>NC_133935.1:6669166-7002500 GCF_031877795.1 Strix aluco | reverse complement strand
CATTCTTCTATGTAGGGTTAAGTGACTTGGGTGGGTCTTCACTACAGAAAAGCTGCATTTTTCTCCTGAAATAACGAATATTTGCTATACCAAAGTCACTCTGACAGAGGCACTTCAGTTTTACCATCAAGCAAACTGATGGTAAATCAAAGTGAAGGAGAAGTTTTGAGGTCCCTGAAAAAGCACAGTGCTATCGCTAAGTTTTTATTAGTCATGCATTTGTGTCCTCAAGACAAAGGGACAAGAAGGGCCTGTTTATCTGTGAAGATTCAGGCAAGGGGACTGAATGATGCAGCCCCAAACACTCAAGCCATGTTATTCTCTGAGCGCATTCCACAGAAGAAAAGTGATTTCAGCAGGGGAGGAGGAGGCAGCGATGTAGGTATGCTCCCACACCTTCACTCTGAGAGCAGCCCCGGGAATACTTACTGGCAATAACTCACAGAAGACATTAAAGCAAAGACAGTTGCTAGAAAAAGATGTAAGTCAAAAATGCACAGCCAAGCCTCAGAGACCACTACATTACAAATTATACTACACAACACATGGAGAAAGAGCAGGATACAGTACAACAACACAAACTTGGGAGCCATGTACATTAGGAGTCCCACAATGAACATGAAGTATAAATAAACAAATAAATGTGAAGCATTCACCACACTTAAGCCAGACACAGTGATGAAGAAGACAACTATTAAAATATTACAGGATGTTTCACATTCTTGATAAAATGCTGGAAGACCAAATAATATGGTTATGCAAAAAAAAAAGAAGAAGTGTGAGAAAACATTGACAAACACTTGGTTATAGCAGAAACTGAAAAATAAAAAGTATGGGATGTGACTACAATGCTGGGGAGCTGGGCTCTGACCAACAGCCCCCACTTTCTCTACACAACACCAGGTTATTCAGGAGAGTTTGAAATATTCATGTATGGAGGTTTAATTTGTCATCCTAGCCAGGCTGGGAAAACACGTCAAATGCAGAGTATCTGTTCTGCTGACGATATTTAAGTTCGTGATGCACACAATTAGCTCCGGTGGGTCACGAACACCCATTTTTCTTGGCTACTAGCCAGCAGCTGCTGGCTGCAGATTCATGTGCTCTCCGTATCGTGAAACTGCCCTGCTTAATATAATGAAGCATCACAACCTTTCTCTGAAGGTGCATCTGCCAAAGACAGGCCGTGAAGGATGGCTTTTCAAACTGACCCAGGAAAAAGGGGTTGGATGAGATGCTGGCTTGATTAGAGACAAAAACAGTCACGGTGATGTGGCTCACATCCAGCTAAAGCCAGAGTGAGATCTCTCGAGTGTCTGGGGTACCCATGTACAGTCTGACTCCGAAGTTTGTTCCCTCAGCATGGTAACACCATGGTGAAACAGAGTACGAGGCACAGCAACAAACCTCTGCTGCAACACTGTGGGCGTGCAGCAGGCAGACCAAGCTTTCCCCGTGTTCACCGTTTGTCCCCAGAGCTGGGGACTGTGAGACTGCTCCTGAGAAAGGAGCTGTGCTCAAGTTAACTGGCTTGTGGCCATACCGTACCTACCCCAACGCAGCTCCACTGTAAGTAGTGCTTCTCACTGCGAACAACTTTCCCAAGTCTCAGTCACTGGAACTAAACTTTCCCACACTTTGCCCTCTGCCTCAGTCTGGCTTTTTATGGAAGGGGAGAAACCACAACAAAAAAAGTGCTGCTATGCCCAAGGAAAGGGTTAAGGAAAGCAGCTGATTTTACCAACAGTAGCCAGCTCTTAACCAAAGTTTCCAATTGCTGTATTTTTTGGAGAAGATTATAATCAGAATTTGGCATGGTGCATAGAGAGAGGGTGAGATACCTTTTGATATCCTCAAGAAATGCAGCCCATTTTAGCAAAAATACATGGCTCAGAAAACTGCTTATTGCATTCATTCAGAGCCCTTATGGTCAAGGAGGTCTGTGCTTTGGAGGGAGGCAATTGCCACCCCTGTTTGCATCTAAGCCCAGCTGAGCACAGGAGGGTCAGTGTAGGGGTATATGGGAATTCCCTGCCAGCCCAGGCACTCATGTTTCACCCCTGTGGAAACCAGGTTATAGGAAAAATGGTACGTGTGTGCCATACCACTGGTGCAGAGCCAGAGCACAAATGAAGCGTGATGCCAAGGAAGCTGGGACACGGAGGGTTTGTTTAAGATGGCCTGGGGAGCACTGGACACTGAATTCAGGTGACTGGCTGTAGGCTCCTCACCTTGTGGAGCACGACACTCCGCTCCTGAGCTCCAGCAGGCACCAGTGTAGCCCATAATACAGCAAGGGACTGCTGCAACCTGCTCTTGGTCACACCAGTCCTCACCCGTACACTGGAATGACTCCTGTGTCAGATGTATTGCAGAGATCACCCCGAGCTGCCTCTGGGTTGTGCCCTGATTTCCCTCGCTCCTGTAATTCATCCCAACACTGTGAGCAGGAATGATACCTCTGATCTTCAGAACCTCCAAGCACCTGAAATGTCAACTCAGTGGGATGCAGATATTACTGGTGTACTAAAGAAATGACCGCTTAAGAGAAACATCAGGAAGGCTGTGTTAAGACACACTGGTCTCGGTGTGCCTGGTCACTGCTTCCACTGCCCCGAGCCAGGACACCAGCTCATCCCAGCACCCAGGCTATGGCCCTGGGTAGACCCACGCTGGGCTGCATCTCTGCTTCCATCCCCACACCAGCACCCAGTCCCTTTCCCAGCGCCCCACGCTGCAGAACTCCTCATGCAGCAACCGTGCCAGCAGGAGGTTAATTAAAAAACCACGTAGTTACCAAACACGTGGTTCATACATCAGCTTCCTTACAGCCGGGGTGTGATGGAGGAGGGTACACCTAAACCCGGGGCTCCCAGAGCTGCCTGTCAGGCAGAGCATGGAGCAGCAGCCCGTCCCTGCCTGCACTCCTGTTGTCTGGGGGCTGCCGCTCCTGGAGAAAAGGGAAACTTTAGTATTTAACTTACTTGCAGTGGAGCAGGAAGGCTCAGAAGTGAGAGACCAAGGCAAATGCCTCTGAAGGTGCAATAAAATGTGAGCGCAGTGGATTTTCTGGTGATGATATCCAAGGCAGATACACAAAATTTAACCTCATGAGGTTCTTCCTTTCCTTTTAGCAAAAGCCGAGGAGAAGGGCTTCTCTGTTGCTACTTTACCGCTACTGCTGGCAAAGCTTATTTTTTTAAGGTAAGAATATGTACTTTTGTTTAACCAGGTAAATGTTTTTTTATAGTTGGGGCTTTCTCCTGTATTATTGGGAGCTTAGTAATTTCCTAGTACTGGAATTGCTTGTTTAATGATGGGAGCTGGACAAATTCCTCAGCCTTTCTTCCGAAAGTACCCATCTGGCAAAAGCTATCAGGAACTCAGATAAAGAAAATCCCCCTTTAATAGCTTGGGCGGGTTTTAGGTCCATTGTAAGCATTCACCTGTTTGTGAGAGGGCAATGGCAACAAGTCACTTCAAGGGCCAAGGCATTTTCAAATGGAAGAAAGAGCAGGGGCACCAGTATGGAGACTCCTGTAACAGACTACACTCGTAATCACTTTTTTTTTTTTTTTTTGTCTAAGAATATCTTCTTTTAAAGCACAGTGGTGCACACTTTCAAAATAGTATGTCCTTCTGAAAATAAGCCAGATTTTTTACAAGCAGCTTCAGACTGGAGAGCTTAATGAGGCAATTTCCTTGCAGCCAGGCTTGGGGAAGGAAGGGGTGGTGGCACACGGAACACAAGACTTGAGCCTTCGGAGCCAACTTTGTCTGTTTCTGAACACCCTTATACATGATCATTTACACTGTTGTTATACGAACTTCGGATGGTCAATATGATGCTTCATTTAATGTATGAAAAGGCTAAAATCTCTAGGTAATCCTATAGAGAAATGGGACATTTCTGATGTCTTCATTTTGTACATAAAACCAATAAAGGGGCCCAGACTGGAATTGTCACAGTTTGCATGGATTTTATTTCATACAGGGATCCACAGGCCACTGATGTATTTTTTCTGTCAGTATTAGCTCTGGTCTACACTTACGTTTTGAACTTAAAATAATGTACCACTGAATTCTTTAAAACAAAGAGCACTATGGTAAAATGACCAGCATGTTGCATTCAGCATGAAAGAGCTTCCCAAAAAAGTGTAGCTATTTGCATACTAAAGCTCAGGTTTTTATTAGTCTGAGTAATAGATTCTGTTTAATTAGTCTTGCCTATGAAGCAGCCATCCAGGAGCTGAAATTGCCTGGCCAGGACAAGCCAAAAACGGTGAAACCTTTATTTTGCAGGTTGTCAAGTTCTACAATCAAAATCTAGTAAGGAAAAAACCCCCAAGGCCAGACTCATGAGCGAACCTCATTCATGCAGCAAAACGAGCTGGAACACACCAGCAGATGCAGCTCAAACTCTCCAGCCCTGATGACGGAGATACAACACTCGGCCACCCGAGGCTGTGGCTGTGCAATCGTTAATCCTGGCTCTGCGTGCTACCCCGTCAGCCAGCCATCCTGGTTTGCTGACCATCACGCCCAGGCCCACGCCACTGCTTCTGCCGACGGATTCAGGTCACACGATGGGTTTTTACTCACCGTGGTACCTGCGGGACGACAGACCATACTGGCACAGCACAATGTCAGAGTGCTGTGGACAGATTTGAGCAACGTGTTTCATGCCAGATGAGATGCCAGCTAAGCCTGTCAGTGGCTTTTTAATACACTGGAATTGGCAAAAGAAGTTTACACCTGGCCAGTGCGACGTGTGAGCAAAGTGCCTGTACTCTTATATGAAAACTCTGAAAACCACATTTGCTGTGCACTTGGACCATTGTCTCAGACCGCAACTAGTTTTAACATGCATGAAGTATATCAGATGGATGATAATATCACAGGTGAAAGGAAAAAAAATTAATTTATTATGAGTATCTTATCAGCCCCATTGTTACAGTGTGACACAGCAAGTGGCTTATTTTATAGACAGGGCTATCACTTCTGTTTGCTTGACTGGAACTTTCTGTCAATCCAAAGTTAAGTGACACAATAAAAAAAAATACAAAAAACCTATCAGGACAAGGAGCCTGGCCTTCCCATGATGCAGTGGGACCTCCAAGCTTCATGGGGATTTGCTGCAAGTGTACATATTTTGCTGCTGGACTTTGGTTTTGCAAGCTCTAGATAGCACTGACAAGAGAAAATTAAAGCTTTGAAAAAAAATCAAAGAAAAAAATATATGACTTGCAGTATTTTCAGCAAGTCTTCCTTGAAAGAACACTATAATGCACCAAAGTAATGGCCTTAGATTCTGCAATACAGGGACTGGACCATTCCTTCAGAATATTGTAAGGTTGCCTTTGTTGTTTTTATTAAAATGTTTAAGTGTGTGTCACATGGATCAACTTCCCCATTCTTCTATATGGTCTGGTAGTTTTAATGATTAAAATAGTTCAGGTACTTTCCATTCCATAGTTTTATTTTTACTTCAGCATGTACAGAACTAAAAAGGCAATTAACTTTTGGGTTTCTTTTTTTTTTTCTGAAACTTTTTCATCCCTGGGTGGTTTTACTAGCACACTTGAAATGCATCTGAAGGAAAAGAAGTGCTTTTCTGTGTCCGATGAGGAGTACCCTCGTGGCTGTGACATTTCTATCAAGCTGGCAGTGAAAATGACTGGAAGGAGGAATCAGCAGCACTATGGCAGGATCTACTTACTCAAGTCAATAATAACTGAGGATTTCAACTTCCATTCATGACAATCTTGAAAGAAAGCACAAGCACCAGGTAAGATCTCGCGGAGTATTACACATAACTCATTTTCTTGAATTTTTCAACACGTCTATAATAAATATGCCCTCTACTGCCCCCCAGCTTCCAGTTTTAAACTGATGTTTATAGTGCACTGGCGAGCTATTAGGGGAGGCATCCCACTCAACTCAACCAGCAGGCTCTTGCTTTTCACTGGTCATCACTGGGATTTTCAGTCCTGACTGCTCTGAGCTGCAGGACTACCTCATCATCACCCACACAGCCTGTCTCCCTAGCTTTACTGAGTTAAATAGGTGCAAGACATCCTTCTCCATCTTGTAAAATCAAGGCCGGGCTGACAAATTAAAAAAAAAGAAAGAAAAAAAATGGAAAAAGGGAGGGTATTCAAAAGACATTTTTAGCCTTTTTAGTAATGTGGCTTGGGTTTCTGCCATAGACTTTATCTAGCCATTTTCAAGTCTTCCTTGGCACCCCATTCAAACAGAAGCTGATAGATGGTACCTTTCGGATGACAGTGGTCCCTGCCTCAGATCCCTCAGCAACTGAGTGGCAGCACACCACCTTCTCCACAAAGAAAAAGATCACTCCTCTCAAATGCTGATAGCGGAGGGCTATCACAAGAAGGTAAACTATTTCAGCCATGCATCTTTTCTCTCTTTCTCCACTTTGAATCAAACCAGATCTTTTGTGACCATAAGGGGACTGTGGATGTGTATTGACTGCACCTACTCCCACGGTGACAACCACTCTAAACCAGAATTAAACCACCAGATTCATTTCACAGCCAGGCAGGGCCGAGAAACAATAATGCACCCCTGGATCCACACTGGTCACGTAACACCCAGGTCTGCCTTGTGCCAGCAACCAGCCCCGCTTCGTTGCTCATCAACTCCAGCAGGCAGGGAGGTGTGCTGTGCAGAAGTGATGGACTTAGCTCCAGCCTCTTCCACAGTGCCTCAGGACACAGCGTTTTTTTGTATTGTGAGTTTTAAATTCCCCTTTTGCATCTCAGTTTTGGTCTTGCCTGGGAGAATAAGAAAGCTTACCCCAGCAAGCCTCCTAATGTTTATCAAAAACAAAATTTGGGAAAACATCTGGGTACATGGAAACTGGTCTGAGCCCTGCAGCCACCCAGCTTTTGGCCTTCCAAGATCGCTCTTATTTGGGAATACCAGTGTCCAGAGAAAATGTGTTATGGCAGCATTTAAGGAAGAAACCAAAGACTGCAAAACTACTGTTTAACAAGGTTCCATTTTAATTCTGCTAAATTTAAATATCGCTTAACCCTTGACAAGATCTTAGCTTTACGGCGAGGTGTTGTGCATCAGCAACAACAGAATAAGTAAGGCCAGCACCAGCCAAAGCCTGAGCCAATTAAACAGCTTTGATCAGACCAGTGAGAAATGACTGAAGAGAAGCGACACCGTATCTTCAGAGCCCTACCTGGGATGTCCCAGCTGCCAAGAGCTCAGCTTGGTAAGCCCAGGGAAGCGGGCAGGGATTGATACATCTGCCTTTTCTCCTACAGCACAAGCTGTGCCGAGCTCAGGCCAGTGGCAAGGCAGAGTCCTGAAATCCTTTGCAATGCCAAGGCTGAGGATAACCCTGCTCAGCAACTGAGTGGGTCATTTCTGAAGGGCTTTCAAAAGCCAAACCGCAACCCTACTCTCTTTTACAACCAGCAGCAGAAAAGTAACAGTAGGGCTGTTAAATGTAACAACATATGCATACAAACCATGCAAAATACTGTGCTATAACTCTAACAGATACTTCTTGATGCTTCTCCATTTCCTGACCAGATTTAGGAGCCTGGATCCAAACCCTGGGTGCTTTGCTGAGTGCTCAGAGTCCCCAAGCTGGGAATGCTGCAGCAGCCTTCTGCCAATTTTGTGTTAAAGGGTGGTTGGTTTTCCACATATACATTCATCACTTCACAAATAACTGTTAACGCCCCTGATCTCTTCCTCTTTCTTTAATTGCAAAACGGAAACCAGAAAGGACTTTTTTTTGGTGAGGGACCTGGTATGATAAATGGAAAGGATGCTGGAGATATCTGAAGTGACGATACTGTTCACTGGTCATGTATGCATTGCTTGGATAATCTAAGAAAGCAGCAATCAGACATGCATTAAAGAGTTGGGATTTACATAAATTCCAGCATGGAACGTGTCATCTGTAACTCCTAAACACAAAAGATGGTTGGATTCCTCCACTGGTTCACATTTAAGCCCCAATTCAAACCTCCCCAAAGCACATGCTTCATTGTTGACATAAACAGGGATTCCTTCCCAAAGCAGAGCCTTCGTGTGCCGAGCGCTGGCCTTTAGCTCGCTGACATTCTCCAAAACAAGAGCCTGCAAAGCTGCTGTGGGAATATCATGCCCATTTACTACATTTACTGTATCTCAGTGATCTCACATCTAATGGACGCAGTTTAAAAACAGAAATATTTTCCCTCCTAAATGTGTCTATTTTTGCTACTGTAACAAAGAGCATCAATTACAGATAAGTGACTATGTCTGTTTTTCCATCTGCAAGTACAGAAAATAGTAATTTGCTGTTCCAAAGGGCTTTTAATGCAGACTAGCGAGGACTTCTCATTTAAAAAAAAAAAAAAAAATCTCATCTATGCCAGAATTTCTCCACTTACTATTGCTACATTATTGTAATAATGCAATATATAAGATGACTAACATTAAGCATCTGAAAGATGGCACATTTTTCTCGGCAATTTTTTTGATCTTTTCAGCACTTGCAACAGTACTTTCTAGATTCAGTTCCACTGTTTGCTATAAGAGTCAGTTTGTTGGTTTCCTGTTGCTCGTGTGGGCATTTCTCATAGCAACAGGAGAGAACAATGTTTTCAGAACTGGAAAAAGTGAGAGTAAAGCCAAAACACTGGCAGGGTGATCCAGGGGCAGATGCCATGCCTGAAATCATACTCCCTGCGTAATGTGACTTGGGATTTCAAGCTGATAATCTCTAACAGGTATACTTTGCAACTGTGAAAAGCTGCGAGTTTACCCTGCTGTAATAAATGCCATGAGCATTTATTGGAAAAGGGTATTTTAAAGAAGCTCTGACAATCCGTCTGCGTTATACAGAGCTGTATGAGCTGAGCAAGGGTTCCCCACCGGAGGTCGGGGGCAAGTCTCTGACCAGACTATCTATGGCCGGCCCGTGAGCTCCTCCGGCAGCGATGGTTGGGCTGCGGAGCCGGTTCCTCGGGGGCCCGGCTTCCTCAGCGCGCCAGCCGAGGCTGTATTTATGAATGGATCTGACGGAACTCCGCCATGAGCCCGCGGTGTAACTGCATCACCCCATTGTTGCTACACACGCACAGCACTCACTGGGGAACAAAAAGCTGAATGAAGCAGAGCAGCTGCCAACTCAGGCAAAGACAACTTAGGAAACTATCTCATTCTTCCTTTCTTTTGGAGGCTATTTTGTCTGTTGTTTCCTTGCATACAAAATGCGGTCTGCAACAAATAAGGCAGGATAAGATACAGCGAGTCCTGTTACTTGGTTCCAAAACCACAGGCCCTAAACACTACAAAGGAGGGGATAAATGGTGTATGTGCTGTAGGGACAATGTTCAAATGCTATCCATTCAAGATAGATTTCCATGATTTTATACTGTGGCTCAACAGAAACTGAATTCTTGTGTGTGGTGGTTCTGAACGTTGTTTCTGTGCAGAAATTTGCAGGGATCTTTAGGAAGGGACTTTTCAGACCTTGTGAAAAAAAAAATAAAATCCCAGCACTGACATATGCAGCACATTTAAGCGGAGATACTTTAAATGCCATTTATTATGGATCCAGTCTTCAAAACAGCCTGCCTCCACATTTTCAAGGGCTCACAGCCAGCTGTTTCGAAAAGACTTTAAGAAAAGCTTGGTTCCTTTTTTCTTTCTACCTCAGGCCCTTAAATATGCTTTGGATTTTCAAAACCGCTCAATACACACCAGTTCCTATCTGCAAACAGACTTTTAAAAAGGACTTGTGCCCATGTACAAGCCTACGTTCTGGCTCTGCATGAAAACCTTTCCCCTGCTGATGATGCTAGGGAGGACAACTCCTTTTGTCATCCAGATACAACCTTGAGAGCTAGGCTCTAGGAAGAAGATAGTCCTTACGTACACATACAACCCTCACTATTCACAGAGTGAACTGGGCCAGCCCTTCTGGAGGCTATGGTGCTACAGAGTTCATTACACAAACAGCTACTAACCAGACTAATTTGGGATCTAACCTTGCCAGCTTTTGTCAATGATGTAGGCCTGAACACATTTTTAATATGAGATAATTGCTTCTGCGTTTCAGTGCACTCAGCCTCATAGGAAGAGGTTGAAAGGGACCTCCGGAGGTCACCTGACACAACCTTCTGCTGAAAGTAGGGTTATCTTTAAAACTTAGTTGTGTGCCTAATTCTCACTGACTTTAGCCTACAGAATTCTGGTCCGAAGTGCTCTGTAACAGGTAAAAGAGCATATCTACCTACCCCTGCAGTAGTTTCTTGAGCTTCTCAGAAACCTTAATGTATTTTTCCTCCCCAAGGAGATCTGGGGTACCAGAGCATGGAAAGGCTCAGGAGTCCAGGGCATTCATGCCCTGCACATGGTTTATGAGAACGCTTCCAGGCACGGCCAGAGAGGCCGTTTCCAGACGCATGGCTAGGGAGCTGACACAGTACTCTTACAGGAGGTGAGGAGATAGATTTGCCCAAGACAGGTCTGTGACAAAGCAGAATATTGATTGTAAGGTCTTAAAATGTGCCCTACCCATTCAGCTACCCTTCCTCACATCCCGTAATTGTACGCAGCAGGGATGTTCGTATCCTCCTCTGAAGCATCTGGCTCCACCAGGGACAGGATACTGCACGCACTGGAGTGCTGGTCTGGGATGCTGTGGAAATTCCTGACTTCCCGAGTTGTTTATTTTTCCATTGCAATGACCCACCAAGAGATGCGCAGGGAGCTTGGCAGCTTCCTGTGAGTAGGTCAGTTAACTCTTTGTCCACCAGCAAGCAACAGCAAAGAAAATGTTTCCACCCTCTGGCAGCAAAACAGGTCAGAACATGCAATCCCCGTCCTGCAGAGCTGTGTGAAGCTGTGTTGGACTAGCTCTTAGTGACTCTTTGGGACAATCATGATCAGAAAAGACAATTCAGATATACCATGCAAAGCTACTTTCACTACCTGTAAGGCTGCTGAGCTTCTCAGCTTCTCCAAGAGTAGCTCCCTGGTGTTTATTCTGGTAGGTGGAAGGAGTAATGAAACTGAGGTTTGCACGGCCTCGTTGTCACTGTCTCTTCAGACTGTGATTCAACCTTCACCAAATGGCCCAGGGCAGCTATTTATCAGAAATAACTGTTATCCTTAGAATGACATTGGAAGGATGCCTTGTACTATCTCGTCTAAAGTCCAGAGCTCTGCTTTGGATTCATACAAGGATAGCCGACACCAGTGGTTTTTTGAGAGAAACACTTGTGCACTGGCTGTTTGCTTACCCAACAGCTGGGTTCTAGATTAAATGCTGTTTATTAATAAGAAATTATTGGTCTAATTCTTAATGAAACATCCATTAAAAACATTATAGCCAAACTCCAGTCTCAGTCACACCAGTGTAAATCTAAGATAACTCCACTGATTTCAACCTCTTGGTTTATGCTGCTATTTCCTAGCAAACAGACAGCACCCGCAAATTATCATTATAAAACAGTAAAAGTTCAGAAAAGCTCATTGCAGTTAAGTTGCATCAGGATTTCATTATCATTCTCTGTTTTCAAATGCTTGCAACTTCGAAGCTGAAATTTTTCATGCTTCACCTCAGACAGTGACAGTTTTTGGAAAGCCAGTAAGAAAGTCTCATCATCTGTTTTCACACTAAGCGATCACACACACCAAAAGAAAAAGAAGCAGAAGCCCCTGGGACCCTCTGGTCGGGAAGGACTCTCCCCCAGCTCTCTGCCATTTCCTGTGGGGTTCCAGGAGGCACGGGCGGGGCGGGACGTTTTTCCTCTGCAGAGCTACAGCTTCTGTGAGTTCCCTTGCTTTTCCACCACGTGATGCTCCTGAAGCCTAGGAGCTCTCATTTCTTCTTCTTCCCTAAACTCCCCTTTGAAAACAAAATCATTCACACAGTGATGATGAATTAATTGTGTCACTGCAAGAATAGCTCTCGGGCAGCAGAAATTGGGAAGTGAGAGAACTGAAGCTGTTCATTCAACTTTAATTAAGTCCCAGCGTAAAATATATTACAATAGTCTTTACTCTTCATTAACACAGCCTTGGGCTAACTCTTACACAAGCTAGCCAGTGCATTTTTTCCAACAATATATTTTACAGATGAGGCCGATATTACCACCTATGGCTAAGACTGTCCCATACTTCTCTGAGATACTGTTTTCTGTTGCTTTTCTCTCTCTCTCGCTTTAGCACGTGCAATTAAAGTTTCCAGTCTGGGGCCCTTTTGCATTTTGCTAATGCAAAAGTCATGGAGAAAGTTTCTACCAAAATATTTCTCCCATTTCCAAATAGCTGGCTAGGGAAAAATACATGATTTTGCCCAAGTTAAAAATTCTGGCCACCTTTGCTTGGGCTGAGACTTCAAAGCTTGCAGGAGACAGACTTTGAATTAAAGCCACCTCTGCCATGACAACGGAAACATCTTGAAAAAAATGACAGCACCTCTAACTTCTGCAAAGACTTAAATGTTTTAGTGATTAAATTATCCAGAAGCTCCTTTTGTCTCGAGTGTGCTCTGTCTTGGGGGCTAAGACTCTCCTCTGTGGTCTGTGCTGCTGTGGGCTGAGACCAGGAGCAAAGGGAAGAAAGCTTGTGTCTACCCAATGCCAACAGACTCCTGGAGAGGAGATAAGATCAGTAAAATCATAAAATACGAGGTTGGAAGGGACCTCAAGGATCAGCTGGTCCAACCTTTCTTGGCAAAAGCCTGGTCTAGACAAGATGGCCCAGCAGCCTGTCCAGCTGAATCTTAAACCTGTTCAATGTTGGGGAATCCACCACTTCCCTGGGGAGATTATTCCAATGGCTGATTGTTCTTACTGTGGCAAATTTTCCTCTTGTATCCAATCAGAATCTCCCCAGGAGTAACTTGTACCCATTAACCCTCATTTTTTCCACACAACTTGTTGTAAAAAGGGAGTTTCCATCTTCTTTGTAGCCACCCCTTAAATACTGGAACATGGTGATAAGATCTCCCCTAAGCCTTCTCTTCTCAAGGCTGAACAAACCCACTTCTCCCAGCCTTTCCTCCCATGGCAGGCTGCCCAGCCTCTTGATTATCTTTGTGGCCCTTCTCTGATCCCTCTCGAGCCTGTCTACATCTTTTTTGTATAACTGGGACCAAAACTGAACACAGTATTCCAGGTGTGGCCTGACAAGCACTGAGCAGAGTGGGATAATGACTCCTCTATCTCTGCTGGCGATGCCTTGGTGATGCAGCCCAGCACCCTGTTGGCCTTTGCCGCTGCAGCACACTGTTCACTCATATTGAGCTTGTAATGTTAAAATTGTAAAATGTTAAGAGTCCTTTGTTATTTGGGAAGAGTGATATTTTTTTTTTTCCAAAGGCGTGTAAGCTCAGCCAAATCTGGGAAGATTTTCACCAGGATGGCAAAAAGCACATTTCTAACAAAACCCCATCTGCTCAATTTCAAAGGAAAGGCATGAAGAAATTTTCAATGCAAAAACCATCTTTTTTTTCTAACCACTTAAGAACTCCTAAGCTGTTTTGGCAGGTATTTTCTTTCAGACTGAAACAATCAGAACAGAAAAATTCAGCACAAGAGATAGTTTGTCCTATCTGCAAGATGCTGCAAAAGGGCCTTACATTAAGAAGTACTAGGATGCCTGAGAAAGCTTCAATATTTCCTGTAATAAAGAACATGAACTTTAAGTATGTATCAATAAGTATCAAATGAAGAAAACTCCCAAGACACCAAAAAAGCCCTCCTCAAATGTCATTGTGTGCAATAAGCTCGCAACAGGTTTGGAAAGTCAATTAACATGGGCTCTACCATACCAAGGAGAAAAGAAAATTCCACCAGCAAGACACCCGACTGGGACTTTTCTTCTATCCCTACAAGCCTTCATAAACACCCCTAGTACACAGACTGAGCAAGGGAAGAGTCAGCTGGGATCTCAATTCAAGCAGGGCTTCACAGGTGAAGCAGCAAGGCAACAGCCAGGAACCAGAAAGAAACACATGGAGAAGTGCAGTAGGAAAACCCACGGGTGTAATCCCGACAGCAAGGAGCAGCTACATGAGTCAGCGGCTTCATCGAGCTTTGGAAGACCTTCCGAATGTGACCCCATACAGCACAAACTGCAACAACCCAACTGAAAGGTGACTAAGGAAGAGATTACTGCAGCAAGGGCTGCAACAGAAAGGGATGCTCAAAAACCTCTTTGTTGGCAAAAATAATGCGTGAGGGAGGGAAATGCTCTACCCTGTGACCAGGAAATAGAGGCAAAGCTAAGTATCTTGCAAGGTCCCAGTGACGTAGCCCCTGTGGCCCATGTGTTGAGCTTGCCTGCCCTCACCTAAGTATCGTCAGCACCATGCTGTCACTGCTACCCAAACCTCCTGGCAATGCTGAAAAAGAGCAAGAAGGCAAAAGATCTTTGTGACTGCATGGGGAAACTGCTAAAGGAGATGAAGATCCACCCTGGACAACTCCCTGACACCTCCAGAAAGACAGAACGCAGCTACTCAATGGTTGATCAAAACCTGCCAAACACCAGCAAGGGCTACCTTGGCATCTCCCTTCTGAAAAGTGCCAAAATGCTGTGGAACACAGTACCAGAAGCTTATCTGGAGCTTACTGATACGGGAAACATGGTCTGGTGACAGAAAGATGGCATCGTTAATCAGATGGCGCAGGAACAAAACAATGAGCTCTGCTGAGGCTAACTGTTCTAGGTCTGGGTTTTGGTACCTGAGCACCACTTGCTTCTGTCCACAAAAAGGACTTCCAAATGACTACCCAGGGATTTCTGTGGGCAGTGATGCGCCTCACAGCAGCAGAAGCAGGCACCAACCTTGTGAAAGTTCCCCTAAACTTTCCAATTATTCTCTTTCTCCGCAAGCCTCCCTGTCCCTCCCCTGCCATCATAAGGGCTATTTGTGTTCCCGTTCCTCACCCCCATGCTGTCATTCCCTCACGCTCATCATTATCCTTGTCCTGCTGACTACCAAGTTGGTCCATCAGGCTGTAATTTCTAGAGCTGTAGTACAACGAGCTCACAGACAACGATGGCTACAGAAACTCTTCTCATCCCCATCTCCTGCCCTGTGCTACAGTGCTCAGCACTCCCAGCTGTTTGTGAGGCTGTTCTCGGAAATCTATCAGTGAACAGTCCAGTTTAGAAAACAAGCAAGCCCCCCCGACCCCCCAACTCCAAAACAACAAGTGGTCCTTCCCCCCTATTTAAGCTGGATCAGTTCCAGGATGGGCTTGAAACACAAGTATATGAACAGTTGTGTGGGCATACATGAGCAAAAACAAGCATGAAAATGAGCAGCAGCCAAGCAGGAACAACTTCAACTGGCATCATCATGTAACAAGGAAAATCGCAGCAGTGGGGCACCGACCTTTCAGACACTCTGTGGAGTTAAGTTATAAAGGAAGCTCCTAGCAGCTAGCATCGTTTTCCTGATTCTATGGATATTCACAACCTTGGCTGAAGACAGCACCTTTGCTAACAAGATGTTAGTCTCTCTCTAAATCCTCATCTTCCTCCACCTGGTTTCTAATGCCCTTCTCACACCTGCCCACTTGTCTTAAGAGTCCTCCTGGACATTTGCTGGATGCAGCATTCAAAACTCATCATGTTACGTCCAGCCACACAAACATCCAAAGAGAAAAATTAATTCAGCCAGTAACTGCCAATATCAGTATCAATAACAGATAATTCTTCTTATTGACATAAATGAAGTAAACTTAATGGATTTACCCAGCCTAAATGTAACAACTGTACAAATGAGCTTTGTGTAATACTCGCACCAGGCCGTGCAGTCTGAATTGTTATATAGGATACTTCTTCCTGCACATTCCTGCTGCTTACTGTAATGCATCACCACTCTGTTTCTCCACACTTATAAAACAGACCCAAAAGAGCAATTGCCTGTATAGAATTTTCATTTACACTGAAATAAACGTATGTTAAATTTCTGCAGCTGCTGGATTTACATTATAACCATTCAGAATTGGAAATGTTCCTGTTTCTGTGCAAAACCCAGTTCCAAACAAATGAATGGGAAGCCTCAGAACTGCACTTGAAAATTAGGATCAGTCTGATTGAAAGAAAAAAAGAAAAACCAAAATTCTTCCCTTTCTGTTAAACTGGACGATTCCCTTTTAACCAAAATGCAGAATGTTGGCTGGAAAAAACAAACCTTCTCTTGACAATGTTATCACAGCTCTAATACTTGCAGAGTGTATTTACTCTGCAGAGTAAAAGCAGTAAGAAGCTTTATAGTTAGCACACGTTATGGATGACGCATTGGGAACTGATACTTTGGGTATCAGTTACATACTTACTGTGGTAAAAAAACCACTATCTTATTAGTGACCTGCATTTCAGAAAGCCTCACTCATTTTCTTTCAAGTGACTTTCATCACGGCAAAACCCGTCAGCTTCGCAAGAGATGAAACTCCTGTTTATCCACAGACCAAGCGGTTTGGATTTGCAGGAGTTTAAGCCCTCCCTGCAGCGTCCCAACAACACAGGGGGGCAGCGGGAGAGGCACCAGCCCTCGGGGAAGGCACCCTAAGTGCTCCTCTCAGTCCCCTTGGCTTTCTGCTGAGAGTGCCACGCAGAGCTGTCAGGTTTGGGTTTTTCTGACATCCCCACTAGAAGCTGACCCCAGACCAGAAAACTCACTTTTGAGTGAGTTTGAGCACCACTGAAATGCTATCCGATTCACCTCTCCTACCGACGACGGGACTTTCTGACAAGCCAAGAAAAGCCCTTCATGGGGCGAGCTTAGCAAAGTGATAGACAAAACCCCAGACAGCCTGGGTTGCACCTGTCTCAGTGCCAGTGCTGGAGGATTAGCTCATTATTCACTTCCTTCAAGCCAAGGAATTTTAGATGATACTTCAGCGAGGGCCAGAAAAGCAGTTTCAAGGTTGCGAACACAGGACCAGCGCACATACTGGTTTACCTTATGCCTCGGGGATGTGTCCGCCTGCTCGCCCCATCGCCCAGGAGGGTACCCAAGGCAGCTCCCCCCTACAGCACGCCTGACCATCAGCCAGGGCAGGCAGAGCAGGCTCTCCCCACCGAGCTGCTGAACAAAGCATGAATGAAAATTGATCCTGGGAAGCTGAGGAGCTTCGGACATTCACAGTACCGCAACCGAGGTGCCAAGTCCACGCCTGCAACCTGCTCGCTCTGGGAGCATCCCCTTTTCCTTCTCTCCACTGGCCTTTGAGGAGCAGGCCAGGTTTGATGGCTCGGTTCTCCACCGTGCCCTCAGAAGTGAAAGGAGAAGAGAAACGCGGGACACTCACCACATCTGTGTTTGTGATCTTGGCCAGGAGGTCCGTGAGGCTGTCCCCGTCATCAAGCTGAAGGCCACAGATGGCTGCTCCCACACTTCCAGTTGCTATCATTGACGGTGGGTACATGGCAAAGTTAAAATCTGTAAGAACAGATCTGGGAATTAGTCCAAGCCCAGAAGAGAAAAGCTGCAAAACATCAGAGGCAAGCAACATAAAAAAACCACACCCAAGAATAAAAAACGGGGAAGTAGAAGAAAGGGAAAAGTGCCACTCTTTTTGGTCCGGTGGAGCTCATTAGTCACACTGCTCATCACAAGCAGTCAAAGGAGGGGTAACAGATCTGCGAATTAAAATGGAAATGCGGTTCGGTCTTTTATTCTCACTGATGCATAAAGTAAACCTGGACAATTTTTAATAGTCTTTCCCTAGTTTTAAAGAAAAGGAAAGAGAAGAAGGAGGCTTTCTGTAATTTATGTCAGAAATTTGGGCCTCGGTCACATTAGAGCTCTCTGTATAACCAAAAACTAACTGGAATAAGGTATCACAAAGGACCAAACTGAGATTTTTAGTCACGTCAATTTTTAAAGACTTAATTAACTCAAGCATTTAAAGACCTGTCCAGGAAAGAGCTTTTAATTAACCGTTCATCTTTACCACCTTTGCAATTAGAAGTGAGAACACTTACAGCCCATAGCTACGTAATCAAAGAAAAAACAAAGATCACATTTGTCATTACTACTATTTCTTAATCAACAAGTTGAAAACACATTTCAAAACTTCCCCTCACACATCTGTGGAGATCAGGAGAGAAATGAAAATAAAGCTCAATGTTCTTGTGACCTTTATAAGGCAATTTTATGGTATATGACACTGCCATAGGTACTGGTTTATCGGCACGTCTTACTAAATACCAGTTCCAGGAGATCTCCAGGTTACTGGTATCTTCCTAAAATGAAACTTGGTTTGCAAGTTCTTTGGTTCAACAATAACTCATTAACAAACCCTCCTCTACCAGTTTTCGTCTGGGGGGACTGGAGGAGGAGGAAGAGGAAACCCAAGTAATACCTAATATGAAATAAACCACAATCAATATATTCAGTCTATTTACAGAAACAGATTGTTACAGAAAACTGCCCTTCTGTTAAGGGCAGATCCCAAGTCCTCTCTGTTCAGCTAGCACAAATTCTGTAACCCTGTTGATGTCTGCATAACCGCTCAAGTTTTAGACACATGGAGAGTTGTTCTCGGCCTCCCAGACTCTGAGCTGGCAGATACTGCAATAGCTGTGGAGACGGCATGTTCTTCTCCAGGCTGGAACATGTCCCTAGGACCACGAGGAATGAAGCAGTCAGGTAAGAATGGCACTCGAGTTGTAACATCCATCCGGATGGACTGGAGGAGGGATGTTAGAAGTTAGAAGTCCTTCCTGCCAGGGGAGCTCAGCAGGCATCACACTCTGACAAACGCTTCTGAAGGAGCAAACTCCCACTGACTGGAGCAATGAATATGGACTGCCATTATTATAAAAATAATAATTATGCACTATTGCGTTAGTAAGAGCCCACTGTACATAGGAATGCTGACAACCTTGGAAATTAAGTTACATCTCCCCCACTAATGAGTGAGTCAACAGGAGAGCCTTGACTCCTACTTATCAGTGCAAGACACAGCCCTGAGGATACTGATCTCAGCACATGTCGAGGTAACAGGAATTGCACTTTCATGATCAAAATTGCTTTCACATTGGCCTCACGTGGATTTATACACACGCATGCAAGGACTAGCCCCATCTAGCCTGCAAATGGGAAGAGGTTACCCGATGCAGAGCACATGCGCTCTACACAGAGACCACCCTATCCCCAGTGCCTCAGGCTGTGGTTGCACTTATCATCGGACCAGACCTCAAGAGCAGACCATAAATACGGTGGGATTTTAAACCCTCAAAACGGCCCTTTTTTATACCATTTTGCCTCTCTTCTTACTCACTGCTACTGCCGGGGGCCCCATGACTTGGCTCTGGGTGACTTGCAGTAGCTCGTTTCTGTGGGTTGATCTGATAGCTAGTGGCTCCATGGGAGAAGTGTGATCACTGGCCCACCAGTTTAGAAAGTCCAATACGAAGAGCAGGAATGGCTGAACTCAGATAACAAGAGATTTTTATAAAGATTACAAATATTTATGTGCTTGCATGACTGTCCAGGGTCTCCTCCTGGACCACAGAGCAAATAACAAACATCTATAAAATTGAAGAATGTTCAAACATTTATGGAAGACACCTACCATCCCCAAAACCTGCTCTCATCTACACAGAGTGATCCATCAGCAATCCCACTAATTTCTTTAGAAAGGGGAAAATTAAAGCAGACTACATCTCCATGGGTCTGTTTCTCCTCTTGTACACACTGCATTTGCTTTGGTTTGAGAATCCCATGTGTTTGCATTGGCGTGAATGAGGCTGCACTTAGCCAACGTGGCCCTAAAGTGGGAAGCAACTCCCACACTTAATCTTTGGATTTACCAAAGTGTCTCCTAGTTACGCATGGGAACTATGGGTGGCAATGGACTTTCCATAATTTACCCCTCTCTGTCTCAAGTTTTGGGGAAGATGTAGAAAAAAGATGATGCAAAACCTCTCAAACTCTGCCGGTGTTTGGACAGTCCCTATGGAAGCTATGATGCAGTGGGTGAGAACCAAAACCCACCCCCTCCCACCCATCATTTGAGCCAGCAGCAGGGAGAAACGAATCCACACAGAGGCCTGGATGGACCCACACCCTCATGCGTGGTCTCTGAGCCACCGTGGAGCAGTTTCACCCAGACCCGAGCAGCTGGTGGGGAGACCCAAGCAACAAGGAGCTCCCACGTCTTGCACTCAACGCTCAGCACTGGCCAGGCACAGCGGGTTGAGTGAAGGACACAGCTCCAGCCCGCCCTCTGAACTTCCTTGCCTCCTAGGGGCTTGCATCAAGACCTTCACATTATCCCAACGCCGGTTTTCTTGTGGTTGATTTTACATCTACTCCCAGAAACCGTCTTCCTAGGAAGCTGAATAAAGAGCCACAGTGCCCCTGCCAACTAGCACTGCTGTAGGTCTGCTTCCACGTGGGGTCACATGAGAACATTTCTATGCCCAATAACCTTGTTAGTTCCCTTAATGTCATTCATAATGCAAATGAGACAGCGAGCGAATGGCCAGAGGCCCAGAGTGACTAAAGCTCAGCATCCAGAAAGTCTTACATTGCCTCTAGCTCTAAACTAACTTCCCTCCATAACAAGCACCATAAACTTGGCTATCAAAGCTACACATGCCCAGTCTTTGTTGTACAACAGGCAGCGATTTGTATCACTGGCTTCTATTTTTAGCATATTAATTAACTACTGCAACTGGTGAGGCAAGTGTCTCCAACTGGAGAGTGTGGCGCCATTGTCTGAAGTCATCACCTCATCTCGCGCTATTGAAAATCATGGCAGTGACCCTCCTGCTGATATGAATTTAACCTGACATGCCCACAAAGGGATGGGGGGTGGTGCACCAATTTTGTGCACATGGTTCTCCACATCACCCTGGACCCTATTAGTGTGGAAAGAGCTCATTGAAAGAAAAGAAGCCACATTGTGCTGGGCCACCTAGAGGGTTGAATAGAAAAGGCTGAGGAAAAGAGCAGGCAGCGGAATAAAGGCCGTAATTAACATATTTCCATATTCAAGCAAAGCAATAACTACGTGAAATGTTTGTCAAGGTGCAATGAAAGCATAAATATTAAGTACCGTATCTGAGGGGATGCAGAGCCCCCCTCTGAGTCTCTTACATTCCATCAAGAAATTCAAAACAAGCTTTTTACACGTTATTTTCAATTATAAACCTCTATCCCCACTTCTCCCATGACAACAAGCCAAGTCCTGCCATCCTCGCTCAGTTTTCCCCCAGGTAAAACTGCCCCCAGAATTAAGTCAAAAGCTTGCCCTGAGATCTAAAAAAAAAAAAAAAAAATCAAAATAAAAGGGGGAGAGAGAGGACCTAAATACGTGAAGCTGAAACATATGCTTTTATTTTAAATTCCTGTTGGAGATGATGAACCCTGAATTACAGAAGGAATCTTATAAAAAGCACTTCTCACTGGACATCCAAAGCCAGGCTATGGGCTAAATCCTTGCGGACCTATGTGCAACCTCAGCTAATGGGCACCCAGAGCCTGCACTGAAGGCATGGCTCTGACTCTAACCTTGTGATTTATGCAATTCCACAGGAAAGTACAAGAGAGGAGTAAAAAGTCAGAGGAGTAGTGCAGCAACGTGTGGTCTACGAGAACCTGAGCACACAAACACTTCAAGGGAAGATACTGGGTTGTCAGAAAGCAGGACTTGTTTTAACCTTCTATTCCCAGACAATAACTAGAGAGCATCCCACCCCCATTTCAGTATCACCTTTTTCCTAAAGGCTCTTAAAAACAAGGGACCAACCTTGCACAAACCCCACTGACTTCAGCACTGGAAATAAAACAAGCCGATACAAGAAACAGTGCCCTCGGAAACACAGCCACCTCTGGGCCGGCCAGCCAGAGTCATCAAGTGAATTCAAGGTACCCTGAATCTGCACCCTGCTTTCAGACTGGAGCTCACGTGTGGCACACGTAATCCACGGTCAGGTTCTAGGACCCTGCGCACCACGGCCGAGCTGCTTTGCTGGCTCTCTCCTGATCGAGTGGACTTCACTACCTCCGAGCCAGGAAAATGCAAGGTTGACAGTCAGTCTAAAGCAGGGGGGAACTGAAGGCAGGAACCCAGAGAGGTCCTGCAAGGGGAAGCCCTAACTCGCAGCCAATAAATGAAAACTGCCGGAAGGAAAAGAGCACTGACAAATATCCAGGCTGAACGTGCTCGGTGTGCCAAAGCCAGGTGGGAACTCTACCTTCTTACAATGACCCTTGTTACTGCTCTGGCCGCTGGTTGGGTTTTTTTTAACAGCCAGTTTTCACCTCTATAATTTGATAAGAGGTTTATTTTCAGAGTTGCAAACGCAGAATCGGAAACTGCTGTCTTGAGGAAGGTAATGCTTCTCATGGGAAAAAAAAAAGAAAAAAAAGGAATGTTGTCTCCATCAGGAGAACACAGTCATGACAGTCATTCGTAACAGTTTATAAAATGATACAGATAATGGTCAAACTTCAGCCAGCCTCAAACTTCAGCCAGCCAGCGATTGTACTACGAAGACAAGCATGGATCTATACTTAACCAGCGAAGTTTAAAAGAAAGGTCTAGGGGAAACAATGTAAGTAGTGCATTTAATTCTTGCCTGATTCAAATGCAATTCCACCATCAGTGTGCCTTTTTTTTTCAAACGCAAAAAACCTTTTTTTTTTTTTCAACTGGAATTACACCAGCTTGTATCAGCAAAGGCTCTCTTTCCTCCATTTCTTTCCACCTCATCTTCCCAGATTTGATGGGTCCTACAACTTAAGGAGTGAGTCTGCTCATACGAAACACTCCCCAGGCCCTGCTTACTTGTTGATGGAGCTTCCGTGATTCTTGTGACTTCATTTGGCTGGAAAGCTCAATATACTGATATGAGCTGCCTCTCCCAAGAACAAGCAAGAGCCTTCTTTTGTATGGCAATAAATTCATGTGGATTATTCTTTCTTCTGTCATGCAAGAAGTATTTGTGCAACCACTGCCACTTTGCAGCATGTATTTTATTTCTAAGAGATTAATCCACACAATGAAGCCCCTGTGGACTTCTTTCCTTCCCTCTGCAAAGAACAGGTCCCGAATAAAACTCGTATCACACTTTTATCCTCTGCAGGGTCAGAGCCCAAGAACTCTTACACTGGCTGAGAGGGGAAGGATTGCCCAGCAGACTTGCCCAGCAGGAGTCCTGAGATCCAAACATGCCTCTTGGTGTTACAAAGCATTCTGTGTGGTTACCCTCCAGATCACTCCTAGGGTTGTGGGCCTCATCTTGCAGTCTTTGCTCAGACAACACTCCCATTGACTTCCACAGGACTTCTGTCTGAGTAAGGACCCAGGATTTGGCCCAGAATTTAAAAAAAAAAGCCTTCTCAGCTTTCAAATGTAGATGATTAATGTCCCAGAAACAGTGGGCAGAGGTTTGGCACACTGTACAAAACTGACTTAGAGATGAAATTTTCCTCTTTCTTAGTCTCTTTGCAGACATGATCCCAGAGAGCAAAAGGACAATCTCCACTGGGCTCACAGATAAACAGGATCCTCCCATGCTGAAAAAGCAGCAAGTATCAATTTTGCCAAGCTATATTTTAAGGACAAGGACTCCAGACGCAGCCTCTTAGGGCCTTTAAAATTCAGAAGACTCCTGAAGGAGATTTTAGCTTGCACGGGGAACCACCAGCAGGATGAGAAAACAAATGACATCATGACAGACTAGGCTATGCCAGCGCGTGTCAATCTCTACGCTCTTACTGTGCAGCGAGCGAGGCAGCTTGAAGAAAGCTGGCCTATGCATGGGCAATTCCCAGCCAAGAGATCGAGCTCTCGCTTAATGACAGTACCCTGTTTGCACGGCCATGGTGCTGGCAGCACAGCCAGGGACGGGCTGCAGGCAGACACCGCTTTCGGGCCCTTCCAGGAGGCTCCTGAAAGCATTGCGAATGCAGGGCAGGGGGAAGAGAAAACTTTTTATTCGTGGCGTAAGCTTCTGTCTTGCTCAGTAGCCGTATGTTCAGATGGGACCAAGGGCAAAGAGGGATCCGTTCCAGTTTCAGTCATGCTCATGTGAATCATTAATCACCGCAAGGACTGGGGAGAGGCTGTGGATTTACATCCACGCAGCTTGTTTCAGAAACTGGGCTCAAAATAAAGACAGAAAAACAGAGAGAGTGCCAAAATGATAAAACATGACTGAGAGGAATATACGAAAGAACGGAGTATCATCTCCTGCGTAACATTCCAATGGAAAGGCAAATAGACATGAATATCAAAGTAATCCTACACATCCAGCACAATATCCAGAACTGTTAATGGCTTCTTCCCTCTCTGTTTGTGACACGAAGTATTGCAGGACCGAGATCACAGCCATCTCTGTAAAGGCAGGGAACACTTGGGAATTTCTGGTATAACGCTTTTGCTGGGAAATTAAAATGGAACAGTTGGTGAAGAAGAACTCAGGCTAGAGGAAAAAAGTTCAAAATGCACCAGATTTTGTATGATACACTAAAGAAGAAAAAGTACTTGAGAGCAGAGAAAGCTGCACTGAGATGAATTAGTAAATAAAAAGAGACTCATTGCTGTGCTCCTGACCAGAGCCATTAGCCAGTCAGGGAGGTCAGGTCTGGTAACAGTAAAGAGTCAAAACCGGGCTAAAAACACACATGGAGAGGGCAAGGGAAGAGGCAGCCACGTGTCAATGGAGGTCATATTGCTGAAAGAAGGCAAATGGGGAAATGAAACACCAGGCTTAACCCGAGCTGGTGGAGAGCAGAAGCTTTGAGGGAGAAAAGGAAAGAAGAAACACAGCAACCGATGAGAGATTGGCGACAAATAGGACAAGAAAAGGAAATGACAACTGGATCTGGAAGGAAGTCTGATGAGAAGGGGCTTTTCTTCACCAAGGAGGGTAAGAATGACTTTGAGAAGAGTGGCAGTGAAGGGGAAATACAGTAGTAACAACAAAATTTCTATAATGCAAATGGGGGTGGTAGCTCGTTAGTAAACTGGGAATGAGGTAGAAAAGTGGCAATGAGGGCTTGGGTAAGATCTCTGCTTTCGAAACTGCAAGAGATTGTGGGTCCTCCTCAAAACTAAATGCCAACACAGTGGTTTGTGGAAAATGGGACGAGAAGAAAAGAAAATATACAGCCCGCACCACGGTACCCTGTTTTTTGGGAAGCTCTGTACGCAGTCAATTGTGGCTTTCATTTGCAAGAAAAGAAACTCTGACTTGTTGGCTCTTTAAACTCTACATAGAGGACTTTGGTTCAGGCATTGGAGACATGTAAAGTGAGAAGCAGATCACACGAGGGAAGCACATGAGACAAGTGCATGACCGAGCTAAGGGTTGGAAAAGGAATGCTGTTTAGGATCTCAGTAAATTGACTAGTAAAGAATGGAGTTAACCACCAAAAAATTCATGGAGAAACAAGTGGGAAGAAGCCATGGACTTTGGAAACTCCTTCGTGGCGCACAGTCCTGCAACAGTTTGGTTATACAGAAAACTTCAAGGGCAAAGGACTACAGACCAGAATTTGAAAAGTTAAATCATAATGAAATCTAGGTCACTCAAGAAAATGTTCTCTTGGATGAAGCAAAACAAACCAAACCACTATTGTAGGAGGTGAAAGCAACAAAAGAGAAGAAAGACTGGTCTGGTTTGGAAGGTTGGAGGTTGACGGCTAATTGTGTTGTGAGGATCCAGATGTGTCCATGGGAAAGACTATCTTTTTCAGAAGAAAAAGGGCAGTGTGAATGAATCCTGGCTAAGGGGAGAAAGCAAAGAAAGAAGGCAAAGATGATGTAACAGTTTAATCCTAAAGTAAAAAGCTAATTAGTCCAGAAATGTCTGAAGAATTACCCAGAGTGACCCTACAGACTTTGCGCAATATTTCTATTGAGTCTTGTGGTCTTTTGCCTGAAAACAATCACGCAGAAGTAGGAAAAGAACGGAGAGCTTGAGCATCTTGGTAACAAAAAAGTCAATTACCTTGACACAGCCCGTATAAGATTCTCTAAAACAGATCAACTGAGGTAGCAAAAACGGGCCTACGTTGTAAAAGCAGTCACTACATCTCAAGTATCAAGAAGCAGGCACAGTAGCAGACCTCCATACCCAAAAGCTGCAGCCCTTCTTCCTTTCCCCTGTGCAGACACGCAGGCAGAACAGTTCCCATCATAAAGGACTAGGTATGTCAAACCGTAGTGAATTCCAACACTTAGCCATATACTACTTGATAATACCCCTGGAAAACACCGCATGCTGTTTATCTGTTCCAGGTCTAGCTTCTAACTGTTAATCCTCTGGATGAAAATTAGAGTACACTTACTTTCTAAAAGTCACTGGGGACAAAAAACGTCCCAAACAAAACCCAGTGTTTTGCAGACAGATATAAATTAAAAGCCTCTCTTCCACAGAAGCAATTATTCTCCTCTAAATCTTCAGAAACTGTATTCAGCCAAACATACGACAAAAGGGGGGTGTAACTGTTCCTATGAAACAGAGCAGTTTCACTGCTTTGGAGTGAAGCTAGAGAAAGAATCCAGATGTTTTTTAAAAAAGTCATTACTTTTTAAACTGTCATTCCCTATGCTTCAGTAATGTGGTAGTATCACATACATGTTCAAATGCAATTTTTACCTTTTATCTGGACAGCATCCAGTTAATGAAAAATTTATGAACACGTTAATTTCGTGCATTAGCCCGATGCATTTTGGGCTAATGTGCCGTAACAGCTTCTAGTATTTTGGCTGTCCTCCCCCATCTGTCCTTACAAACGATATGTGGCCGTTTAAAAAAATTAGTGAACGGGCAAAGTAGAAAACCGTACAGTCTAAGCCAGTCTTACTGACTTCACTGCAAAAGCACTGCACGCATTGGTAGGAGCAGGACTGCAACCGCACTACAGCTCCCGATTGCAAGAATTCTGTTTATACGCCGTTTCAGGGCCTGATTCACAATGCCCTTGGCAAACAGTCGCACCGGCTTCAGCCGCTCGCTCTTCCCACATCACGTAAGGATGGGGGGGATGAAAAGCCTTTGTCCCACCAGTGACTGACCTGCCCTTTCAGCCACACTACAAGCAGCGGGCGCACCCAGGGCACCTTGGCCTACCTGTGGCACAAAGGGCAATGAACGTTTGTGCATGCTTCCGGATCAAAAGCAACTTGTCTTTAGGTAGAGGCAGCTTCCTTAGGATGTGTTCAATGAAATCGTGCGGGGTGACGGCTGCGAGGTTCCACTTCAACTTCCCCAGCACCACCAGCTCCCATTCCTGCAGGGGGGGGGATGGAGAGGGGAGAAGAGAAGAGAAGCCATAAGCAAGCCTGAAAAAAACCCCGCTTCGCTTATTTCTCCGATTGTAATTATATCACTGCTAAATTGGTTTTGCTCAAACATTTTTTTCCATATGACCCTACTGCTTTGAAGTTGTTGACTTTATTCTTTTTATTCTTTTTTTTTTTTTTTTTTTAAACACTGGAAATGTCAAGCTCTACTGAAAATAATGAGACCTGGCAGCTCCTGCCAAGATTTTACTTTTTTTGTATCCAGTGCTGAATGCCCACCCAGAAAGTTTAGCCTGCAATTAGATATTGCCAAGGTCACTGTGGTCCTTTCCTAGTAACTTCTTTTAAATGGCTATAGTCCTTACTTTATAGCCATTTAAAGCCCTCAGGAAAACCATGCACAAAAATAACCTAAGATATACATTCTCTTTTTTTCAAAACGGGGGAAGTTAGCTTGATGGCATTCTCTCCGAAAACTGTACTCAAAAGCTCCTGCAGATAAATCTGATGGTGCTTAAACTACTCCAAGACAGGCTCTGCAGAAAGGAAACGCACGTAATACAGCCAAGAAGTAGCCTGTGTAAATTATCTGCCAATAAATCATGTAGGATCCATTCCCGCATACTTTGCACACCCGAAACTCCCAGTGAAATGAAAGGACAGCTTGGGCACGTACGTAACCACTGGCCATTCCCTGCGATGTAGTTACGTGTAGAAATGGTTCCTAATCAACGGGTCCAGCCATGGGGTTCAAGCAGGGCTACGCCTTCACGCTTCAACATTTAATGTAAGTTTTGAGTACCTCACAATGCCCCGCAGAGTGAACAAAGCTCAGGCCTTGGACTCGTTTCTGTCTCATGCATCAACTATTAGCTATTAACTAAATTCCATGCACTGATTCTTGAGTCCTGATGATGCGTGAGCCTGATGGAGCCCAGCGTGGCGGGGAGCCCCAGCTAAGCTTGTAGAGCTGGCAAGTCGAAAAAAAGTCCTTTAATTTTGCAGCCGAGGAGACGTCAACCAGCGTTGCTGAGAAACCATAAACATGGACCCCACAATGCCATTTCTGCTGTCGTTTCTCTGAATAGATGCCCGCTTTAACAGCAAGTTAACTTTCCTACAGACATTCCTACTGGATTATGACAGAGCCCTCCATAGCTTGAAAAATCTCACATTCATGTATGTAAAAGGCCCCAGAAACCAGATGTTGTTTTTTTTTTTTCTGTTTCGAGAAAAGCTGTAAAATGTTTGAACTTAATGGCAATTACATTAACTAAGGACTGATCTTCCCAACATTACTAATGAGACAGATTTTGATACAGAAGAGCATTTAATCTAGAGGACTGAATACAGGGAAGCACTTAAAACACACGCTTAAACCCACGTGGCACAAAAAGGCAGGCACGTCGCTGCACATCATGGCACTTCCCCCACCAGTCCGTACTGCCAGCGGGACACCTCGTGTCGGTGGCAGCCATGGCAGGGTTTGCAGTGTGAAGCTTTCCAGAAGCATGAAGCCCCCCGGAGCCCTCCCTGTGGGGTCAGCTCCCACTGCCTTCACAGGAGAAACACTCCCGGGATTTGGCCAGCTGGGTGCGTTCACCAGGACCTGCCAGAACAGAGCTGCCTGGCCCAACGCACAGAATCACAGAATCATTCAGGTTGGAACAGACCCTTGGGGTCATCAAGTCCAACCCTCAGCCCTACTTTACAAAGTTCTCCCCTACACCAGAGCCCCCAACAGCTCATCCAAACGACCCTTAAACACATCCAGGGATGGGGACTCCACCCCCTCCCTGGGCAGCCTATTCCACTGTCTGACCACTCTTTCTGTGAAAAATTTTTTTCCAAAAAAATTTTTTTTAGGACGTCCCACCTGAGGCGCAAACACCTGTCTGGCGCTCCACACCACCAAGCGCTTTGCATTAATTATTCCCTTCGATAATTTTGGTTCTTTCTGTTTCTGAATGTCCAAATTGACCTCGAACTCACCCAGAAGCACCAGCCACCGCCTTGTGCTGAATTTTCAGCGCGACACCCGCCTCGGCAACAACCTACGGGGGGGGCGGAACCGCGTTCGCAAAAGCCACGGGGGGACGAGGCCGCGGCTCCCCAACCTCTAAGGCCAGGGCAGGGGTGATGATGATGGGGGGGGTGATGATGATGATGGGGGGGTGATGGGGCGGGTGAAGTCACCGCGTGTCTGCCGCCAGGTGGCGCCCCCGCCCTGCGCCGCCCGCCCCGCGCACGTGCGCCCGGCCGAGGTTGTGTGTCCCCCCCTGCCCGGGGACACCCACGGAGCGGGTTTGGGGGGAAGGGGGGGAATGTTTCACACACAACACACATACGGCGTGGGGTTGTGGGACACACACGGTCCCCGCGGGTGCGAAGGCAGCACGGCGGGGCCAGAACCGGGGAGGTCCCGTGCGTGTGTCCATGTGTGTGTCCCCCCCCCCCGCCTCGCGGTTTCAGGGTCGTCCCCTCTCTCTGAGTCTTTCGCACTTTCTGCACCATTCACTGAATGCATAAAATAAAAAATAAATAAAAACTGGTGGAAAACGTGATATTTAAAAGGGTTCGCCGGGCGAGAAAGGGCGGGAGGGAAGGAGGAGGTGGGCAGCGCAAGAGCTGACGGCGAGGAGGTGGGTGGTGGGGGGGCTGCTTACCAGCAGCTCTTGGGGTTTGATGGAATTGTCCGTGTATATGCACAGCTTCTCGGCTGTGAGGGGGATTGTCTCTTTCAGCTTGGAGGCCAGGAACATGCACACCGCTCCCAGCAGTTGCAGATGGCACTTCCGAGTGGGCACCACAGCTAAGAATCTGTCCAAGTAATTCATGGCCAGAGGGAAAACTTCTTCTTCGCACTTCTGCTCTTCACAGACCTGCAAAGGCAGGAGCATGGGGAAGGGAGGATGGGGCGGCGGGAGGTGGGGGGGGGGGAGGAAGAGAGAAAGAGACAAGAAGGAAAAAATAAATAAATGAGTGATCCCATGAAACAGACCATTGCCTCCCTGCTATGGCTCCTGCTATTTTTGTTTCCCGGGGAGCTAAATTTTGGGGGAGGGGGAGATCTCTGGAGAGGCTGGGAAGGCTGTCAATCGGCTTTCACATTCCTTTAGTTCATTCAGTAAGAAATGAATTCAAGACACTGTGTGGCAGAGCCGAAAAGCCCCATCCAGCAGCAAGCGAGCAGCCTCCGACTTTTTTTTTTTTTTTGCGACCCAATTTTTTTCTTTTTTTTTTTTTTTGATTTCGTCATATTTTCAAAAAATCGATAAAAATATTAACACTTCCCCGGGGGTCCCGGTTTTGGTACCGGTGGCATCCCGGGACGGTCCCCTATCGTTTCCGACAATTGCAAAAATTCCCCCGGGGGGTGTCCCCCAGCCCTGCGCCCCCGATCCAGCCGGGGGGGGGGCGGGGGGGAAGGACGGGAGACACAGCGAGGGCGAGGTGGGGTGGGGAGAGCCCGAGCAGCCTGGATCCTTTTAGCAGGAGCGAGCGAAAAAATGATTTCAAAAATTTACCAAAAATCGGAGCAGGGGAGAAAAAGCACAAATCGCACATGAAAACCAAGCGGGGAGTCTGAGCTTTCCAACCCAGGGGGTTTGGTCCGGGAAAAGTCCCCCCCAAAGGAGATCCGAAGGGGCAAATGATGGATGGTGGGGCCAGGGCAAAGGCAGGCGACTCTGCGGGGATCTGGGCCCGCTGCCGCCCCGCCTGAAGTACCGGAGCGAAGAGGGGGCTCGCCGCCCGCTCGGGCCCCCCGACAGCCCCCGCCAGGCCGGGGAGACCGGGGTGCAGCGGCGGGGTGCAGTTCTGAGCCCCTTCTTGGAAAGGGGGGGGGGGGGAGGGAAGACGGGCTCGGCGCCTCCGAGCAGAGTTGCATGCAGCGCAACATGGCGAAAAAAAAAAGGCACGTCCTCACCACTGCATACGTGGGCATGAAATCCTCGCCGGGCAAAACGCGGGGGGCACCGGGCACCCCCCCGTCCCTCGCCCTGCCCCGGGCGCTGCTCCCTTTTCCCAGAAAAGCCTCAACCTCCAGCGCTCCCGGCCGCCCGCAGCCGGAGGCGGCTTTTCTTTGCTTTTTAATTGCAAATGACTTTTCCAACTCTCCCCCCCTCCCCAGTTTCCTCCCCTCCTGCACCCCACTTTGCGGCAGCCCCCCCCGGAAGGGGCGATTTCCCCCGTGGGCTCTCGCTGCGCCCCTTCCCCCCCACCACACCGGGTGAGTTCAGGCGGGGGAGGAGGAGAAGAAGAGGGGGGAGACGGACACAAAGAAGAACCCCCACGGCGACCGGAGGGGCGAGAAGCTGCCGGGGGAGAGGGGTCGGGGCGAGGCGGGGGTGCTGCCCGCGGCGGGGAGCCCGGAGCCGGCCGCCCTGCTTCTGCCCCCCACCCCGTCCCCGCTTCTCCGAGGAGCCGGGGGAAGGCGCCGGGATACAAACCTCCAGCATCCAAGTGGCCACCATCCTCCTCATGAAGGGCTGGATGTCCTTCTGGACGCACTTGAAGTAGGAGCATTGGGGCAGATACCTCTCCTCTATGGTTAGTAAGTTGTGCAAAACGCGGTCATCGTAGAGCAAGTTTGGGTCAGGCAGAGCTCTCCTCATGGGATCCACCTCGCAGCACAGCAGCTCCATGTTTCCAAAGAGATCTCCCTCTTTCTCTGATGGAAAAGTTTTTTTTTTTTTTTTTTTTTTTTTTGGAAGGGGGAAAGGGGGTGGGGAAAGGAGAGGGGTAAAGGAGGAGGGGTAGGTGGGTGGGAGGAAGACGGCAAGGCTTTCCAGCTCGCTCCTGCCTCCCCTGCAACTCGTCTCTCGCTCTCTCTTGATTTCTAGCCTAAAGTTGAAGCAAAGTGACGCAACTCGCCAGGGCAGGCAGTTCTCTCTCTCTTGTTATTATGGAGAACAGCAGCTGGTCAGACGTAACATCAAACGCGGGTTTTTGGTTGTTTTTTTTTTTTTTTTTTTTCCTCTCTATAAGCTAACAAGGAACCAGGAGGCCCTCGTATAGGGACACACACACACACAAATGACAGCTTCTCTTTTTCTTCCTTCCAGCGACCAAATGAAATCCGCTCCACACTTCTGCGGGAGCCTGTCTGAATCTATTCCCCCCCCCCTCCCCCCCCTTATTGCAAGAAATTATGGGGTCCCCCTTGGTACCCACGGAGACGATGGGGGCGAAGGATGAAATGCCCTGGCTTAGCGGGATGCCAGATCCACGTCCCGTGCTCCCCCCCCCCCCCCCACCCTTGACCCACTCCCCCCTCCGGCACCCCCTTAATCTGCAGCCGGAGGGGGACAGAGCTCCCCGCTAGCTGCAGCCTAACAGCAAAGCCGGAAAAGACCCCAAAGCTCCTTAAGGGCTGGGGGTTCCGCGGCGTTTTTGGGGTGAAATCTAACAATATATCACCACGCTACTTCCTCCGGCGCACAGAGGCGTTTCTAGCAGGCGAACCGTTTTAGCGCTGCATGGCCACACTGATACAACTTTCTAGGAAACGCAGGGGGGAGGGAGGGAGGGAGGGAGGGAGGAGGGAGAGAGGTTGGCTGGGGGGTGGAGTGGGGGGGGGGGTGAAGACGAGGGGTTATGTCCCGCACCGGGCGACTTCCACCCTCCTCGCACTTCGCCGGTGTCGCCGTCGCTCCCCGCCTGCAAAATGTGTCAAGTTTGCGAAGTCTCTGCCGCTGCTTGCTACGGCAGAGCGGAGGCTCCCGAGGGGGGAAGGCGCTACGCGGGGCCGGCCGCGGATGAGCTACGCGGGCGCGGAGCGGCGGCGGCGGTCCCCGGGGCCGTGCGAGGACCACGCTCCCCCCCCCTGCCCCTTCCCCGCTCCGGGCGCCACAGAGGTGGGCTTGGCGGGGGGGGGGGCGAGAAAAACCGCCTTAAAAGTGTGAGTGGGGAGTTTGGGGCGCCGCTTCCCCTCCCTCTATTTGCATAGCCAATAGCTCTGGGGCTCTCGCCGCTGCGCGCTGATTGTTACCGGGCAGATTATATTTTAAGGACGCATGCTGCCCGGCATCGACAGCAGCCCAGGGGGGGAAGGGGACGAGGTGGGGCCCCCTCACCTGAGCGCATCGCCGGGTCCGGGAGCCGCCCGGGCCCTGCCGGCATCGGGGAAGGCGAGCGACCGGCCGTCGTTGCCAGCGAGTGGGCAAACGCGCCCCCTTCCACGCCAGCCCTCGCCCCTCGGCATCCAAACGGTTGGGAGGGATGGGACCGGTTTTGCGGCGGGTTGCATCTCTTGGGAGTCCAGCGGCTCCCTTGCAAAAACCGGTCCCGCACCTCACCCGCCCGTCGGAGCAAATGGCTCCTTCGCCACCAAAAAGCCACCAAGACTCCTCTCCCCGTCCCCCGGTAACGCGGAGCCGGCCCGGGCCAGCCGAGCCCTTCACGCCTCGTTAGCAGCATTTCCCCGCAAAATCAACTCCGCGCCCCCCTCGCCCCGTCCCGTCCTCGAAGCGAGCAGCCAAACGAAGCGACGGCGCCGTCCGGGAGCTGCCGGGCACCGTGTGTGGCCCCCTCGCCCCCCCCACACCCACACCCCCACCCCCCCCGAGGCCGGAGCTTACCGGGGGCGAGCCCGCCGGAGGCGGAACCGGGCAGCGCTCTGCCCGGCAAGCCTGGCGCTTTAGGAGGGCGAAGGAGGGGGGCGCGGAGGGGGCACCCCCCGCCGTACGTCGAGGGCGGCGAGCGGGGACCCGCTGCGGCGCGGCGTGCTCCGCAATGAAAGGCTCTTTAACTTCCACCATTCATTTCCCCTTCCTGGCTACTCCTGTGAACAGGGAGCGTGTTGTGTCAGCGCACGTTTTCCTTCTCCAAACTTAAATTCATAAGCGCTCCCGTCTGGCTTTGTAGCCCGACAATGCAGCGATTGTGATTTATGTGGGTTTCGGGGAGGGGGGGTGTGTGTGGAGGACGACGGGTGTCCTAATTGTCCGGCACCGACTTTCCGAAGTGGGGTGATGTCTGGGGCACGGCGAGGCTGCCGCGGGGACCGGGGGAGGGATGCGGGGGCCCCCCGCGCCCCGCCGTGGGGTGGCCGCTGGGGGAGCAGCCAAGTGCCCCGCGGACTGGCCGCTGCCTCCCCGCCACTTTGCTGAGGTGAGGGGGGGGGGGGGGGGGGGAATCCCGTTAGGAAAGAAAAAAAACCCACCCTAAATCAATAAATGGAAGGATGCCAGTTCTGCACGCGGAGGTGCCGTTGATCTGCGGTGACGTCGTGGAAAAAAAAAAAAAAAACAAAACAAAACAACAAACAACAAAAAAACCCAGAAAAACGCCCCAACTTTTCCCCGGTGCGACGGGTTTTAAACGCCGTTCCCGCTTCCAACGGGGAAACGCCGGTCCCGTGCAAGGCGCGGGCGGGCAGCGGGGCTCCGCGGCCGCGGAAGGCAGCGTGCCCGAGCTGCCCCGCCGCCTCGTCGCCGTGCCCACGGGCGCTGCCGCACGCGTTTGGAGGCAGCAGATGTTTTAACAGCCTCCGTGTAGAGATTACCGAGTGCCATATGTTAAATACCACCCTCCCTCCGGGGGGGGAAAAAAAAAAAAAAGAAAAAGAAAAAAAAAATACTTTTCGCACTCGCTCCCCTTCTTTTGCTGAGCTGCTTCGCCCGTTTAAAAGCATAAAGGATTAAATGAAACCTCCTCGCTGTGTGGTTTTTGCTCCGGGAGCGGCGGTGCGCGCAGCCCCAGGCGGGCGCTCCCGCGGAGCCGCGCTGCGCCCTGCGCGGAGCCGCCACGGCGGCCGCGGGGGAACCGCGTCTCCCGGGACGGCCCCGCCGTTTCCCCCCCCCACACACACACCCTCAGCAGCCCGGGACGAGGGCGGGAGGGGGGTCCTGCCCCCAGCCCCACCGCAGCCGCCGCGGGGGGCAACGCCGCGGTCCCGGCTGATGCCTGGGGAGCCCCTTTCCTTCAGGTCATCGAGCCTGGGGTCACGGCTCCTCGTCATTAATCCCCCACGTAATTATCATGAAATCGGGATATATGTGATGGTATTTTATTGGTTTTAGTCCGAGAGCGCCGCAAGACGCGGTGACTCTTGGCTTTTTTAAAAATAGATCCTTAATTCGTCATCACTCCTATTTCTTTCTTTTCTTCTCTTTGCAAATCCCAAAGAACCACCTTGAAGATGCTTCAGGGGACAGTGTGGGATCAAGCTTTGCATCTGAACCGCGGACCTATAGACACGTTGTGTGCGCGCCCGGCGGCCGCAGGTTTTTTGTTTGTTTAAATTAAATAAGTATTCCCTTGCAGTGCTTGAAACCTGAAGGCTGGAGTGTGAAACATGAGAATCTGAAAGTGAAACCGACTGGAAGCCAAAAAAGAAACAGATGAATGTGTTTCCACTGTCCAAGCTGAGGAAAGCCCCAAAAGCAAACAAACACCGTGGATAATAAAATGTGCGATAGATTTGAAATAACATTATTCCAGCTTCAATCACTGTAAGCAATCTATCTCGGTGTTTTTTTTTTTTTTTTTTTTTAATATCTGATTTTTATCTGTTCAAAGGTAAATTCCGTAATTCCATGCTGTGCGTTCAATAGGAACAACATGATAAAAATTATTTTTTCTTTCCTTTGGTTTCTGATTAAAGACTGGAAAAGGATTTGGATACCACGGGAACCACTGTGCATTGCCCATGTATTTTCAAGGAGTTAATTTTAATTGTACAGGCAATTTTCGACTCTAAATACCTGTGTAGTGGCAGCTTTATCATTAACAGCCACCTTAACATAATGACTGAGCAGGTGAAACGTATCCTGTAATAAAACTATACTTGCCTTTAGAGGGTGATTTTTTGCAGGCACAACAGTTACAGCATTAACTAATGAATTCTGTGTGATTGCTTAACATATTTTTAATTATTTACTCCTTTCCTGTTTTATGCAAAGCTGCTTCTTCTTATCCTTTCTCATTCCTTAGCTCAAACAGAGCACTAATTAGAAACTGTGTTTGTGCAATGCCCAGTGAAAGGAGTGTGCAACTCCACTCGGAGATTTCTTTATTAGGCAAGAAGGGAAAGGACTCAAAAAAGAGCTACAAGAATGATCATGTACCTGGGACTCATGTTTTAGGCTGGAAGACTTTGTAAATTCATCACAGCCCGAAGACACTCCCAGGTTTGACATAAATGTAAGGTAGAGAAATCAAGAGAAATTCAGGGAGATTTAGGATGGTAGAGGTCGTAGCGGTACGTTTAGGCTAACAACAAAGTGAACTTTTTAACTGCAAATTTAATTAATGCCTTGGTATTTCATTTAGGGCTGTTTCTTTAAGGTTAGGTGGGGTTGAAGCCTAAAAAAATCTATTCTACCACAAACCACAGTCACAGAGTTGAAGGAGGAGTTACTGCGTGGGGTTCTGTGACCAGAGTTACACCAAAAAAAATCAGATACATAATCCCCGTGATGAGTTCTGGCCTTAAAATTATTGGATCTGTGAATCTATATAAAACCTATAACCTGTGGTAACACGGGCACATGCAGAATTAGGATGAGATCTTGCAGTTTTTCCTGAAGCAAAGGAGTTGAAACCGATGAGAAATTTCTGCTGGAGCTGAAGGTCTAGGATTGGGATTTTACTCGCTATACGGGAGACAGGGAAATTTTTGTGTTGCTTAACTCTGCTGGTGCCACAGCCTTATCTTGCAGGGGTGCCACGTACTTTGCAGCAAGAGCTGCCGACTCGGTCCTCTCCTTGGCGAGCTGGGTGATAAGGCTGCTGTTCCTTCACAGGGACCAGGAACACATAACAGGTGCCTCCCACACGCCACAAAGTCAACTGACTTTTTTTTTACAGGATCGGGCCCCTGGTATGCAGAACTGTACATAAACACCATCATTCTCCTTTTGCTAAGCGGTGTGGGGAAAAACGTTGGGGTTTGGAGCAGATATTTGAAAGAGCAAGAACAGTTCTGGCAAACAGCAGGTATGAACCACTGGTATCTTTCATCATTAAAAGTATGAATAGGATCTGAAGGTGACAGAATTCTTTTTTTTTTTTTTTTTTTTTTTTCCTGCTTATGAATCAACTTGCTTCTCTGCTAAGAATTGACTTTGCTGTTAACCTCTTGCATTCTGCTGTGTGGTTTCCCTGTCATCTGAGATGTTTGTATCAGTCCTTAGTCCAAAGATGTCTTCAACTTTAAGTGCACATTTTTTTTTTCTTTCCAGAAAGAAAGATTAATAAAATTAATTAAAAGAGAGATTAATAAAAGACTCTCTGTCCCCAAACCCTCAGCTGATCTCCAATTTTTGAAGCATCTTGCTGTCACACCCCTTTCTTCAGAAGTAATGTTCTGACCTTGTGGTCTCTCAGTCTTGATCCAACACATGTGGTTTTACTCTTACCAAAACAAATGTGGAACTTCAATTCCATTTTATTTTCTTTCTATCTACACTGAGGCAAAGACTTTACATTTGATATAGGTGTGTAGCATGCCCAGGTCTATACAGACAGGGAAGGGGAGAGGAAGACCTTCAGAGCAAATGGCTTCTTTTATGGGGAGCTGGGAAGGGGTACTGCATGTCTTGGTTGTCTTAACATTGCTGTGAGCTGCTAAATAATCATGCTGTTTATTCCCGGAAGCAGCTGTATGTTAAAGGTAAGTGTAACGATTCTGTTAATCTGCAGTAAGAGAATTATCCTGACGCAGGGTCCCACGCTGAATAGTTTGCTGAAACGTATGAGGCATATGTTGTCTGGCAAATAGCGAGATATTTTATATGGAGCCACATCAGTATGAGATTTTGTTTTGGAAGCCATGTGAATGACTATGTGAAGTCGCAACTTGTTATGGGGGTAAGTTGGACTTCTCATTTTGTGCAGACGTACAGAGCACATCTGAGTTCTAAAAATAGGTGGATTCTTAAAGGGAAGAAAAGCTAGGTTTCCCCTCAGCACTTGGCTTGTTTCCTCTGTAAAAGCATCAAAACTTGTCCATAAAGAAATATTAGTTTCACAAGTATTCTGGCTTAAATAACCGTTGATACAGTATTTTGGATGTCCCCTTTGCACTCCAAGGACTATGAAATACTCTCTAGAGCTGTTGACTTTGGTCTTCTTAACATGGTCAAACAAACAAACAAATGGAATGAAGAAAGCTGTATTGCCTGACAAGCAGACAAGCACATAAAAAACAAGAGTAAACCAAAATAAAACAGTGTAAATAAATGCCCTCTACTGAATTAAACAATTTCACTTGTTAATTTCCTCTTCCAAAACTGCTGAATTAAAAGCTATTCCCACGGATAAATAGTTCAGATATTTTACTACTCTGCTCTGTGTCGATTACACCTACACCTGGGGAAATGACTGACTTTTAAAACATTAATAGCCTAAAATATTACATTGTATATAATATTAATGGCCACCTGAATGCAGTACTATCATTTGCTTCTTTTTTCTCTCCTCTTTTGGGAATGCAGTATTTTACTCCTGGGATGGAGCGTCTCAAGCACCAGTGTGCTACAAATGAAGAAGTATGCGTTTTAAAGTTAGTCATGAAATTAAAGCATTTTGAAAGGCTGTGCCCCTTTTCACAGTGGCGATTACAGCCAGAGTCTTCAGTCACCTGCCAGGGGCCACATGGCCTTTGAAGATGTGGTTTTCTTGAGAAGTAAGAAACTGTGGGTGGTGTGAAACCCATCTCACCCATGAGCTCCTCAGCAGCCCTTGCTACCCCCAGTCCTCATGCTCAGCTCTGCTGCCCTTGTTGAGGATTTGCGGGGCATTTGCGTGAATAACGGGGAGCAAAGACTTCAGGGACTGGCCCTCTGCCTTTGTGCAATGGGGCAACAAACATATTTATTTCAAGCCCTAGCCCCATTTCAAATCGAAGCTCCCAGCACTTTCATGCAGGTAGTTTTTGGCTGACTGGGGTGTCTTGCAAGGCATGGTGAAAGTCATGTCTGCTTTGTCTGAGTTATATCCGAAGTCTAAAGAGGTTCCTGTTTGGTCTGGACAAAACTCCTGATGTGGGTAAGAAGGTTGCTTGGGCAGGGACCGAGACAAAGGTGGCAGCTGAAATGATAGCTGCCCTCCTGTTGAAGAGGAAATTCTCACAGGTCTCTGTGAAATCCACTGCTGCTGCCGCTGGAGAGCTCCCAAAGCTCCTCCATCACCCCGCAGGGGCAAAACACTTCGGCAGCAGCTGGGCGATGGCGAGTGATTTCTCAAGGGCTGCCTCTCCCCAGGGCTATCAGAAGAAATGTCCTTCTCTCCTCTCTGCAGCTCTGCTGCCTCACTTCTACAGCATTTTGTTTTGCTCTCAACTAGGAAACCCTTTTTCTTGACTGCTGTTTTCCTTGGTTCTGAAGTTGGTGTTCATGGGCATACACAACTTCCTATGCATGACTTGATGCTCCCTAAAGGATGGTGCTGCCCTTCATCTGACTTACTGGATGTAAATCAACACAAGTCTGAGAGAAACATTGCTGGTAGAAACAGTTAGGTTGGAAGCCATCTAGTCCAATCTACTGCTCACAGCAGGGCCACCTTCCAAGCTAGATTGGGTTGTTCAGGGCCTTGTCCAGCCCAAATATCCAAGGATGGAGATCCCACAGCCTCTCTGAGTAATCTGTGTCAGTGCTGCACTGCTCTCAGGGAATAAGAACATTTCCCTTGTGCCTGGTCAGAGTTTGCCTGGCTGCAATGTTTGTCCATCACCTTGAAGTTTCCCAAGTACTTGAAAAACAGCAAGAAGCAGTGATAGGTGCTTGCTGTCCATTGGCATAACTCCATATACATAGCTCAGGATGTAGTGTGCAGGATCTGTAGACGTGGGTTTTATTGGTAAATTTTATTGGTAAACTGCCTTATTAACTAAGAAAATCACTAGCACATGTTCCACACTGCTCTACTCTATTGAAATCTCCAGGTCTCCCAGATCTCCACTGTCTCCTCCCTTGGCTCCACTGTTGGTTGTGAGCTATGCTCTTTCTTCATCCCGTTGTATCCCTTCAAAATCTGTAGACCCAGCAAAACCCCGTTGTGCTGCTGTCTCATTTCTCCGTACATTGAAACTCTCACCTGGGCTTTCACCTCATCTTGAGAAGGCAGTAGCCTCTTTGAACAGGGAGTTAGTTCCTGGGCTAATGTTGCTAGCTCCTCATCCTGTTCTTCAGCTCTTCCCTGGATACCTTCTGCTGGCAGAGGCAGGGCACTGGGCTAGGGAACCTTTTGCCTGAGTGGCTGTTGTGATGCACAGACAAGAACTGTTTCTTTCTTGGGTTTCAAATTTTTATTTGTAAGGCTCATTGGTAGCAATCACCATCCTCAGAACAGATGCTTCACAATGACCTGCCAGTTAGGAAAGCATCATTTCTATTTTACAAATGGGAAACTGAGGCTCTCTGGTGTAAAGCAACATCTTAGAGGAGCTCCACAGCATGTCCTGGAGTAGTACTGCCTTTCTGATGTCAGAGCAGTACCTGAAGAGAAACATCTCCCTCATTGGAGTGGACAGGATAGGTAGTATTTTTAAAGAATCTATGTACAGTATAGAATCTCAGTTTTATTTTATAGATGGTTTCCACCCTTCTGTTCTAGCACTCTCTTCTGTTGTGCCCTTATCTCATAAACGTTGCACTAGGAAAGAAGGGAGTGGAGCTGGTTTCTCTGTCTATGAATAGATGGACTATTAGAGACTGTTGGCACCTGAATGGACTCGTTATCTTCAGATAACAAAGGAATTGCTCCATCCTGGAGAAGGTCAGGCTACCCAGCTTCTCTGGAGCAGGCTGGGATCGAGGGACAAGCGTGCCCTTAGAAGGGGCTAAGAAGCCATATGCAAAGAAAGCTTGGGAAGGTAAAAAAGTAAGAGAGGAACATACTTCTGCAAAAGAGAGTCCTTTATAATGAGACGGTCAGTACCTGTGAATGGGAGCTGCAGAAGAAAGGCTTCGATCTGATGTGGTGACACCTTGTGCAGGAGTGAAAGAAGGTCCTGCTGAGAGGGCTGGGAAAGGGGCTGACAAAGGATGGTGAAGAACCAGATCCAGGGAAGTGCAGATGGGCTCTTCTGTTGCACTGTTTAGCTCTCTAGATTGTTTTGCGCATCTCAAGTGGAGAATGATTATTTTTACAAATGTTACAGAGTCAATCTGCTCTGTATTTTAATAGTTATTTATCCCTGATGTGGTAAATTATAAAGTAGAGGGCCTACAAGCGTGGAGTACATGCAGAAATATAAGCTGAAACTCCTGGAAAGCTGGGAAAGCCAGCGTTAGTCTCTGGTTCTGGCTGTGGGGTCTCAGGGAGAAGTACTCGAGGGAGGGCCCATGCCCTGAGAACACTTAGAAATCAACTGTGCCTGGGATCTGTTTGGTTTAAGCAAGCGTAAAAAGCACATGGGTCCAACATGCTGTGACCCAAACACAGCCCTGTTATGAATAATCAGAATATTATGTGTAGGGGTTTTGAAAGGATTTAGGAAGTTTGGGGGACTGTGGGTTATTTTTTGCTCTTTTTTCCTGTGAAAGTCAGGGACAGATTGAAATCTGCTGACTCCAGCGCTTAGAAGATGGTTCAAAGGACCCAGCTCCTGGCTCAGTGTTTCCAAACCCTGCTGGGATTCAGAGCATATGTCCAGAAGAGCATCAGATACCTCGAGAAAGTTAGAAGGAGAAGTAATTTTGCTTCTCTTCCGAACTGAATCACAATTATAATGTTTGCTGACAACTTTCTGATGCTTACTGTAACTGTAGCTTTTCTTTTTTTTCTCACACTACAGAAACAGCATATTCTTGTCATGCAGCTGTTGCTTACTGTGTCTTCCTTCTGCTTTGGGTGGATTTTCCCATGTTCATATCCGTAGCTTTTGCGTCCTTCTGTCACTGAACAGCTGCGGGCTGATACTAGATAGAGCTGAATTTTTTCTGTGTTCACACACAAGCAGGCTTGTGAACAAAAGATTTTTAAGAAAGCTGATAAATGAACAAGGTCTTTTGGACGATGTAATGTTGCTAACATTGTGGACAATAAAAATCCTTGTCCTTGTACTCACTGAAAGCCAAGGAAGACATAACTCAATCTGTTTTATCTGTGAGCCTCCAAGCTTTTCCCTACAGGCTTGAGAGAGGATGTTCTATAATGAACTCATCTTTCATGTGACAGAAAGGGAAATGCTATCTCACAGCCTAATGCTTACATTTCTATCTGCAATTTAACTTGGACGTTGCCTTCTAAAGGGGAGCCCCTGTTTTTAGTGGTCAGAGCTTCAGGGAGGGTCAGGGCTTCCCGGGTAGTTCCATCTCTGACACGTGCGGATCACATAGCTTTTCTCTGTTTGCAAGGAAAGCAGATAAAGTTATCTCGATGTATGTCCATCTCGGGCATTCTCTGAGGTTCGATTCAGTAAATTTTGCCAGCTGTTTGGCAGGCAGAGGACAGTGGGCCCAGCCAGGCACACTGCCTCCTGAGTGGGATGGAAATGCGAGCGTACATGGGGAGGTATCATGTAGGCTTGTCCCGTTCTTGCATCTCTCTCACGTTTCCTTACAGCTTTGAGTTTTGCCTGTGGACCCTGGGGACATCAGCTTTATTTGTTTGCTTTTCCTATTTCTTCAGCTTTTTCCCCTTTCTTGAAGTAATTCTTCCACACATATGAAAAAAAAACCCAAACCAGCAGTGACTGACCCATTTAGCTGGCACTGTCCACTGTCCACTCTTGCACAAGTGGGTACAAGGACAGAGACAGATCCTGGTGCCATGGGAGGGGGCACCACGAGGAGTTCTCTGGCCAGCTCACCCCAAGCAACGTGCAGGAGGCTTTTTTTGAGGAGGGAAGGGGAAGGCCAGGGTGTACAATGATGGGTTTGGCACAGAGCTGGCCACCCTTTGCCCCCTGTGCCAAGGGGCTTTGCCAGCACGGACATTTGTGTGTGCGGGGGAGAGCAGTGTGGGCTCAGGATGGGGGGAGGGATATGCAGACAGATGGACAAGGGAGGGTAGAAGGGTTATGCCCAGCTCTGCTCAGCCTCCCTGAGAGAGCCCTGTGTCACAGCTGCTTGGGACACTGCCAGTGGTGGGCTCTGGTGTGAGCATGGTGGGAGGAAGGGGAAGCACCAAACCCAGGTCTGATACTGGAACGGAAAAAGAAAACAATAAAAGAAATTTAGGAATAGCTGAAGACAAGATACAAGACTAGGTGGATCCTTGGTCTGAACTGGCTCAGCCGTGTCCTGTTGTTGCCCTGCTTTGCTTCATCTGTCTCCTGTCTTACGTGTGGTACTGCAAGGTTGCTGGGGAAAAGATTATGCCATGGATTTGTGTGTGTGCAGAGTCAGACACCCAGGGACACATGTCCATGTGCCAGCAAGGAGACCTAGGTTCAGCTCCACCTTCTCTTAGGGCAGCCTGGTTGTTTTAGACCTGTGGTCCATTTCCCGAGCAACAAGAGATCTGAGAAGAGAAATATGTGAAGGTTTCCATGGCATTCACCTGATACACAAAATGCTTAGAGCAGATAGAAGGACAGAGTGAAAATATTACATGATTTTTAACAGATTAAGACAGTGAAGCCATCCTTGGGCAAATGTCAGCCTGCCAAGGCACGTTGCTCAGTTGGTGTAGGTCTGTGTGCATTACAGCCTTGTGGAGAAGAGTCAGACATGAGAGACATTTATCTTGCGGTCAACTGAAAAGAATGCTCTGGCTGAATTAACTCTCACACAGACTGACACAAAGCCAGAGCACCAGCTTCTGCTCTGGAAAAGTTATTCCTTGTTTTCATCCTATTGGTGAGATCAGGACGTGTAACTGAAAGGGATGAGGAAAAGAAGCGTAAAGAGGTAAGTGGCGTATGGGACACAGCTAGGCCACCGTTGCACTTTCCAACAAATGTGTGGTTTCTCCTCTACGGGTCCTTACATGGGGTCCTTACATATGTGTTATAAAACACAGCAGAGCCTCTTCACCGTCCCGCAGACCTTTCCATGTTGCTCTTCTCTTCCTTGATCCCTACAGAAACTTGGCAACGACAATGCATCTGGTGTCCTGTGACTGCCGCTCAGCATGCTGAATGATACCATCTAATTTCTTTCCTGGGCTCCCTGCCCTTCAGTTCAGACCCACCTGCTGCCTCTCATTGTACTGCTGCATGTGTGGCCGGTACCATCACGGGAGCCCGGGTTGTGGTTACTGGCCCCGCTTGGGACAGTGCTCCCCAGTCACTGTAGGTGAAGCGTCATCCTAAGTGTGGGGTCTCATGCGGGGGAGATGTTGCTGCTAGCCCTACCCTATTGCAAATACTCCTCATCTGACAACGAGAGCGTAGGAAGAGGTTCTTCTGAATCCTTTTGTTTTCTGCTCCCACTAATGACGATTTAATACTCTCGTGAAAACATGATGGGGCAATGCAAGTGAGGGGAGAGAACCATGTGGGACCTTAGGCACAGAAGGAACAGGGTCAAAGAAGAAACATCAGAGGAGCAAGAGGGAAATTTTCTGGGGGGAAGGGGGAGAGTTAAAAGTGTCAGTTGTGTGAAAAGTGGAGACCTGCAGCGAAAAGCACGGCTTAAACTCTGCGTAGGGTGCTGTGCCAGCAGGAGCTAAGCTACAGCACTGGGCACGGATGGAAAATGACAGCTGCAGTTTAAGTCAAGGAAGGCTTCAGGGCCATCTTCCATCACATTTTGACAGGCTGCAGCATGGTACTGGCCCAGAGATACGGCATCATCTCAGTTGGCATGAGGGGGAATTAGGAAATCTGACAGTAATCTGAGCAAACCAAGGAGCTGGGGTGAAGGAACACAGTATCGGCGACAACCCAAATGTTCTAAAATGCTTTTAGCTAAACATTTAAAGAAAATAAAATGTGTTGGGGGGGATTGCTTGTGCAGTGATATATTGCACACTTAATATTTTGCACCAAGGAATTATTATAATCTATAAAACCTTATTAATGGAGACAGTACTTTGTAAACAAGAGAAATAAAAATTTTGCTCTAAAAAGTAGCATGGAATTGGAAGGGATCACCTTCGTCACCAAGGCAAGTCGTCTGCAAATCACAGGCCACTGAACAAAGGTGCTGAGCTCAAAGGGGTTCATCAACCATTTATTCTCAATGACCCCACCACAGCTCAGAAGGTTTTTCAGCACTCCATAAGAAAATCCTGCAGGAAAAGCCCAACGCAAAGCCATGGGAAGACTGTATCATGGAAGAGTGGGATAGATCAAGGACTTTGCTGGGATGGTCAGCTCCCGCACTAAGAGAGAGTTTTACTTTCCTTTTGAGCCTAAAAATTGGTTCTTCATTGAACAGCTTCCAAGGGCTCTGTCAGTCACCAGACTGCTGATGTTCAGAGGGTGTCAGCATACCACTACCCAGGGATGCTGGAGGTTCCAGTACTCCAAGAAGGTGACCCACATCTTCCTTCAGACTGTGGTTGACTGGGGAAAGGCAAAACCCTTTATTTTCATGGAAGCATGGTATTCATCAGCTGGTGCAAGTGAAAAGCAATTCAATCTTCTTCCAGCTCCCATGGAGGTGATGATAACACCTATGGACTCCAATCACAGGCATAATTCTCCCCCTCTGGGAGTTTTCCCATTTAGTTATAAACTCCTTTTTGTAAGTTTCTAAAACTTCATCTTCACTGGGGAAAAGTCAAGGAAAGAAGATTGGAAGGGCAGATGGACTTAAACCTTGCTAAGTGAGTGGTATAACAGAAGAAAAAGTGCATACCTGATGTATCCCTTGAAGTCTCTGGGACCCAAAGAGCCTTCTGTTGGTAGGCACCATCCTGCTCAGTTTTAACCACTTCTGAGGTGTTTAATTGTGTAAGATTTTTGATAAAGCTTTTTCCTGATGTGTCACAGTAGTAGTTCCCAGGTACAGATCACAACCTTAAGCGGTGTATGGAGGAGGTTGTGAGCTTGAGAGTAGCTCCTTTTCACCTGCCAGGGGGGATGGAAGAGACCTCTCTGCAAGGAGAGCAGGAGCAGGGGGAGGTTGGGAGGCACTGCTGGACTGATTAAGGGGAGGGATAGTCAGTGATAGAGCTTCATTTGCATAAGCTTTCTACCCAGAAGTCCTCTGATGACAGTTTGAGTCACGATCAAGTCAAAACCACCTGGGTGTGGAGGAAAAAGAACTTCTAAGAAGTTGTCAGAGGCTTTCCTGTGCGTTTTCTCTTCTGAATAGATGGAGGTTTCTTTGAGCAGTGGCACAGTCCAAGCTGGGGTTCAGGGCAGAGCTATGGTGGGAACTTTGGGACTGCAGCTGATGGGAAGAAGCCTTCTGATAAGGGGGTAAAACAGTAATGTAGCAAGTTGTTGGATGGCATCCTGGTGTGATAATTGCTACATTGCCAGCGTAAACCTTAACATACCGTGAGCAAGGATCCCCTAAAACGCATGAGCTTAAAAACAGTGATACATTTCATTCTTTTTAAGTTTGAACACTGAAGCCTTACTTTCAAGCTTTTTTTTTTTTTTTTATTGTGAAGGTGAAAATTCTTCCATAATCTACAGCTTCAGAACTTGGGGCCGTAAGAAAAAGCCACAAGACCTAATAAAACACTGTAGATACTGTGACTGTGTGGAGGAAGATCTATGCTTTTTTCTGATTTGTTTTGTTGTTTGGTTTTGTTTTGTTCCCCTTCCTCCCCGCCCCCAATGTTGACCAGCAGAAATGTTCTGAAAAAAGTGACAAACTCTACAGAGTTTCCAGGGCCAAGCAGAGCTGGGGGTGAAGTTTCTGATGAGGTGGGAAGGGAAACGCTTTTTGCCAGTCCTGGGGACTGGAGAGCAGTAGAAACAGCATGCACTGGGTAGTGTGTGAATTGCTGGTGAGAATGAAAGTTAGAATTTCTTGGACAAGGCATGCAGACAATCAGTAATACCATTTCATTATTTTTAATGGCAAAGATAAAAAGGTACTAGGTGAATGCAAGGAGAGAAGGACAGATCAGACAGTTTTCATTAGAAAATGCCAGTTGTGTAAAATGTTGAGTTCTTTTGTAAAATGGTTTCAGTTTCTCTGAATTTGTGTAAAGGAAAACTCAGGAAAAGACCCAGTCTAACTTTTTTTTTTTAATAAAATGGTGCTATTTTTCACTTTGAAACAACTCTTTCAATGAGACTTTATATTGAGTTTGTGTGATCTTGCTGTCAAAGAAAATCTGAGCATGAACCAAAATCCTCTGGACTGTTCTGAAGCAATTTATCATAGTTGATGAAATTTTTGTCTTCTTTCTGCTTGAAGCTGAGCTGAATTTGGACTTCCGAAATCCTTTTGTGTGTGCAGAATCCACAGCTGCTGTGTATGGCTCCTTAAGAGACAGCCCCCCAGCCCCCGGAGCCCATTGCTGAAACGCATATTGTGCAGATGAAATATGCATCGTGGGGGAAAAATCTTCAATCTTCAAGGTGCTGAGCAGTCTGGTCTCAATTCAGCAAAGCTTTTAGTGGGCTTAGTTTCATTCTCATTGACTCAGTAACTATTTACGTGCCTGAAGTGAAGCATCTGCTTAGGGATTTTGCTGGATTGCAGCCTGAATGCTGGGCACCCCTGGGATCAGGTCCATTTTTAACTCACCACTTGCAGACTGTTATTTGCCTCAGTATTACTCCCCAAGTCTAGATCTCCACCTGATTCTTCTCCCACCCCTTCATTTTCCAGGGTCTGGCAGAAACTCCTTAATACCTCTGTTTTTTGTGTTTTGGTTTTTTTTTTAAAAAAAAAAAATTCCTTGCTTGTGTTTATTTCTTCCGAATTTGTCATCACCTGCAACCTTCATTCATTCATCCTTGATCACATGATGAGTGCAGTTTAATAACACCAGTACTAACATTGGTCATTCTAACACCTCAGGAAAGAAAAAACAAACAAAACAGTCCTTCCAATTTGATTCATTGCTGTTTATCATTACCTTTTGTTTCCGGTCTTCTAGCCAGTTTGCAGCCCACATGTTAATACTTTTTTCCCAAGCCAGTTTGGACTTATTTCTCTGCTGATGGTTTCATGGGACACGGGATCAAATATTTTACTAAAATCCAAACATATTGTATCTCTTTTACTCCCTTCACCCGCAAATTGTGTAACCCGTCCAAAAATTAATCAAAATTATCTGGCAAAAATCAGTCTTCTCAACATCTTGCTGCCTATTTCTCATGATTTGATTACCCTGGAGATGTCTAATAATGTATCACCCCCTCCTGCCCTGCCTAGTTGTTTCCATACTGTGTTTTGGACAGAAGTTGGACTTAGGGGATGAGGGAGTCTCACGGCCACCCTGCCTTACACTGGGCTGTAAGTCCTGGGAAGAAGGAGTGCTGCTGGGAAGGGTGTGTTACTGGATGCCCCACCAGATGAAACACTTCCCTGCCAAATAAGCAGTGACTGGGAGTGCTTTCACACAGTGTCATCCTTGGTCTATGTTCCAAAGGGCACTTTCAAAAGAGAAGGCATCAACTCTTAAGCAGTCATAAGGAAAGCAAACAAAATCGCTCATCACTTTGGGCATTTGGGTCTCTCACTCATGGTCTGAAATGACCCGTGCATCAGTGTTGGATAGGCTAACAGTATGTTATTTAAATTCTTACACCTAAAAATACCTTTAAAAAGCCCTTAATGTCTCAGCTAGGACTGGAAGTAGGTATGTCAGAGTGACCAGGCTCTGAATCGCCCCTCATTTAAAAGGGCTTCTTAAGAAAAGAGCCACTGAAATGAGAGGAAGGACATTCTTGTGGAGATACAAATGTTTGAATCAAAAGGGTCCACTGTAACTGTAAAGCAGTGCTGCAAGTGATGAGGAAAAGACTGTATGGAAGGAGAGAATGAACTTTAACAAGTATCTGCCACAACAAAATACAGTCCAAGGCACTGAAATGAGTTTGAAAATATTTTTTTTTTTTGATGCTTTGCAAGTCATGGCCAGGGGTGTGATATAAAACCATCTGGTTGAGAAAACAATGGAAAGCAAAACTAGACCATCATACATCTGGCATTTTGCACTAGGAGTTTTCTCCATGTGTGTTGGTGCTCCAACAGAGCTGCTTGCATTGTATACTTGATAGCAATTCAGTGACAACAAATTTTTTTTTTTGATTCCAAGGAAAATATTAAATTGCTGAGATTTTTCAAAATTATTTGAATCTTTCTAACAGGCTTCCCAACAGCACTTTGTTTCAGGTGCATCTAGTGTTGAAATGGCCCCAGATGCTTTGACTGGCAGAGACTCCACATTAAACGGTGGTGCATTATTTCCTGGGAAGGGGAGTTGCAATCCTGTGGCTGGGCTCTGTGGTCAAACCATGTCCCCCAGTGATGTAGTGCAGTCTCCCCTTTAAGCAAGCAACCCCGGGTGGCAAGAGGACATGGATGGGGTGGCCTGTAGCAATGAAGAAATTGGTGAGCTCCTTCACTGCTCCTTCCCAGAAGGCAGAACCCTGGCACCACTGAAAAGCACTGCTGAATGTTGAGCTAGCTCAAAATGAAATGCGTAGGATGAGTTCAGCAGATAAAATCAAAACATATCAGTCAAGGGATGCAGCAGTTGTTTTGATAGAGAGTGACAAATTTAAGAATTTTGCAATTTCTATATAATATTCTTACTGTTGCATCTGATAAGTCACTCTGGAGTAAGGAGGAATACAAATGTTGTGATATTTTCCTGGTGTTGGAAATTCCTAGTTCTCCTCAGCTTAAGTTCTAAATTATTTAATTTTCCAGCACGCAGATGTTTGCAACCTTACATACCTGCTCTCTCCTAATGCCAAACCTTAGTTCCTTTTCTCTCCAAAGTTGTGCGCTTGCAAAGACATCTTGAAACCTCAGAAGAGAGTTGGAATATTTATTCTAAGTGTAGGGAAGGTTGTTTAACACTTTAAACTGTGGGTTAAATTTCAAAGTCATTAATTAGTTTTATTTAGGTTTTTATCAGGTAAGGTTATGTTTGATTAAATTGGTGCCCATGTAAATACAACACTATGGCCACCCTGCTGAAGACCTGGCCTCTGGGAAATGAGTTAGAGCCAACGCGGTGCTTTTGTCCTGCCTTTATGCGAGTGGACTATTGTGCTGGTTGATACTTAACTGGTAAATGGCAGCAAAACCTGATTTTATCCTACCTGGGAACATGGCCAGTTGCTTTGTATTTTTTGTTTACCAGCTCCTTCTAAAAAACCATCTGGGCTGATACACTGTTTGGCTACTCAGTAAGCTCCAGTACAAAATGAGTACCTTGTAGTGTGAAGTTTGCCTGCCCTACATGTAGGGTTGCACCAGTCAAATAATAGGGACATGACCCTTTCTGTGGAAAGTCACTGTAGCAGGGCTATAAATAGAGATATACTTCTCCATCTCATTGTGGGGATACATATTTTAAAAACTTATGGATGCTCACAGGTTTCTGTAGAAAATATATTTGTAAAATTTTTCCGAGGCTTCCTCTATATTTTTGCTGGCTTCTAGTAAATTGAGGTGTCTGTGCAGCACAGTCAGATTACATACAGACTCAATGTGCCTAAAACCTTTCCCCCATGACCTAATTTCACCTGGCCTAATCTGTTTCAAACACTCTTTCAGAGAGTCTAGGGTTTGCTTGTCTTCCCAAGGCTGCCTGGTTGTTTCTCCAATAGCGAATGTGAATAGGCTGGGCTTAGACTCTGTGCTTGCTCACTGCCCACGGAGGAGCTTTGCGTGCTGAAGAAGACCCAAAGCTGTGCAAATAATGGTTTCTTCTTCCTCTCCAGTCTGGTGCATTGGCAAAGCAGAGTTGCCAAGGATAAGCCACTGGATTTTCAACATGACTTTTCCCTGTTCTTTGACAGCAGTGAGGTAAATATATTTTAAACTTTGGGTTTTTTTTTCCTTCCCATTGATCAACCAGAGCTTGCAGTAATTTCAAAGGAAGCAAGACAACCATTTATCTGAAAGTATATGATGCTGCTTGCCATTATGCTCTACCTACAGACACCTGGGGCGCTGGTGGACTAATTCCAAGGAGGGAGTATAGGCTAACATATCCTAGGCTTTGATCTGAGGCTGCGGATGAGGTCCACCACTCCTCTGGGAAACCCACAGCTGCAAAACAAAAATCACTGTCCCTAGTATGAAAAGACTAAGCTAATGTACCTGAGGGTGTGGTATGCTTTGAGTTGATCAAAGACCTACTGCCACTTAACAGGGCAGCCCTGTCCCCACCTCACATCATCCCCTCGCCTCTCTTGTGCCAGTGGTGGAGTTTCCTGGGTCAGGCAGGGAGCCAGCACCGGGGCCTGACCCAGCAGGGAGCTGGTTGGTTGTTGCAGCTGCTCTAGTTTGCTGCCAGTTTAGGTCGTGTGTGTCCCCTCCCTGTCCCCCAGATTATTTCAGCAGGAGGTCAGCTGAACTCCAGAGCTTGTGGCACACAGATCTGGAGGAGAGCAGGAGGACCACCTCAGCTCTGTGACAACTGGGCATCGAATTGGTTCAGGCATAACACAAAAATATGATCCCTACAAAATAACACTTATATGGCTTCTCTGAATCTTCTCTGAATCTCTTACTGAGAGAAAAGAAAATCTTTGTGTAAAATTGCAGCTAAGTTAAAAGGCAAGAGATCTCACTGAATTTGAGAAATAGCATGTATTCATATAATTAAAGGCTGCCCCCCCCCAATAGCAAAAAGAGAAAATTATGTTGGCCATCCACTCTTCGCTCATGTTTTCATAGGCTTCCCCATACATAAATGCTGGTGTCTGTGTGGAATAACCACCTGAGTTTAAAAGGGTAGTCTTCACTATAGGAGAATTAATCTATTGTTGATCTTCTATTGATCTTCCATTCAGAAAAGATGTTCTGAGTAAAAGCCAAAGTTTGCAAGAGGATTTCCTTGGTTCAGCTTGTGCTTTCATCTGAAGAAATACAACCACAAACCTCTCCTCTCCTCTCCTCTCCTCTCCTCTCCTCTCCTCTCCTCTCCTCTCCTCTCCTCTCCTCTCCTCTCCTCTCCTCTCCTCTCCTCTCCTCTCCTCTCCTCTCCTCTCCTCTCCTCTCCTCTCCTCTCCTCTCCTCTCCTCTCCTCTCCTCTCCTCTCCTCTCCTCTCCTCTCCTCTCCTCTCCTCTCCTCTCCTCTCCTCTCCTCTCCTCTCCTCTCCTCTCCTCTCCTTGCATTTGCCCTCTGGAGAATTCTGTACTATATTCTTAACTTTCACATTGTCATAAATCTAGAACATCTTCACTGAAATGTTACTGGTGTACCAACTAGAAATTGCTGACCTGTAAAATGAGGTAAAATTTCACCCTTGTTGCACATTTGTGGATTTGACAGAGATTTTGATCTCATTCACAATCATAAACTTCTTTTGTTAATGAAGTGACATATGAATTGCTGCGGCATAGCCAAGGGGGGAGTGGTTTGCTGTGTTAATAAATCATGTTGCACAAATATGATATAGTTACTTTTTATAAAAATGAAAGACCTAATGATATTTTGTATTGATTCAGAAACCAATTCATTCTCAGCAGAAAGACTTATGCAAAAAAGAAATTAAAACACTGCTTTGCAGTGTTTGTAGGGTGTCCAGGACAACATGGCTTCAATTTTGTTTGAGGAACTCCTGTGGTAGACAGAAAAAGTCAAAGGAAAGAGGAGCAATATTTTTTTATCATCTTGCCTAGTGCTTCTGTACTTAACAATATATTGCTCTCAGAAACATCTTGTATGCTTAAAGCCCTGGCTGTGCAACACAGTTGTTGTGTGACTTTAGACAAATTCTTCACTTTCTGTGGGTACCATTCTTATTTATGCTCTTCTCACTTCATCAGACGGCTGCCCTGAAAGAGAGACAACTCTTATTTACTGTGATGCTATCATGGTGTTTTCTTCCGCCTGCTTTTGTGGGCTGCATCCATTTAGGTGACAAAGTATTGGAGAAGGGGCAGTCTGGAACAGTGCACGTATGTTGTGTCTAGCACTAGGAGACTTATGCCTTTGGCTGAGGTCTCTAAGTACCACTGTAATGCAAATAATAACACTGCTGTAATAGCCCAATGGGGGAGAAAAGCACAGATTTTCCAACCTGGAAATTTTTGAGGCACAGAAGCCCTTGGCAGGCAGGTCCCAGTGTGGCTGAGGGCTTTCCCTGCCTCCGAGGTGGGGTGGTCCTCATGGCTTTCCTGAGGCAGGGCAATGAAACATCTTTTTTTTTCTTTAAAAAAAAAAACCTCTCTTCATTTGGGCTGTGAAATTATAGCCTTTAATAACCCTGGTCTCAGGCAAGCAGATTATATACAATGGCCTCCAGACTTCCCCATGCCACTGGTGAGAAGGGCAGGGTGGCAAGGCCTGCCGGGCAGCTTGTCCCCTGTCCCCTTGGGCAGAGTGAGATGTCTGTCCTCCCCATCTGTCCTCCCCGTCCGTCCTCCCCTCCACGCAGCCGGTGGGACAAGCTGGGGTGGCAGAGGCAATGGCCACAGCTCCAGCTTCTCCTGGCTGGGCCCCGTGACTACAGGAGCTTTTCCTGCCACCCTTGAACATGACAGAACATGGTCTTTGTTGCAATGCACAGGTGTAACAGCCCTGTCCTCTATGGAAAATCCCGAAAGGTTTGGCTGGCAGGGGTTTGCCTTGAGCTTGTGGGTGAAAGGAGAGGAAGGACAGGCAGCCACCTGCACATCCCAGGGTATTTGGGTTAGTCCAGGTAGTGCAAAACCCAGTGAGAAGGGAGCTCAGAGCAGGCCCCCGGCTTGTGTGTCTGTTGTTTACAGCCATATATATGTTCACTACATTCCTCTTTGCTGCTTAAGACTGGATTATTTTTCTATCGCGCCGTAGTTACTGAAGGCAACATACTGCTGCCAAAATAGCATTAAAAATAACAATAAATCCAAGTCTTCCCAGAGTTTTACATTCAGGAAAATGCCTCTGGGGCCAGGTTGAATGCCACTGAACCTGCACCGTAGCTGAGAGGAGAGATGTGGCCTGCTGCCCTTTCCAGGCGCTGAGGGATAACATGCACTTGCTGCCACATTTTGTGTGGTGGATAATCCAGGGGAGCTTCCATGGCTCTTTATGTGCAGTAGGTGTCATTAAAAACTCAACATTTGCTGTCCTGCCTCGGCTGTAGCACTTGGATGGTTACAGCTCCCAGGTGCAGCGTGGTCAGGCAGTGATTTGGTGTGACAGTTTGTGACTGACTTAGAGGCACTTGTTTTTCTTGAGAAAAAAGAAAAGCCACTTGTGGGGTCACAGTAGCTACAGGTCTCTGTGTGCAGCTGCAGCAGTCACCTAGACCTGTAGAGCAAGAAGAAGAACAAATAAGCTTGCGTGTCACAGTAATTGGTCTTGGCAACAATTCAAGGGGTTTATCTAGTGGCTAAGGTCCTTAACCAGGTTGTGGACAACCATTTTTCTATTCCTAGTTAGGTGCAGACCTTGGGACTTTGGGGCATGCCTCAGTTGTCTGTAAAGGGGGGTGTGATGATGCTAAAACCTCTCATGGATGCATGTGGTGCTCAGGTATTACAGGGATTCCAAGGTCCCAGGTCTCTCCTTAGTTATGATACACGAGCAGAAAGATTTGGAGGGAGAGGAAGTGTTGGTTAGAGCTATTGATCATGAAATGTGTTACACCAGCCTGTCAGTGGCAGCCTGAGATGTCAAATCTGATTGCAAAACATTTTGCATGGATGTCTTATCCCAAATGCCCTCTACTTCTACCACCTTTTAATAGTGGGGATGGGGAGAAGAAGAATGGTGAATGTGCAAGAATCTTATCTTGGGTATCAGCGTAGGCCAGCCAGTGTCTGTTCTTTCATTTTGTCTTTAAAATATGGCTTTTACCATTGTCAGGTTGCCTACAAGACCAGCAATCCCAAACCAGAGGAGCTGTTCAGTTTTGTATAGACTGACTCAAGAAACATGATAAAAGACACTGTTAAAGTAGCTAGATGTCTGAGTCAGAAAATTTGGTAAAATCCAGAATTAAGAGGTAAACTGTGCCATGCATATTTTTCTCCATATATCAGACCTGAACAGTCTCTGAACTGCTACAATTCTGATGATTGTGATTCTTTCCCTCCGAATACTGTCTACAACTTCCTCACGGGAAGGAGTGGAGAGCAAAGTGTTGATCTCTTCTTTCTGGATGCAAGGCAACAGCTTAAAGCTGTGTCAGGGGAAGTTCAGGTTGGATATTAGGAAAAAGTTCTTCATTGAGAGGGTGGTCAAGCACTGGAACAAAGTCCTTAGGGAAGTGGCCATGGTGCCAAGCCTGATGGTGTTCAAGAAGTGTTTGGACAACTCTTAGATATGTATAGTTTAATTTTTAGGTTGCCTTGTGCAGAGTCAGGATTTGGACTCGGCAGTCCTTGTGGGTCCCTTCCAACTCAGGATATTCTGTGATTCTCTGCTTCTATGAAATACTGCAGCTGAGTCCACTTCTAACTGTAAGATTCATAACCGAAAGGCTCATCCAGAAAGAACTAAGGTATAAAATGAAGTTTGTTGTGGCTGACTTAGCACTCAGAAATTACATACCTTCACGTAAACCCCAGCTGTTTGAGTATCTGTCAGACAACGATTAATAGATTGAGATAGTTTCTTACAGCTTTGCCGTCCTTCCTTGCACTAGTAACCCTTCCATGGTGCGTATGAGCCATTTGATCTCCATATTGTCCTCTAAAATTTTCAGATGTCAGTATGACATGCTACCAAGGGGCGACTGGAAGTGCATTCCTTCAGCAGAAACTCAGATTTTTTAATTCCTCGTGAATGTGTTGTGCTGACCTTGGTCTTTGCAGTCAGCAGAGTGATGACTTTTGATCACTGTTAACCTTGATTAGATTAGAGCCACCAAGCTACTGCTTGCACTCCAGGGAATGGGTTCATTAACATGGAGCCCTGCTCTACTGTGACTTTTGGTAGTCACAGATTGTTGGAGATTACAGAGCTTTCTGGGCAATCTTTCTTAATGCTTCTCAGGTCTGTCAGACATGTGATGGTCAACTGATTTGAGCTTGATGAGGTGAGACTTGCAACACTGAGCATGATGAGGTGAGACTGGAAGAAGTGAGAACCCAAACAGTTTGTGGAAATACTATCTTCTGTCTTCACAGTCTTCTTGTTTCTAGCTTGAACTGATTTATTTCTCACCTATTGAGGGCATGGAGAATTCATCTACCCACTAATCAGGTGAGCTCTCTAGGTACTGCTCTCTCCTTGGCTTGGTTCAGGCATTAGGTCTTTATCTGTCTACCTCATGTCCTGCACTTTTGAGTGGGAAGTTGAGAAAAGACTAGCAGCTAGCTTGCAAGTTTGTCACTGTTACTTCATTTTATTAGCCTGAAATAAATTCTGAGACCTCATGAAGCATTTTAGTTTGAAACACTTTCTCTGTAAAGTGCTATGTACATTTTTATCAACATTTCTTCTTTTTTTACTAAGGAAAAGCAAACCCCTTCTCCTGTATTTGTTATTTTTCATGAATTGAAGCATTTAGGAAAGAAATATTTGTTTCTTTGGGAGGGCTAAATAATTAGACCACATAAACAAAAATGTAGAATAGAATAAAAATGCCATTAATATTTTTTATAGGATTATGAAACTATCTTCTCACCATTAGTAATTCCTGCTAGTTTCATAACTCTGCTGAACAGAGAGAAAAATCCTCATTCTGAGTAACATATACATCAAGAGGACTATAAAGACCAAATATGAACAACAAAGGTTATAATTCTTATTTTTTGTGGATGAGTCACAAGGCAACTAAATTAGTTGACTTCTCCCCTTCGCAAAATCATATGGATAGTGAATGATTTGTTCATAAATGGCTTTGGATGCCTAACCAGACTTCTGAAAGGTTGGTGGAGCTCAGGCTTTCCTGAAGCTCTTAGTCCTCTGTCTGAAAACTGTGTTTTGAAGAATTCACGAACTGATTTTAAACATTTTCTGTAGTTTTTTTCTGGGGATTGAGAAACCCTTTCAACCTTTTCCCTTTCCAGGATTTCCTACTCTAACAATTAGGAGATAAATCACTTCTAGATAAATCTATTTTTAATACACTACATGATGACTGAAATGCAGATCCTTTGCAACAGGATGTTCTTGAGAAAGCAGAACTCTGTGAGGCGAGACGAGGAATCTCCAGTGGGAACATTTGCCAGACCTGTAATGGAAGAGAAGTCTGACAGTCAGCGCAAGTCAGAAAAACAGAAGGGTATCTGAAAAAGAATGAAAGAAGCAAAAAGTTGAATGAAGCAGATTCCCAGAAACTTACACAGTGATGTACACTGTAAAACTTCCGCAAAAAGAGAGACCATAGAGTGGGAAAAGAAAAAAAACCACAAACATTGCCTTTTACATGTTAACGATGTGCTAAGTTCTATAGAAAAAATATTCTAAAAGGTATCACTGGGCCCAGAGGAACTCGTACATCCCCATGCTGCAGAGCGACACTGTGTGTGGGGATTTTCGTGGTCCAAAAGCAGTGCTGTCCTGTTGACTCAAGCACAGTGCCATGTAGGCATGCTGTCCTTGTGCTACTTTGGGGACTCGTACTGTGCCACTTTTCTTTGCATGAACCATTTTTTAACTGGGGGGAAAATATTGCTAAAAGATCAACACAGAGAAGATCTCAAAGAAGCTACAACACAATGCCTTCTGTAAACGTCACCTCATGTAGAAAGACTCATTTAAGGCTTTGTACTTCATTAGCCATCATGAAACGCTCAGGTGGGACAATAACAGTAAATGAATCAAAAGCGACAGCTTCTGTTAAACATCAGAGCGTTCAAATATAGAAAGAGTCCTAAAAGTCTGCGGAAAGTTGGAACACCTTTAGATACCAGACACAATATCTGAGATGCCAGCTGGAAAAGCGATCAGGAGTGTGCCTTTCTGTGGGCATATGCAACTCCCTCTGTTCAAGTACATGAAAGCGGTACCTTGAAATGACTCCTAAGCTATAATGGTGTCATGAAAATGGAGCATAAATTCCTTGGTTAATCTAGGTGGCCAATTGGTGTGAAATTTCATGTAAGCTTGCTTAGTTTTAATGCCCTTTGACATTTGTTTTGCAATTTGGATTTTTTTGAGATTTTTTTTTCTTCTCTTAATACTCTTAAGACTCTTACTGAAAGTCTTTGAAATTAGACGCTGTGTGAAATTCAACCCCTTCTGTTTTTTAATTCATATATACATATATATATGGACTTTTCTTTTGTGGACTGCATATATATAAATATGTAGTCAGTGAAAAAAGGCTAGCGTCCTGGATGCTATGTTTTTCTGATTTAACAGCTGATTTAAAACTGAAATTAGATTTCCTTCCATTTCCAGCCATTATCCATGGCGTAACTAAGCAACACCACCTTCATGTTATTGATGGGGCTGAGTGCACACAGATCTTGCTGACTGGGATAGGCATAACTACACTCCTCTTTAACCAGTAAACCCATGATTTCAACAAGAATGATTTTCTGGTGGTGCTCATGGAGCTGCTGATGCAGAAGCATTGATGTGGAGCTGCTTGGAGGTGTGTTCTTCCGTGCAAGGCTCTTCTTTCCCCATCCATCTGCATGTAATTCTTAAGTGGTTAAAAAGTGTAAATTGCTATGCAAAACCTCACTGGAGGTAATTAGGCTTTTATAAATATGAAACATACCTCCTTTAGACTTGTAAAATCAGGGAAAAACTGATTTCATCTCACTGACCATGCTCTCCATTCTTATCTCTGGCCTATCTGACAAAGTGTCTCTTTTTCTCCCTTAATGTCTCTTCCTCAAGCACCTGTTTCCAAACCAGCGTTTCTGAGTACAACATACTCCTGCACCAGGTGTAGCAGAGCTGGAGGCAAAAAAGCAACCTAGTAAAGGTTTGCACATTGAATGGGGCAGAGTTAAGGATGGTGTGATCCAGCATCCGTGGTCCCCGAACAGCCATAAATGTTTTTCAGATGAGGCACTGCACAGGGCTGAGGTGGGTGAGTCCCACTGGTGAGTCTCTGCTTGTGGTCTTTGCCTAACTCTCCTGGAAACAGAAATTCTGGGGTTTTGGGTAGAGTCAGGTGGGTCTAATCAAGTTTATTATTTTGGCCTCAGTGTTGACATGGATGGAGCTGGCATAGATGTGGAGATGGCAGTAGCAGCTCCAGGCAGGGCATGTGGGGCTGTCTTGGAAGAGCTAGGAAGGTGGGAAGGGAATGAATTGATGGCGCCAAGCAAGGCATGGAGCACTGCTGGCTTTCTGAGCATGGCCCAGCTACCCAGAGCAGACTATGGGAGGTGTGCCGTGTTAGTAGTTGTGGGAGGGGAGAAGAGAATGTCATATCTGAGCCTGAAGATGTATTTCCTTGATTTTGTGGATTTGTCTTGGGGATGTTTTGCTTCACCTCCAGTTATCTCAACAGAGTGCTTGGCAGATAGATTAAAAATTAATTTTGAAGACTGTAGAAGGATGTCAGTCAAAGGTGATAAAGAAAAGCAAGGGAGCTTCTTTCTGAGGGTGAGGAATGATGATCTGAGGGTGGCCAGCTGAGGCATGAAGGCTTGATATTGCAAGGGTTTGAGTGCTGTGCCTCTCAACCTGTAAAGAGCACTTAGTTAACTTTAAGTGTGTATCTGCTTGCACTGGAGGCTTAAAGCTCAGCAGCTGCTTATGTACTGTGGAATGATATCCAGAATTCATCCTCTAGGACCTGCCTCAAAACAAGGAGGGACGCAGACTCTCTACTAAATATCAGTGGGATCCACAGAAGAGGTCAAGCTGAGACAAAACACATTCCCAGGATAAGGTCTATCTGTCTGAAATTTCTGATTTGAGTTTTCTAAGCCCAGTAAATGTATACTCACTAATGCAAAATTCCATGCTGGCTAAATGGATTTCGGTTAATTTTCTGCTATGAAAGCATTTCAATTTTAACAATAGCTGTCACTCCCAATATAATACAGAAATAGTTTAGCAATATAGGCCTTAAAACACTAGTCTGATAAATATTTATACTACTTATTTTAAGTTAAAAGCTTGGTTATGAATTGTTTTCATTCCATCAGTGTAAACATCCTTCTAGAGTATGCACTGTAATGTTGAGATTGAAGTCACCCACCCTATTTGCTTGGTCTTATTTTATCAGTGCAAAAATGTTCTTTAGTGGATGCTGATAAAAAGTTTTTTTAGCACTTTCACTGTACAAATGTTCTTCTTTTTCTGTACAATACAGAAGTGAAAAATGATGTTAGGTACCTATGGCAAATGAGTATTCAATCAGCAAAAATTCTTCGGTTCTTTATTTGTCATATGTTATTTTATTTTAAATAGAAATTTGAATACATGAACATAAAACACAGGCGTTGTTTGCAAGGGACATTTTCCTGGTGATAAATGGATTTTGCTTATTGTTTAGTTAATGTTTTATGCTTATTTGATAAAGAAAACTCAGCTTTATAAAATGAGAAACAAAAGCTATTTAAGGTGTGTGAAATGAGGTACCAGCATAAATAGCCTCCGCTCTGAATTGACGAGCAGTAATAGATAAATAACAGTATATGGGTTTTGAACTGGAATCCCAGCCATATTCATGTGGTGAAAGGGAAGGATTTGAATGATGGCAGCAGAATGCAAGCCTCCCCAGTATCATCGGAGTCTGAAGTGGCTGTAGAAATTCAGGCAGTCATTTAATAAAAACACCTCTTTTACTATGGAGGCTGTAAATTATACAAGCCTGTCAAGTTACAGCTCTGCCTTTGTGCTCAGCACGATTGTTATGTTCTCAGTCCATAATTTAGAAAAGGATTAAAGTTCTCCAATGCTCTGCTGTTTTTACAATGTTTTGGTGATAATAAGATTACCTCAGCCTCCCTCTCTCATGTGAAAATGTCGCTAGAAAGACATACCATATATGAAGGTGGGGTTTTCTCACACACATGCATATATATGAGAGGGAGAAAATACATGACAGTGGTGTCTGGCATTAAAATCTTATTGTAGGGCTGGAGATGCCTCATTACTCATGGATGTTGAAGGCATGCAGCTAATGTATGGATTTGCTCTGTACAAGTGCTGGTAAGTCTTTAAGGTGATGTCGGTAAGGTTTCTGTTTATTAAAAACAAAGTTTTAAAAAAAAAAATTTAAAAAGCTTGCAAAGACTACAGAGCTTTTAGAGGACCTATTTCTTGGAAAGCTACATTTCTTTACTTACCAGGGCTCTGCAGCTGGATAAGCCTCAGAAGGAGAAAAACATTACAACTGTTGTGTGTCAGAAAGTTACAGCAAAATAGATTTTCTACCAGAATAAAACTGTGTATTTAAAAGCCTAGTGTCAGTGCATATTCTGGTTATGTAAGAAAATGATACATACTCTGCTGGTGATGTGGGAATTCCCTGTTTTCAGTAGTGGGAAGCTCTGATTTCTCTCATCATTTGCCTCAGCACATCAGGTCTTCAGTCTGCCACCAGGATTAGACTCCTTCTTTGCTGGTTCTGCAATTCTGGCTGCTGTAGCTTCTAGGGTGTGTGGGTATCTTATTTTTGAAGAAAATGGAAAAATATTTCCCTGATAAGTTGTTTTTGTTTTTGAAGATGGCACAGAGATTAGGCAGAGGTCTTGTGGAGGACAGATTAGACAACAAAAGCGTTAGAGAGCTAGACAAAGATTCATGAAAGACAAAATTTGGCATATGCTGCTTCAGTATTGCTCTGATTATCTCTAACACATACTAGACATACTTAGGTTTCAATTTCCATGCAAAAACTTGTGTTAATACTAATTGTTTGAATTATTTAGGAAAAGGAGAGGATTCTAGAAGATATCAAAGCCCTAGTCCTCACCTACAGTCAGAGCTTACAGCCTGTATTTTACAGGAAAAGTAGGACCACAAAAAAGATGTTAAATTCTTTGTCTTCTAAGATCCAGGACAAAGCAGCTCCCCTGGAGTTACCTATTATTTCAACTATCCTCTGTATGAATGACCCCAGAAGGCAATTCTATCAGGAAGCCTTGACTATCGCCCATGAACATCTTGATCATGCCTCTTTTCCCTTCCACCCTGCTACTGGGAGGAGGAACTGAACAACTCAGCCACCTTTAGTCCCCAGGACTCGCCCCAGGCTGGACGAAGGACGGTTTCATGTAGTACATTGTAGATAACTGTGGTATCACTGAGCTGTTGTCGGGTATAACTTTTCCTTCAAAAACCACAGCCCATTCCTCTGGTGTGGAACAGCCAGTTCTCAGAGCTGCGCAGCTGCCTGCTTCGGTTGTGCTGCCCCAGTTGTCCCTTACACACTCTTTCCATGCAGATGCAGAAGAAAATCTATCTGCAGCGACACTGGAGCCCGCAGTGGACCACAATGGAGTTGAACAAACTGGAAAGCTGTGCCCACCACCTGGAAAATTCCTTGGGCGATCACTTCAGATACCGCACATGCTCAAAACACTAGTGTCTATCTCTGCAGCTGGGAAACTGGAGGTGGCAGTAGAAGGAGAGACCTGGAAAGGAAATAGGGATGGACCACACTAGACATGAAGCTGAAGAACACCCTTTCTATAAAATAAACACCTGTTTATTTCTAGACCTTGAGGCCAGGGCATTGAGCTGGTATCAGCCTTTCTGCTCTCTCTCTTGCATATCTCAGTGTGCACTGCATCTGAAGCCGTAGTTGCAGCCAGCGTGGCCAGATCAGGCAAGCTTGAGGTAGGCCGAGTCAATATATGCACCTGGTACCACAGTTCATAGAATCATAGGATCATCAAAGTCTTGGAAAAGACTTTGAAGATCACCCAGTCCAACCATGAACCTCACACTGACCATTCTCAACTCCACCAGATCCCTCAGTGCTGGGTCAACCCGACTCTTCAACCCCTCCAGGGATGCAGACTCCACCACTGCCCTGGGCAGCCCATTCCAACGCCCAACAACCCCTTCTGGAAAGAAATGCTTCCTAATACCTAGTCTAACCCTTCCCTGGCACAACTTGAAGCCATTCTCTCTTGTCCTATCACTTGTTTCTTAGTTCAAGAGACTCATCCCCAGCTCTCTGCACCCTCATTTCAGGGAGTTGTAGAGGGCCAAGAGGTCTCCCCTCAGCCTCCTCTTCTCCAGACTAAACCCCCCCAGTTCCCTCAGCCACTCCTCATAAGACCTGTGCTCCAGACCCTTCACCAGTTGCATGTGTTCCTCCTCGAGGAAGAGCAAGGAGAAGTTTGACAAACTGGGGAAAGTTCTGCAAAGGGCCTGTAGGATGGTCAGGGGCTGAAGCACAGGGTATATGAAGGGAGGCTGAGGACACTGGGTTTGTTCAGCATGGAGAAGGTTTAGATGGATCTAGATGCAGTATTCTACTGGCTAAAGGGGAGTTATAGAAAAAGCAGACTGAGATTGTTCTCAGAAGTGCACAGAGAAAGGACCAGAGGCAAGGGGCACATGTTGCAACAAGAAAAATTCTGATTTTTGATTAGGAAAAATTATTCCCTGTGAGAGTGGTGCAGCACAGAAGCAGGAGCCCAGGGAAGATGAGGGATATCCATCCTTGGAAATTGTCCAAGCTTGACTGGACAAGGCCCTGTGAGATCTCATTGAGCTTTGGAATTAGCCCTGCTCTGAGCAAGGGGTTGGACTAGGGACCTCCAGAGGCCCCTCCTCACCTGAATTATCAAGTGTCTCAAAGTTCATGCAGACTGTTCTAGCTCCTCCAGAGACACTTTCCACCTTGCGCCACCACTCCTGGTGAGGGCAAGGGCTGCTCTGGGGTTGCTTGGTCAGTTAGAGCTTACAGATGTAGTGCGTGGATCTCATGATATCATGTGTAAAAAAAACCTGCCTTAGTCCCCCTGGTTATTCCTGCCTAAAAGGTTTTATTTAAACTGTAAGCTAGGAAATTTTGTATACTTGCTTGTCACCCCCCCTACTTCCCTCGCCCAAAATCTCTTGAAAACTTTGTTCAGTCAGCCTCAAGTTTCCTAAAGGGACATTCTACCCTGGGATAATATCATGCCTGTGAAAGATCAGGCTGATTATTTTTCATCTAGAGGGAGAGTCAAAATTGGGCTTATAATGGAAGGCTTGTTTCAAACAACGATGAAAGAATTTAGCATTTATGACGTCAGTGGGGTGGCACGGGCGTGGAGTTGCATGCGAGCAGGGAGAAGCTGGGCTCTTGTCTGCACCAGTGGTTTTGTGAAGGAGTCTTTCACTGATGGAGGTTTATTCAAGCCCACCTAAACACATGTACATATTTATTTACTAAAGCAAACCAGACTACAAATGGGACCAAAATCCACATTTAAACAACCCTACAAGAAACCCCTCTATGACAAATTCTTTCTCCAGCTCTGCTTAAGAAAAAGCCTGGGAGAGTTTATTTTCCTCAGGCTTTACAACTCATTGTTTTCCACAAAAGCACCCCTCTGCTTTTCCAAGAGTAAGGATAATTCTGTGGCTAAAGCACATGACTAGGACTTGGGGTTTTCTTCCCAGCTGTTGCACAGACTTCTTGTGTGTCCTTGAGTAAATCTGATTAATCTTGCTGCACATCTGTAAAATGGATGTGGTGCTCTTTTCCTCATTCACAGGAGCTGCTGTGAGCCTTTTAGACCTTTATAAGACAGCCGGCTAGAAATGGAAAGAAATATGCATGCAATTTTGTGTACAAGTGTGTGTGCTAATTGAGGAAACAGTGGAAAATTTTCTACCAGAATGTATTTGACAGAGAAGCTTATTAATTCTGTAGGAGTTTGGATGCAAAATTTGTTTCTAGAAAGTTTATGGGTTTTTCCCCCCAAACTGAAGAGGATGTTTCTTTGAGTTGTCTTTTTTTTTTTTTTTTAAATGAAAATGAGAAAGTACAAAGTTACTTTTTTAGTGAAAATGAGAAAACCTTCTTTTATCCTTTTTTTTTTTTTTTTTTTTTTTTTAAAGGCGGAAGTACCTCTTCCCAGCTAGCTATACCCCACATGTGTTATGGGAAAGCAATGCCATTCTGACTAAATGCAGGCCCTCTGAGGGCTGGGAAGTGACCAAACAAATGAACATCCAGCTCCATCCCATCATGCTTGCTCAGTAGGCAGATACGCAGGATTTGTTTTATCATCAGGGTCAGCGTACAGCCCTGTACCTCACCATCCATTTCTGAACCCTTCTGTGAGGAGAGAGCGATTATCACCTTCCTGTGATTGTCTGTCATGCTCGCCATCCTTGCCCCTTGAGTACTCCACAAATACTGACAGAGATGTTTTCAGGAAAAGATATCCACTACCACATGCATTTTCTGGCTGAGAATTGAAGTTACAATATTGTCAAAGGTGTCCCCAGGTGTGTGGTGTCCTGCTAGAGGCAAATCTGGCTTGAATTTGAAGGACCTACGTATGTTGAAAAAGCAATATAGCATGAATATATTCAACCCTCTGCACTTTAAAGAGTATAACTACAGCAATTCATTATGGGCAAGAGTTTTTAAACTGACTGGTGAACTTCTGTGCCTCACTTCCAGCTGTTCATAATGTGATACCTCAGAGGGACTAGATTTTCTGTGTGCTGCATGTTCACAGCTGAAACTGAATTCTTCTGACAATGGGGATTCTTTAGATTAATTCAAGACTGGGTTCTGAAAATAGATTCCAAAATTACTAGTTGAACTGAAAAATATGATAAAAATTTTGAAATTATCTTCATTTTCAATTTAAAATTTCTCTTCAGATTATTTTATAATAATTTTTATCAGTTGTCATGTGGCAGAAAACAGTAAAAAATGGGCCAGCTCAGTCACATCATGAGATTTAAAAGAAAGTGTTTGAAAAATAATTTTTGAAAATTATAAAGCACTTACAAAATTACATTTTGTTTGCATTTTTGTGATAGTAGATTCCCATTAATTTTGAAAGACTATAATATGCACCCCACTCTTTAAAGCGTAAACATAAGAAATATTGCCAGTGCCAAAAGTTCAGGCTGCAAGTATTTGCGGGAGTGGCTGAAAAATGAGATTTAGTAAGTAGTTCAAGTTCTGTTCACATTTTTCAGTTTTCATTCATCTCCTGTTACATTTTTAAGCTTTCTCATCAACAACAAGTGCTGAAGATTCACTTAAAGAATACCAGGGAATTGCTTATGTCACCACATACTTTCAGGAGCTGGAAATTTAAGCAGAAGAGTATACAAAGTCATGATAAATCCTACACATTGGCAAAATTGCCTCCAGTGTAATGTGTAGCTGTCTCTATTTCTAGCATTTTAACTCAATACTGTACATGGATGATCCTGTTCCTGCTGACAGTGATTACAGACTCCCCATTGACTTGTGCAGGAGCAAGATGGAAACGTTTCAGGCATGGTATTATGAAAAAAATCCCGACGGAAAAATGTGCCTCGTGGGTTAGATATTAGCTCAAGACTCAGAAGGTTATTTCTGCGCTTTGCATTCACACAGGCTTCTTGTGCAGTCTTGAGCAAGGCTTTGAAGGTGATGGTGTAACCCCGTGCCTGTGTTCCTGCATGACAGCTTTGCTAAGAGTGCAGGAGCTGTAGCTCAGCCTGAGGACTAATGATTAGTGGGGCGTGGTGGGACTGGTGGCAGAGTGGGGCAGGGTTTGGGAAGAGAGATGTTTCTAACCCCCTTGCAGAGTGGGCTGACAAGCATAGGTCCAGGGTGTACACGGTCTTGGGTGCAGGTTCACCCAGGACCTCTTCTTTCCCTGATTCATCCCTGCAAAACTGAGTGGTGCCAGTATCCCTTTTGAGATACTATCATCCCTCTTCAGCTCCGACTGTACTGGTCTACCCCTCAGCTGCAGATTACACCACCTTCTTTTTTCCACCCTCTGCAGCTTCTCTTTATTTGGATTCCCAGAGGCTTTGAGATGGTGTCCTAACTTCACTGGGGCTGCTCTGAGCCTCTCTGGCACTATAGCTGGCAGAGGCTGTTGAAACCATCTTGTCTGAGCTCCTTGCTCATACTGCAAAAGACACCTTGTCCAGCAGTTCCTGTGTAAAGTCTCCATATCCAGAGGCTGAACTTGACTACGCCCAGAGGGAAAGTCAGTCACCCTGATCCAAATATGCCTCATTATGCTGCACCCCCTCACACCTGGGTGAGTTGTTGCAGTGGATAACTCTCCTTGGAGTGGATATTTTACCGATAGCCTAGATATATCTCTTTTCACATGTCACCTTGCTATCTGAGGTCTTAGGTTTTTCACTTGCTAGGTGAGAGCTCTGTGGTCTTTCCATGCAAGCACTTAGAAACCTTGGCCTCGGCACATCTTCTTGGATAAAATAAAAAGACTGAAGTCACTCAAGTGTTTTGCAAGGCACCCTGGATTGCAGGCAGAGCTAACTTTTCTCATCTTGCAGGGATATCAGAGGTGGACATTTTTGTCTAGGGAAGGGGAGGACTAGGGAGAGGGGTTGAAGCTAGGGCAGAAGGGCAGGAGAGACGCACCTCCTGGCACACTCACGGCTGTGCCACATGCCCTGCCTTCTCCCTCAGTGGCAGTGGCAGCAGGCAGCCTGGCACAGGCAGAGCAAACCTGGTGCTGCCTGAAGTTGTCAGCTCTCTTCATAGAATCATAGAATCATGGTTTATAGAATCACAGAATGGTTTGGGTTGAAAGGGACCTTCAAGGATCATCTAGTTCCAACCCCCTGCCATGGGCAGGGACACCTTCCACTAGACCAGGTTGCTCAAAGCCCCGTCCAACCTGGCCTTGAACACTGCCAGGGAGGGGGCAGCCACAGCTTCTCTGGGCAACCTGTGCCAGTGCCTCACCACTCTGACAATAAACAATTTATTCCTTATATCTAATCTAAATCTACCATCTGTCAGTTTAAAACCATTACCCCTTGTCCTATCCCTACATGCCCTTGTAAAAAGCCCCTCTCCAGCTTTCTTGTAGGCCCCATTTTGGTACTGGAAGGCCTCCCTGGAGGTCTCCCTGGAGTCTTCTCTTCTCCAGGCTGAACAACTCCAACTTTCTCAACCTGTCCTCCCACGGGAGGTGCTCCAGCCCCCTGATCATCTTCGTGGCCTCCTCTGGACTCACTCCAACAGGTCCATGTCCTTCTGATGTTGGGGGCCCCAGAGCTGGACACAGCACTGCAGGTTGGGTCTCACGAGAGTGGAGTAGAGGGGGAGAATCACCTTCCTCGATCTGCTGGCCACACTGCTCTTGATGCAGCCCAGGATATGTCTGGCTTTTTGGGATGCAAGTGTATATTGCCAGGTCATGTTGAGCTTCTTGTAAATGTACACCCCCAAGTCCTCCTCCTCAGGGCTGCTCTCAATCCACTCATCACCCAGCCTGTATTTGTGCTTGGGATTGCCCTGACCCATGTGCAGGACCTTGCACTTGGTCTTGTTGAACCCCATGAGGTTTGCACAGGCCCACCTCTACAGCCTGTCCAGGTGCCTCTGGATGGCACATCCCTTCCCTCCAGCATGTCAACTGCACCACTCAGCTTGGTGTCATTGGCAAACTTGCTGAGGGTGCCTTGATCCCACTGTCCATGTCACTGACAAAGACGTTAAACAGTGCCAGTCCCAACACTGACCCCTGAGGAACACCACTTGTCACTGCTCTCCACTGGGACATGGAGCCATTGATCACAACTCTTAGAGTGTGACCATTCAGTCAATTCCTTATCCACTGAGTGGTCCATCCATCAAATCCATGTCTCTCCAATTTAGAGACAAGGATGTGGTGTGGGACAGTGTCAAATGCTTTGCAGCGTCTAGGTAGATGACGTCAGTTGCTCTTCCCTTAACTACCAATGCTGTAACCCCGTCATAGAAAACCACCAAATTTGTGAGGCACAATTTGCCATTAGTGAAGCCATGTTGGCTGTCGCCAATGACCTTATTTTCCATGTGCCCTAGCATAGCTTCCAGGAGGATCTGCTCCATGTTCTTGCTGGGCAGAGGTGAGATTGACTGGCCTGTAGTTGCCTAGGTTTTCCTTTTTTCCCCTTTTTAAAAATGGGGGTTATATTTCCCCTTTTCCAGTCAGTGGGAACTTCACCAGACTGCCATGATTTCTCAAATGTGGATGGTGGCTTAGACACTTCATCAACCAGTTCCCTCAGGACCCGTGGATGCATCTCATCAGGTCCCATGGACTTGTGCACCTTCAGCTTCCTTACATGATCTTCTCCAGTGGGTGGTTCTTCATTGTCCCAGTCCCTGCCTTTGCCTTCTGCAACTTGGGCGGTGTGGCTGGAGCACTTGCTTGTGAAGACGGAGGCAAAAAAGTCATTGAGTACCTCAGCCTTCTCCATATCCTGAGTAATCAGGTCTCCTGTTTCCTTCTGGAGATGGCCCACATTTTCCCTAGTCTTCCACTTGTCATTGATGTAGCTATAGAAGCTTTTCTTGTTGTCCTTGTTCTCCCTGGCCAGATTTAATTCTATCAAGGCTTTAACTTTCCTAACCTGATCCCTAGCTGCTCAGACAATTTCTCTGTATTCCTCCCAGGCTACCTGTCATTGCTTCCACCCTCTGTAGGCTTCCTTTTTGTGTTTGAGTTTGTTCAGGAGCTCATTGTTGATCCATGCAGGCTCATGGCGTTTTTACCTGATTTCCTTTTTGTCAGGATGCATCGCTCCTGAGCTTGGAGGAGGTGATCCTTGAATATTAACCAGCTTTCTTGGGCCCCTCTTCCCTCCAGGGCTTTATCTCATGGCACTCTACCAAGCAGATCCCTGAAGAGGCCAAAGTCTGCTTGCCTGAAGTCCAGGATAGAGAACTTGTTGCGGTCCCTCTTCGCTGCCCTAAGGATCTTGAACTCCACCATTTCATGGTCACTGCAGCCAAGGCTGTCCTTGAGCTTCACATTCCCCACCAGCCCCTCCTTGTTGGTGAGAACAAGGTCCGTCATAACACCTCTTCTCGTTGGCTCCTCCATCACTTGGAGAAGGAAGTTATCATCAACGCATTCCAGGAACCTCCTGGATTGCTTATGCCCTTCTGTGTTGTCTCTCCAACAGATGTCATCGTGGTTGAAGTTCCCCATGAGGACCAGGTCTTGTGAACGTGAGGTTCCTCCTATCTGTCGATAAAGGGCCTCTTATGTGGTAGCTTCCCGCTTTGCCAGCTGTGGTGAGAGCCAGCTCTGGTCTCATAGAAGGTTTTCGGGACCATTGAAGCTCCTTTCTGAACCTTTCTGAACCATTCCCAGCTTTTTAACGTCCTCTGTTTTAATAAGCCCCAACAGTAACACCACATTCAGTGACAACAGCTGTTTCCCTGTTCTTCCTTGCTCTTCTCCCCCCTGAATCTCGTTTACTAATCATTTCACCACTTGGGGGTTATGTGTTCAATCAAAGCCCTGGGTAGAAAACCTTTCTGATGCACTGCTGTGTTCTAGTTGCACTCCTATTTGTGTGTACGCTGAGTCACATGCCTACAACATGAGTTGCTCATCGCTCCAGTTTTAAGCCCAGACCTGCAAAGTGTACCACACAAGCTGATCCCTCAGCCCAGGTGGAGCCCCAGCGAGCTGATTTGGGTGCTGTACCAGTCCTGGGGCCTTTTTTCAGGATCAGAGGCTTAGTACAACATTTAGAGATTTGCTTATTTTGACAGTCAGCAATTGCCAAGCCAATAATCTGTTTGTTTCTTTACCGAGCAGACTAATAAACGGTACTGCATTGCTAAATCTGTCTAAAGGGGAGAGACAGCCTTTAGTCTTATTCAGCATCTTATGATTATATCAGCCTGTCTTAACCCAGCCAAGTATATTTACATGAAATAATGGAATGAGTTTTGCAAATTTTTCCCCCCTTTTTTATTTTAAGTGACTGTCTAGCCAAGTTCATTTCCTCTCCTGTCTGAGCTCCTCTCTGAAATATATTATCCCACTTATTAAAAGCCAATAGCACTGTGCTTTGCTTTTCTTCCACCCTCTCAGAAGAAGGGGCATGCAGGGGATGCTTGGATTAAGTGAGTGGGGCACCCCAGAGCTGGGATTCTTTATGAATGAGCTCATATCCTCTCTCCGTATGATAAGAGGAATGCCGTTTGCATCCCAGCGTTGACTACATAAACATACACACACTTGGACGGGTGAGCATTTAGCCTGAGCATAAACTGCAATGTCCAAACAAAGATCTGAGTGACAAGGGATTGTCTGCCAGCCCTCTGCACGGGCAGACCGCAGCCACTTCTCGGTGGCCATGGTCCCTTCATTCCCGGTGAAATCCATCCCTGCCGGGTGGAGGAGGGGGAGGAAGGGAGAGGAGATGACAGATCCCTGTTTGCATTCTTCAGAGAGAGCAGCTGCAATTGTCTTACTACAGTATGTCAACATGAAATTATGACAAATCAGGCAGGGATGTACTAGCAGATGAAAACAATAAGGGGGAAGCAGAGCAGAAGGAAGTTGGGAAGAATGAACTATACCTAAAACTCTGGAGGCCTATACTGTCCCGGTGGAAAATGCCTTTGAAAATGTAGTAGGGCTGAAGACTGTAGGTATCCCTGGACATGACTCAAGGAGCATATGCTGAGTTTTCAGGTTGGCTTAAATCTGCCTCTAAAATACTACTTTTTTTTTTTTTTTTTTTAGTTTTTAACATTCCATGTTTTTTAACATTCCAAAAATTAACCTGAGAGCAGCTGGAAAAAGGCTAGTTTGTCACCTTTTCCTGTGAATGGGACACTGTCAGGATCCCCACAGAGCCAGCTGAGCACCCAGCACTCTCGCACTCTATGTGATGCCAGGCTCTGACCTTGGCAAACGTAAGGAAACCTCCCTGGCCTCCACAGTTACACTGTTTCCGACTCTCCCTCTCCTTTATTTTTTTATTTATTTTCTTTTTCATTAAAATGTTATTGTTTGATAGAAAAGGGAGAACTAGCAGGAGAAAAGCTTCAGCTTCCTGCTTGCCGCCTCCTTTCTATCTAATAGAAGTCCTTGAAATGAGATGCAATGAATGTTTCCTTTATTAAAAACCGAGCCTTCTCCAACCCACACAGTTTCACAACACTTGATAGAATGCACATTTTTCCAGTGTCTTTTTTTTTTTAACAATGTCCAACAATTAAAAAAAAGTCAGTAATGGGGCCGAATTCAACATTAGTGTAATTGGGAGCAGCTCCCTCTGGTCTCAATAGGAGGTGCGCTCACTTTCACCAGGGCAGGATTTGCTAGTTCTTGGACACCTCATATTTAGGATTGTCACTGGCCTCTACTAAGAGTGGCTTATAAACTTCCTCAGATTTGTGAGTCTATTGATTTAGCGCTGTGCAGCCTGGCTGCAGAAGAAAGAAGGAAAAAGTCAGTGAGCAGAGGATTTTTACCTAAAGGCTGGCTTTATTTCCCTCCACCCAGGTTCTGATGCCTCTCTGCCTGCTGCAGCTGGCTGGCACCTCTGAGGAAGCTGCCACGTCACACCTCGCTGGAGTCGGGGAGAACGTGGTGGGTTTGCTCTGGAGGGTGGAGGGTGCATGAAAATATTTTCTGTGGTTTCAGTTTGCAAGTCTGCATGGAAAAGTCTAGTGAAATGTAATAGGTATGAATCCAGGAGGGTCCACAGAAATATGTGAGGACAGATTTCAAGGAAACCAGTGCAAAAACCCCAAAACCTTTTCAGGGGAAGGAATATTCCCAATAAGCTTTCAAATCTGTAATATTTTTTTCTATTAAATTCCACAGGAGTTTTCCATAGGGCTGGTTCCAACCTCCCCTCTTCCAGGCTCTAAGCCTTACATTTTAATGAACTGAAAGAGCTTTGCTCTGTGCTCACTTACATGCATCTGTCATCAGTGGCACTTCTCTAGCTGCACTGAAACCCTTCTGTGCTTGCACTGCCCTTCTGAGACAGTGTGAATTCCCCTGTCTCAGAGGGATATCTGAGTGAAAGAGCTGCCTTTCACCTAATTTAGTCTTTAAAACGTCAAGTAATATGACAAACTTATCCTGCAAGATCATATCTTCCTGTTGGGTTTACTTCCAGACGCTCAGTGCCCTGATGTAACCATTCTGCAGATCCATCCCTGGCACCCACAATCATCTCCTCCTGGAGATCGTAAAGCAAATGATGCTGGTGCAATGAATGGAGAGGGAGCCCCATCCTCACCAACAGCCTGGTGCCTGGGCGCCTCTGGCTTGAGCAGCTGCTCTGTCCAACTGGGTTGTGACAGTGCCCCTGGAATCAAAGCAATGTCACATTTATTATTAGGTGCCGCTTTCTGAAAAGTTTAACAAACCTGACTTCCCTCTTTGAATGCCTTGAATTAGGTTAGTAGTATGGTCCCCATATTAGTCACGCATGGAGAAAGACGCTGAGTTGCCAGGCATCGCAAAGCCTGCGGAGCCAGGGGTAAATGTGAGTTCCCCTGGCTGGAGTTGGGACAGGTCTGCAGGGACATGAGGGAGTATGGAGCAGGATCTTGGCAGCCCACAGGCAGTTGTATCATTGGAAGTCCTCAGAGTTGGTGTGTAGCTGTTCCTGCCAGTTGCAGGAGACCTCATGATGCTAAAGCATTGCATGGCATGAGGCATTCCTCCAAGAAACGGATTTAAGGTGCGGTGAGGTGGTGCTGAACATCAGAACTTGTTTCTCACACGTCCCGTCCTTGTGAAATTTTGCTGTGGTTTTTCCCACTGGTGGGGAAATTCCCCTACCGCTGATATTAGCTACTCTCAAAAAGCCTCTCTCTTGCCTTTTTTGACAAGTAACAGCAAAAAGCTGTTGCCCATACTCCATTCTTTCCTGTATGCAACTTTTATTTATTCTCCAACCAGATAGCTTTATTGCATTTTTTTTATTCCTCTTTACTTATAGCTTCAAACAACGCAGACTGCTCAGGCTTTTTTTCTTGTGAATCTAATGTGAATGAAGATCTATTCTTGCTAATCTGGTCTTCAACTTGAAGGCTACAGTTGCATGCTGTGTTCTGGTTCCTTTGTTTTGCTCTCACTGCATAAAAGGAAGGGGATATGAGAGGGAATTTTTAGCAAAATATGTCTCCCTTGCCTGGATGAGACAGAAGCACAAATGTATGCTGGGAAGCTCGGCAGAAGGATTGGAAGAGGTGCAAGCTCAGGAAGGCAGGTGGTGTGAAATGATCATATACAGCCCACCTAAAAAACACCTTATAAAGAAGGATCAGGGTCAGAATCATCTTTAAAAGGTCAAGTTTCCTTAGTTTTACCTACTGTTCTACCTGCTAGGCTGTCACAAGCGACCTTAGTCCAAAGATTGTTCTACAGCTCTCACCTCCCAAAACCATTCCTGTATTTTACTTTGGTGATTGAACGTAAGAATACGTAAGACTAAAGACAAAGACTGTCCCCTACACCTGCTCTGTGCCCTAATTCTTGAACTTTCTTCCCCCATAAGCTTTTGTTCCAGACTTGGGAATCTCCAGTCTTTGCTGTTTGGGAACCAGTATCAGAAGGGGGAGTCATGGTACTTTTGCCATGAATTTATACTGTGCATGAGTGGTAAATCCAGTGGTCCCGGGAGGTGCAGGCAAAGAACAACTGCACTGCATATGTGCAGTAGCCTGTCAAGCAGCAGAGGGTTCCCTGTGCCCAGCTGAGCCTCCCTTGACAGCTTGCTCACAAAGATCAGGGACCAAGCACAAGCAAAGTCTCAAACCCAACTTCCAAAGTATCCACTTGACACAGTCCTGTCAAGCTGAGTGTGGGAATGCTGTTGTATCACCCCCTCTTGACATTTGGGAATTGAAGCACAGATGCATTTAATGACTTGATCAGACATAGGAAAACTACAGAGGACCTAGGAAGTGCACCCATTTCAGAAGCCTCTGTCCAGTGCTTTACCATAAGACCAATGCTTTTCTCAGAGCAGTTATCCCAGGGTCTTACACTCTGTGCTGCCAACATTTACTGTAATGAAACTTGTTTAGAAATAATGATTTTTATTCTGAAAGTTTTATGACAACAGAGGGGAAGCCCTGCACATGTGTAGGTGAAGTGAAGAAATGAGAAGGTCTAACCAGAGGATTAGCAGAATAGGTGTTTTATCTGCAACACTTTCAGTTTTGCTTAATAATACTAACCCCACTTTGATGTGCACTTTAATTGCAAGCAATGAGGTTTTAGTTTTACTTTCAAATTGAATCACAAGTAATCTTAATCTGATTGCAGTCTCACAAGGCACCTACCCATTTTATTCCACTCCTTTGTGAACAAATTCCTAGTATCTAATGATACCTCCATATTCTCCTCCTTCTTAAATGGGGGCATGGAATTTTATTGTCAAAATGCACACATACCTCGATTTATTTCTGAAGTTTGTAGAGTAGCGGAAGTCACAGAATCACAGAATCATCTAGGTTGGAAGGGACCTTGAAGATCATCTAGTCCAGCCGTTAACCTAGCACTGACAGTTCCCAACTACACCGTATCCCTCAGCGCTATGTTGACTCTACTCTTAAACACCTCCAGGGATGGGGACTCCACCGCCTCCCTGGGCAGCCCATTCCAATGCCTAACAACCCCTTCTGGAAAGAAATACTTCCTAATATCCAGTCTAAACCTTCCCTGGTGCAACTTGAGGCCTATCTTGTCCTATCGCTTATTACCTGGTTAAAGAGACTCATCCCCAGCTCTCTGCACCCTCCTTTCAGACAGCTGTAGAGGGCGATGAGGTCTCCCCTCAGCCTCCTCTTCTCCGGACTAAACCCCCCCAGTTCCCTCAGCCGCTCCCCATCAGACCTGTGCTCCAGACCCTTCACCAACTTTGTTGCCCTTCTCTGGACACGCTTGAGTAATTCAATGTCCTTTTTGTAGTGAGGGGCCCAAAACTGAACACAATAATCGAGGTGCGGCCTTACCAGTGCCGAGTGCAGGGGTAAGATCACTTCCAAGTCCCAAAATAAGTTTGAAACTGTGGGGGTGCATGGTAGATCATAATGCATTTAGCATGTGATAATGACAGCAGAGGAAAATGTCTGGAGGTTTCTGTGAGGCAGTGTTGCACTTTCAGCAGTAGTTGATAATTTACAGAGGAATTACATTTTCTTCCCTATTGGTAAATCTGGTGGAATAATAATATTGATGATGATGATGAGGAGGAGGATGATGATGAGGATAATGATGATGATAATAATAATAATAATTTTATTAGTCTGCTTGCTGCTAAGCTATTGTCCTCTTGTTAGTATGTTTTTAGAAACCCGCAATGAACAGGACAAGTCACTGGAAAGCTATTGAAAGATTCTAAATACACTTTACACAGGAATTTGGGTTTCTCCCAGAGTTTACAAATCCTTTCCTGTACTGTCCTTTTCACTAAATAAGTCCCACTGGAGCTGTCTGAACAAGCCATATGAGCCAGACCCACTTGTATAAAGTCATGCGAGGTAGGAGAGTACACTTGCAGGTATGTAGTTCCTTTTAGTTCCTTTTCTTGCTCTTGTAATTTAGTGAGTTCCTTGGCACATCACATGTTATCCTGAAAGCCACAGGCAACAGGACTCCAGAGAGGTGGAGTGAATGATCCGTGCTGCTTGCTGGTCAATAGGAGAGCTCTGAGAAAAACACATTTCCCACATCTTATTGTGAAGGTATGAGAGGCAGTCAGTCCGGTCTCATAAAGAAGGGTGGTCACATGGGAAGCCACACTCTTCCTGTGTCCAAGTAGAAATGTGAACAATTGATCTTTAACTTCGTAATTACCTGCGTATCTTTGGAGAAGTCACTTTATGTCCTTGTGATCCAGTTTCTTCAACTGTAAAATGCAATAAGAATGAATCTTCTGAGACACGCTGTACTTTGTTGGTGAGTCACAGTTCCAGTTTCCCTTCTCAGCCCTCTTCTTGATCATCCACTCCTAGAGTCTCTCGCAAGACTTGATGTCCCAAATCAATACCGACTCACAACTTTCTTTTTCCCACAACAAATCTCAGCTTCTTTCCCCAGTCCAACTTCTCCTTGGCAGTGAACTCTGATCTCCTTTCCTTATTCCCCACTCTGTCCTCATATCCCAACTCCATCTTCTTGTTCCAGTCTTTTTCTTGTCTGATTCAGTCATGCTGCTTCTTTCTTGGTCTCCCGATCACTAGTCTATGTTCCCTCCCTCTGACAGAGTGGCAGCCAGACCACCCCAGCTGTCCTTGAGAAACAGCCATTGGTTCCCCTCCATGTGGCTCAGGCTGGTCAGCACAGGCAGCCACAGGGAAAGTTGGGGTTCCTTCCTGTTTTCCTGGTGAGAACTGAGGGGGACTTTCTGACCCCTGGGTCTGTGCATGCACAGACAGGTCCTAGGTGAGGGCTGTGAGGAGCTGGAACTTAGTAAGTAAGACTCTTTGAAAATGTCAGCTCAAATATCATCACATAGATACTTTTTTTCAGACACGGGCAAGCCAACTTGGCTTTCCATCTCTTTGTTCTTACATTCGGCTAAAGTATTTTTGCTAGCATCTAGGGAAAAACCAAACTAACAGTTAAACCCCAGCATATCCCTCTCCGCTATGGCTAAAGGCCTTGCATGGGTAACACTTGAATTTAGTAAAATGGCAAAGTGATAAGCCACTGAAAGTGAGGTTTTATCTGCTAACAGCACTTACAACAGCTGACGTTTCTGCCTGCAGAGCGAGTAGGTGTCTTATTTCTGGCCGCCCCCAGGTGCTCACAGCACTTTTACACCATGTTTCCACAGCGTGAGATCTCTTCTGGTCACCTGTGGCACCCTCCTGCTCCCGTGAGTCATCACAGCAGCAGGAGGGGATGGTGCCAGCATGCATGGGGAGGGCTGAAAGGAAAAGTTAACTGTACTCTTACAGGTTTGAGAAAATCAGTTTCTTCTCTGGGATAGTTCTTAATTCTTTCCAAGCTCCAAAAACCTTGATCAGCACTGATGACATAATTTGTGCTCAGCTTCCAGTTTCTTTTGTCTCTGTGACCACCTGATTATTTGCTCTTTCTTGCTTGCAGCTGCGTCTCCACCTTCTCTGGAGGAAACAGCTGCCACTTGTCTTTTCCTGGGCCAGGATGCTAGTACTTTTTGTCTCCGGTCCATACTGAAAGCAATTTGCTTGACACACTGAGGCGGGTCCATCACCTTTGACAAGAGGAGAGCTGGGGCCTCATGGTTTCTTTCCTTCCTCCTTCCTTCCTTCCTTCCTTTCTTTCTTTCTTTCTTTCTTTCTTTCTTTCTTTCTTTCTTTCTTTCTTTCTTTCTTTCTTTCTTTCTTTCTTTCTTTCTTTTTCTTCTTTCTTTCTTCTTTCTTTCTTTCTTTCTTTCTTTCTTTCTTTCTTTCTTTCTTTCTTTCTTTCTTTCTTTCTTTCTTTCTTTCTTTCTTTCTTTCTTTCTTTCTTCCTTCCTTCCTTCCTTCCTTCCTTCCTTCCTTCCTTCCTTCCTTCCTTCCTTCCTTCCTTCCTTCCTTCCTTTCTTTCCTTTCTTCTTTTCCTTTCTTTCTTTCTTTCTTTCTTTCTTTCTTTCTTTCTTTCTTTCTTTCTTTCTTTCTTTCTTTCTTTCTTTCTTTCTTTCTTTCTTTCTCTCTTTCTTTCTTTCTCTCTTTCTCTCTTTCTTTCTCTCTTTCTCTCTTTCTCTCTTTCTCTCTCTTTCTCTCTTTCTCTCTTCTCTCTCTTTCTCTCTTTCTCTCTTTCTCTCTTTCTCTCTCTCTTTCTCTCTTTCTCTCTTTCTCTTTCTTTCTCTCTTTCTCTCTTTCTCTCTCTCTTTCTCTCTCTCTTTCTCTCTCTCTCTCTTTCTCTCTCTCTTTCTCTCTCTTTCTTTCTTCTTCCCAGCAGGCATTGCTACTAAAAAGAGTAATAAGAGTGAAAAAAAGTATGTGGAAGGAATGTGCTTCAGTAAAAGAAAAGCAGAATAACTTCTCATTTTCCTGAATGAGTGGCAAAAATACCTTGTTTCTTCCAAAAGATCCCATTTCTGCTGCAGAGACTTACAATCACTATGTGCACTGCAATGCACACACCAAGACCTTTGGGAGAAAGTATTTCTTTTATTTTATTTTTTTTTTCCTAGTTCAACAGTGCTACATGATAGATGGAGTTAACTCCTTTGAGTTTTGCATGGCCTTCTTTCTAATCATCAGCCCTTTGAGAAATGTGGAGGAGGGGCCAGTCCCTTCTCAGCAGTTATGGGAAATGGAGACCGATTAAATCATAGGCTTTGCCCTGTCAGTAAAAATGTAAAAATGTCAAACATGAAAAAAAAGTATTTCCATATTGGGTGATGTGTTTTTTTTTCTCAGCTATAATTGCTCTAGCAGTATAAGAAAGCAACACAAGGTTTAGATTAGTCAAGCACATTTTTGCGCTATGTATATAATAACAAAAAACCCAGACCTGCCAACCCACCCCCAGGCCTTGAATTTTTGGTAGATTTTCTAGTAAAGTTCCCTCTACAGTCCTTAGGGGAGTCTTCAAGGGTGAACTGATGAAGACATGCCTCTTGTACCATTTGCATTTGTACATCTTGAGCTCCACTGCAATATCCTCTGTCTGAAATTTGTTCCATTAATGTTCCACTCAGTGGGAGAAGGGACAGCCCCAATTACCCCTACCCTGGAGCAGCTCGCCTCCCCTGTCACGGCAGCTTTTCTTGTTGGTGGAATGCCACGTTACCAACCTGAGCCTGACGTCCTCCCTGCCTCACAGCCCAACGTGTTGCGCCTCTAGTTGCATAGGGGACCAATCCCAATCTCCTAAGTGCATTACTCACCGACTTCAGTGGTCTCAAATGTCAGAGTAAGACCCTGAATAGGGCATGACAATGGCTCTCCCCTATCCGTATCCTCCAAAAAAATTAAAGTCAGCTCTTTGTTGAGGCAAGTTTATAGGGCAGTGTGAGAGGTGGATGTTGCACCATCCTTGAGCAGTCATTACTTTTCTTACCATCAGGTAGGTAGTAATAATTCATCTCTGGGGGGAGAGCTTTCTTTGTAGTGGCTGTAGAAGATGACTAAAAACCCAATTTGGATGGGTTGTTTAGCTTTTAAATGGCTAAAGATAAGAGAGACAAATCTTGTTAACTTTGACTTGGAAGGTGTCAGACCTTGCCAGTGGTAAGGAGCTACTTCATAAGCACAAGGATGGCAGATTCTGGAGTGGGAGGAGGGGTGAGGGTGGGCTGGGTTGAAGAGGCTTCAACCAGCCAGAAGAGCATTTTCCATATGTCAGACTAGAGGCTGCCAGCTTTTCTCATGCTGAATGATACCCTTCCCCATGATTAGTCCCATTGATTTTATCAGCTCTGCTCACAGAGAGCTAGACCAGACCGTGGTGCTTCAGCCCCAGGAAAGGAGCCACCCACTGCTGAGCTACCGCTGGGACAGACCTGTCTCCTTGCTGCTCTGAGAAGGGAGCAAACCATGACGGGTCTGTAGCTGGCACAGCACACGCTTCCTGCTGCCAGATGCCTTGGGAAAGGAAATGAAGGATCTATCAAGTTCTCCCTTCTTCCCATTTGGGCTAAGGAAAGGGCATAGTCCGCAGAGGCTATTATTCCCCTGTGTGTGAGAAGCAAGGCACAGGACACGTTATGGCCCCTTACTTCTTGCATTGGCATGCTGGCCATGATCTGGCCCAAAGTGAGGTGCTACTCTGCATGAAAAAGGGGCAGAGCCTGGCTCTCAGTGGCCAGAAGGCTTTACATGGCCCAGAGCATGAGGTCAGTACAAGCCCCTTGAAGAAAGGTGTAGCAACAATGCATCCAGTGCATTTACTGGTGAACACAAAAGCCGTTTACAAGAAGGGGGGGAGAAAAAAAAAGAAGAAGGAAAAGAAAAAGGCGTGCGTTTATTCTCAGGGCAGAAAGAGTGTATGTGCCATCGAGCGCCCACTGAAAGGCAAAGAATTGGTTTGTCACAATGCACCATTCGCTGGAGGTTTCAGATCCACTATGATATTATGGCTGACGGCTCAGAGACCTTGCCTTGACTACCAATGTAATTGGCATGGCTGGATGCTTTTGATTGAGTTTTAGCTGCTCCCCGGTAAATCTGCTGAATGATTCTGCAGGACCTGTGGGCGTGCAAAGCCCCCATATTACTCACTGACCTGCCCCTCTGGCTTGCTTGTCATGCAATTTACAATAACTATCACTGTCCTTGTAACTCTAAGGTAAGAAGTGAAAACCCTTTCTTTTTCTCCTAATTGTTCTACTGGTTTTACAGTTACCAAGCTGTAAAGCACCTCATCACTCTTGTTAATTCTTTCTTCCTTTTGAGCTGCCAGTTAGTAATCAATTATTACCCTTGTCATTCATGCTGCAGCACAGCAGCTGGTCACAAGAAGCCTCTGTTTCATTGGGCTGGAGCCAATCAAGTCTCTCCAGCTGTCCCTTGCTGCTCTGAATCATAATGTACAGTACTTGTTGCTTTACAAGTTCCTTTACCAGACTGCTTTTTAAAAAAAATAAAATGAAAAAAAGTTTTTGCTTCCAGTTCTACCCTCATGGCACATCTGGCTGCTGGAGGTTAAAGTAAACTCCCTAATGCTGCATTTTTATGAGGGGTGGGGGGAAATACTACGTTAGCACAACAGATATTTTTGTCATATTCTCCATTTTATGAGATGACTGCGTTGATATAAAGACTGCTGACAGATCAAAGGTTTCACTGGTAAAATGATATGAAAGGCAGAGACATTAACATCCATCAGGGTCCTGTTAGGATTTGCAGAACAGGGGTTCTGGGCCTCCCAAGTGAAACCTAGCAGGAAGGTCTGCGAGCCTGCATAGCAAATGAAAAGAAAACAAGAGAGGGCACACAGAATATTGGAGGAGGTAGTGACCCACAAAATAGTAGCAATTCGAGCTGCAAGGCACCCTGATTGAATTGCAGTGGAGGCAAATGCTCTCAGGCTTGCTGTTCTTGTTATGGAGCGATGCACTGTTCAGCATCATGCTCTGAGCTATCAGCTAGGCTTTCAGATGACTTTAATTCAGAGTGGGAAACAACAGTACCACTAGCTCTCCTGATTGTCTTTGTTCCCAGCTCCCACTGCTTGACTACAGGCTGCTGAGATAAGAAATCTTGCAAAAATACCCAGCCAAGATGCAAAGTATTGGGGGGAAGTGGCTGCCTTTGGGGAATCGATATTATCATCCTGTAACTTACGTTCCTCTCTGTATAGTTTAATCAGAAGGAAGAAACTGATTTCACAACTCTGCCACTGATGTGGGTATTTTCATTGGCTTCAGCGGAGCAAGTCACAGGAATAAAAGTTTGGGAAACATCTTTTCCAGTTACTACTTCTCCTCTCTGATGTGCCCCATGGAACCAATTTCATGGGAGCACTAAGCAACAAATTAAAGCATGGTCTAACCCCCACAAATTACATCCCGTTACAAGAATTTATCCCCCTGGTATTTAGGAACCCAATTAGTGTTAACTATATGATGGCCACCAGTGACATTATCTAAAAGTGTCTAGGTTTTATTGCTGCTGCAGCTCATACCAATAAACGTATCTCTTCCAAACTGAGCACAAAAAAACAGTTTTACAAGAGCACTACACACATCATACAGTGCATGTTTGCCATGGGGTTGGCAATAGATTTTCCCAAAAGGGCACAATTATTAGCTGTAGGTGTAGAGAAGTCAAAAGAAATGCCATGTGGCCACCCATATTCCATGTGACAAGATCTACTGCCTTGGCTCCTCAGCCTGTTTGTGCCAAAGCGCATGGGTGGTGATGGTGCCCCAGCACTCTTCATACTGACATATGAGTCTTGGAAGGGCTAACATCATGGGATACAGTGCTGGATAGATGTATTCCACATCTTAAATAAGTTAGCATAGTTGTCAGGCCAGGTGTAGACCCTCAGGCTCCATAAAGGGTAGCTTTACCTTCCTCTTTAGTTTTAGCAGCTCTGCTCAGAGGACTGAATGTCTTTGATATGGAGGTAGAGTTGGCCAAGGCTGAGCACTGTGGCAGGTAGACTGCTTCGGGTACCCTAACAGCCTTGCAGGCTGGTTTGATTGTCTCCATATGGCCTGGTATAGTGCTGTGTAGACAGCCCTTTTGAAAGGCAGTGCGTTTTGTCATTGTTCACTTTAGGGGTGGAATTAATTTTTGGTAAAGGGCCAGCACCCGGGTGTTCTCTGCTGATGTCTTCCTTCTTTGTGATCAGCCCCCTGCTTGGGCACAGAGGTCTGCTGATGTGTGGTGTTGTTTAACAGACTTGCAGCTGTGAAGACTCCTGACTCTCAAGGAAAAGAGAAGCTCAGGAGGAGTGAGCAATCCCCTCCAAACAGCAAGGGTTTTCAGAGAAAGGGCCATTTCTGAAGTATGAAATGACCTCATGAAGAGGTCCCAAAAGGCCTGGTAGAAAAGAGATTTGCACAGCTGTCACATGGACCCTTTGCAAAGAGCTCAATTCCACCCCAATGAATGGCCTTTTCCATGGGAATATTGGGGACTCTTGTGCCATGAAATCCTGTAGGCACAGAGCTGACACAGATTTGCACTGTCAACTCCAAGGGTTTTCCAAGTTTTCTCTCCTCCCAACATCTTATCTGAGCCTCTCCTAATACAATTAGTGCCCAAAATCTGTGAGGAACAGCATGTGATGAGAAAAGAGGGAGAGCTGTGTGGTTCTGGCTTTTCATATCGTCTTAGAAGAACTGCTGGTTTGACTCCATAACCTCCAGCATTGAGGACATGCCAAGTTTGCACTGGGTATTTGACTGATCTCCCTGCTATCAAAAAAAAAAAAAAAAAAATTCTTGTCAAACAGACTAATTATAAAAATATATTTTGGAGTTGTTTAAACTTTGACGAATCAAATGTAAGCACTTTTGTTTTTTATTTCTTCAAATTGCAAAAATAAAACTCATTTTAAAAGGAAAAAAATTAACATTTGTTCCAATACAGAAGGGGTTTGATCTTATTAAAACACTCCTTTTAATTTTGTGTGTGTTTTGGCATGGCAACATAGTCAAAGCTGGCAAGTTCCAATGGAAAGTTTAAATTTTGATGAAATGACACCTTCTGAGATAAAAATATTCTGTTGGAAAATTTTTGCTAGCTCTGCTCAGAAGCTAGGCCTTTGTTTCTGGTTTTTGTACAGAAGTCTTGCAGGTCTGTGGGAAGGCTCTCCGAAGAACTGAGCAAAAATTTTGGTGCCACGGCACTCACCAATACAAAGCATAAGACTTAAGGGATCTAAATAGCGGAGTGGGATCTGCAGAACTCTAGTTAGCCATTTGTACGTGCTGATATATCAGTGGTTTCAGCAGGAGACTGACTGACTGATACAGCATAGTGATTCTGCAGCTACTTTTCCCAGGGCTGAGCTGGCAATTTGCTCTCTAGAACCAGGGACACTGGTGCAGAGATGACACCACTCTGTCTCTTCCCCCTTCCTGCACTGGTGGAGCAAGGCTTCTGCTTCCAGGTAGAAGAATTTTGTTTACCCTCTTCCATTTATGGGCAGTAATACCTGGTCACCATGTTCACTGTACTACTTTCCCCACTGGTGTATCTGATGGCTGCACCTGTCCTTCATAATGTCACTATAATCTCTTCTTGTCTCAGACACCCCAAATGAGGTTAAAGCCTCTCAGTTAGATCATAGTACAGATACTGAAATGGCCCACAACAGTTCACTTCCTATCACTCAAGCAACTAAAATCCTGCTGCAGCAGTGAGAAGCTGTAAAGAACCCTCCAGAAGGATGCATAGTAAGTAAGAAGTGTTGCAGGAGCTTGCAACTTGTCTTTAGCTTCAAGATGTGAGGATCTAAAAGAAAATCTCCAAAAGCTGAACTGCTATTGTTGCCACTGAGGTCAGCACCTGAGCAAGCTGAACAGGAGGTGACTCATTGCTGGAATATCCCTTTCAGCTTTCTGTGTATGAGAAAGAAAAAGTATCATCACAGGAGGTCCATCACTTAGCATTGTACTTAACATTCTCTCATTGTTGTGTGCTTGTGCACATACACATTTGTTTAACGGTTACATTAACTAATCAGTCATGGTGAACTTCATCTTCCTACACAGCATAAACTTTCATAGTGAAATGTAAAAAGTATTTTGCAAGTATAATAGAATATGGATCTAAATATATCACATGTTCATTTAGAATTATATGAGTGAACATTAACATGTCTACTAGAACAAAAACATTAGATGGTTCTTAGGTTGCAGTGAGGAGGAGAAGAAAACTGTGAGGCACCCTTTACAGATCACCTGCTGCGCAGATCCAGTGGAGAAGTTTATACATTTTCTTTGCCTTCTCTGTCCTGTAAGATGAGCTTCAGGTCTGGTTCACTCTGTTATTATTCCATGGTATGCAGCAGACTAGGACCATTGTATCAGACATTTTGTGCCTCACTGGAATATCTCTATCCCAAGCTACCTGGTGCCAGCAGAGTCACAGCATGTAATGGAAAAACCTCACAGGAGAGAATGAAAGAGAAGTTTATAGGATTTACAGAATAAGTCTTATAGAATTTCATATTTCTCTAGAAATCCAAGTCAAGATATGGCCAAGTGTCTGGGTGAGACTAGACACCTGAGGTATAGCTGCCTAAAGGCAACAGTAGGAATGACAGTTGTCTTGCCTGTCTCTAGGCATCTGCGCTAGCTGTGTAGGCTCCCCTTGGAGTCAATGGAGAGAAACACAGACTCCTAGTTTTAGTGTTCTGATCTCTTTTATATGTCCTTGTTCTGAAAGAAAAAATTATCGTCCCCATCATTCAGCTCATCTGAAACTATACATCTCTGGATGTAGTTTGACACTAGGATGAACCTAGCTTTAGTACTGGTAACATCAGGTCACAAACATCACCTCCACAGAACACCCAGATAAGCACTGTGTCCTCTCACCTTGTTGGTCCAAGCACATTGAGAGGTTAATCCTATACCGGTAGAGTTTGTGCCACATCAGGTATTGTGTGTTGTTGCTGTCTAGCTTTGTGCTAGGTCATGTACATGTGATGGATCCAAATCAATACTAAAGGCAAGAAGCTTCTTAAAGCGAGGATCACATCAGGAATAGCACTACTAAAACTGATAGATTTTTATTTTTTGAAGTAAGTGCGGTTCTAATGCTACAGTTCAACTTCTGCTCTTCGTGTGACACTTACTTTGCTGGTACCAGGTGCATATCATGGGTATGACTGCCTCAAGAGAGAGAGGTATTTTGTGAGAGACTCCTGAAAACAGATTTCCATACCCAGAGTTTTATTCTGTTTGGTGTGATTCATATAGCAATACCTTCTGCTTTCTTCAACTAATATCCACACTACTTTTTTTTCTAAATCTCAATTTCCAGTAATTTTGCCCTCCCCTCTCTTCCCCCGGAATTAGAGGTTTGTGGTTAATAGCTTCCTGAATACACAAGCTGCCTCATACGCTTTGCAAATTAAAGAGAACATCCCACTGAAATAAAATTTAAGTCTAATAAAAACACAAAGCAAACTACAGAATAGGGCAGTATCCAGATGTGGGATACTGGACTAAATTCTTGTCTTCATTGGACTTTGTACTGTGGAAATCAGAGTGCTGGTGATCATGGGAAAAGTGCTACTGGCTTTTCTCGTCATAATAAGCTAGTCTTTTCAATATAGTCTGGTCGCTCATTCACTTTATAGCTACAGTTTTCTATTCAGTTTGATCAGCCACTTGGAATTCCCAAGTGTCAGCTGCACAATTTAAAAACTGCTTTCCAAAGGATAATTATGCAGACCTATTTTTAGATTCTTAAGTACCTGCTTTTAGAAGCAGAAGTGTGGATTTAGGCACCCATCTTAAAAATGTAGCCCACAGCACTGCACTACTATCCGACTCCAAACTTGGGCACTGAACTAGAAGTATGACTCTGTGCACTTGTCCTGTGTCAGTGTCTCTCCGTAGCTTGCTTATTGCCAAAGAGACAAGAGCTTACACACCTCCATTGGAAATGCCTCCACAAGAGCTAGTGTGAACTAGTATCAGCCCTCAAAGTGATGGTGGTGGTTTTGTGAGAAATCTAGCCCACTGCCTTGAATTTTCCATCTCGTCTTGGGCTGTAGTCACCTAAGGATTTGTCCGTGTTTACTAGACAAACCCTTGGGAAATTAGGTTAGTACTAATTAGAAGTACTTTGGGTTTACCAGATCCTCCTGCTTTCACTGCAAGCACCAGGCAAACCTACAAGGAACAGAGTGAAGACCATTGTAGGAAACCCATATGTCTGGGATTTGATTAGAGCTTTGGAGCATTTTCTTACTCCTAGAAGAAAACAAGATGCCAATTTCAGAGCATCACTGGCCTCAGTTCATAGATCTTAGTTGTCCTTTAGGATCTTCCCCAGACTGAAGTGACCCATTTTCATTGAGCACTGTCTTCAGCGTGAGTTCTCACTGAGGCTTTCCTCAGCTGTAGAAATCTACAGGTCATCCATCTAGGGTCATCTCATATCTTAAAGGTTATCTTTCACAGTTCAGCCTTAGGTCTGCTGGACACAAGTGAATCTCTCTGAAGCTAGCTACACCTTTTCTGTACCCTACTTAATTCACTTGCACATTTTTTCTCCACCTTCATCTGTTCACCTAAGACCGCTGTTCCCAACTCTTGTGATCACTCAGCTCAAAAGCAGAATGGATCCTCCTCCTTCCCCCTTCCTGGCGTTCTATCATCCCGTGGTCCTTTTTGCATACCTTCCTTTGCAAATTCTTTGGAGATTGCATAGTTTGTGTTCACACAAGTGTTCACACATAGTGTTCACATTTTCGAGACTATTATAATACTTCATAGTTCTTCTACGGTGAACTGTGTTCAATATCCATAACATTCTTTGAAAACTCATGACTTCCATCTTTCCAGAGAGATAAAGCATGTCTTATTGATTTTATATGTGGCATATTTGGTTGGCACTTTGTGCTTTTTAAAGGGAATTTTGCTCCTTAATCTTCTCTCCCTTTGGGGGTATCATTATGCATGTCTCCTGCCATCATGGAAGGCACAACTAATCACTAAAAGGCAAGATAGTGCATGCTTCTTTCAGATGCATTTACTGAGATTTCTAGAGGAAGGCCTTAATGTCACTAGTCCTGGGAGCATCCTTACCTATAGCATTCTCTTTAAAGGCATCCTCATCATTTAACTGGTCTCACTACAGGATCAGTAGTTGCCCAGGCAGTGTTTGGTTCAACAGACGTTTAAAAACAACTAGTACTGCTGCATAAAGAAACAGTCCCACTCCTGCTCTGTGTCTGCTGGTTACTCTTTTTTTGTGGCCTTGACTCTTACTAGGGAGAAAATCTGACTTAAATAAAACCCCTTAAAGGAAAAGAATGTTATTTTTTCAGTTCCCCGGGCCATTTCACCTGGCTGCAGGAGGACCCATACTGGCAGAAGAGGGGAGTGGTGCAGGAGATCAGATCTGTTACTTTCAGTGCTGTCTTATGTCAGCCTGAAGTATTTTTTGAACTGCAATTTAAGGGAAAATATTTATAAAAATACTTCTCATCTCATTGCTTTCCTGTGCTCCCCTTTCTTTCTAGTTGCTGTATCTAGTGCTTTAGCTTGAAAACTCTCTGGGGCAGAGACCATCTTTTTGTTGTATGACTGTACAGAGATTAGCACAACACTATCATTGTCCTTGGGGCTCCTAGATACTAATGCGACAGCAGTAATCACCGTAATCCAAAGGCTGTGCAGGTCAGTGGGCTGTTGGGTTAAAGCAGATTGACCTCCATGCTGTTTCTAATTCTGTCTCCAGCCGCCTGAGAGAAGTCATGTTGTCTGTTTGTGTCTGTGTTTCAGCTGTAAGCTTGTCGGGGCAGGGACTGGTTCATGCCATGGGTAGTATAAGGGGTTCACAACCTTGCTTTTAAAGTATCTTTAAATTGTTCTGTTCTGGAATCCAACAGTTCAGACATATCAATGAGTGCGCTTGGCCCAGGTGCTGCTTTAAGTGGGACACTTCCTTTGTTTTTCCAGACCATAAGCCTTCTCCAGGTATTTGTACGTGTTGACCACATTGTTCTTGGCTGCAAGATTTGGGGCTGCACAAATTTATCCCGTGAATAAGAGAATTTTATTTCATGTACAATAGTTTCTAGTGCAGATTTGAGGGGTTCCATTTAAGAGTTTTACAGCTGATGAATCATGTAAGAACAAGTGAGATTTTTCTTTCCTTCCAGAATGGAAATCTCTCTTTCTCTCCCCAAACGTGTCTTGATATTTTAGCCTGATAGATCTTATTATTAATAAAGACCCATCGGAGATTTTAATCTAAACCCCAAACATATATACTCATTAGACCTTCATAGCAATGTTCTCTGATAGAACAATTGCTTCTCTTGGAGGACATTTATCTCAGAAAAGCTGTGCAAGTCTTACCCTCCAAACCACAGCTGACACTCAGGTGACAGCTATAATTGGATAATTTTTAGTTGGTTTAATTATTTTGCATTCTGTATTTGTTGGATATCATAACAGTTGAAGATATGGTCAAAACATCAATACAGCTTTCTGCACTGGTGGAAGCCTGGTGGAATTCCCATCACAGTGGCCAGCAGATTTCTGGTTCCCTACTGGAAGAGTTTGCAAATTGCACAAATTCTCACGGTGCCTGGTTGTTTCAAATCCGATGTTACTTTGGTGCGTTTTTCCTATGGCATCCCCTAATTCGGACACTGCAGAAACAGATGTTTCCTTTTATGTTGCTACCGATCACAGGAAAGAAAAAAACAAAACTAATGTGCAAAAAATTTGGCAAGTGACAGCTTGAGTGCAGAATTTTGTAATGCTGAGCCTGTGAGCCTCATATTAAACTAGTTCCAAAACAGGATGTTGCAGTGCATGTCTAATATCCCTTTTCTACCACACCCCAGAACAATTTCTGTTGCTATCTGAGCTATGAATTGCATTAAAAATCAGCAATCATATCTCACAAATGAAGATTGTATCTACTTCAACAAGCAGCAGGCACAGTTTTCATCCATTTTACTATGAGAGATGGACACAAAGGTGTTCCACTTTGAGACTCTGTGCAGCAAGAGCCCCCCCCCCCCCCCCCCCCAATGCCCTGACAGTTATGTTACTACAGCGACAGAAACAATCACCCTGTTTGTTAGTCATATCCAAAACTAGCAGACTTGCATAGTGGAGTTAGCCTTTCCTAATTGCTGGTCCTATAATCTAAATAGAGCTAGGATAAAAATCAGATCTTAATTTGGTCAGTGATATGGCAATTCATGCCGTCCTTGATTATCAGCGTTTGCTCCCCATGAGTGAATATGCCATCGTTCATTCTGCAACATCCCAGACAGTCTCAATTTCAGGATATAGTTATCAGCAAAGTTTTGAGGGGTTTATTAACATTGTCTCTTGATCTATGGGATGCCACAATTTGTGTAGCTTGGGGAAAAGCACTTAAAAAAACTCCATAGTTTGCACTTTTTCTAACAACAGGCTGCTATTTATTATTGGCAAGAACAGAACACGGGCTTTAGAATTTAAGCAAAAAAGACCTCTGGCAATGAGGAAATGAGCCTAGACATTTTTCATGAATGGGGCAGAGCTGCTTAACTCTGACTGGCTTGTTTTCTTTTCTTCCTATTCACATCACTCAAGTCCCACCTTCCTGCCTTAAAAGGCATCTCGTTCCCTGGCAGCAAGACAAGTATCTGTTTGATGTCAGCACCCTTTTATTTGCTTAAAAGCATCTTTTTTTCAAGCCAGTAAATTGAAAATGACTACCGCGTCGAGAACTAGCCAATTTCCAGCACTCTCTGCAGAACTGGTCTGCTTTCACGTTTGAGAGATATCATTAATTTTCTAATGAATAATGAGATCAGAGAGCTTGCATGCTGTATTATGTGTAGGAAAATGCTTATGTAAATCAGTATGGCTGTGGTAGCTTCCCAGGGGAACTTTAAAGCTTATCATATCATTAAATCTGATAACAATTCATTTTTTTAAAGTAGTGCAAAAAAAAAAAAAAAAAGGTCTATTCACTGCCTATTTGTAATAATATGTTTATAATATGAAAGAGAAAGGAAGGCTACTAGATCATATATGAGAAAATGCAACCAGAAATTCCTTAGGCTTGCAAGCTGCACCCTGTATTGAGGGAAAAAGCAGCCCGTATATTTACATAGCTGAACCTTGTGAAATACATTGAATGCAGTGAAAACATTGTCATAGTCCAATGTTAGCTTTCGAAGTGGATTTCATTTTTCCAGCCTCCCTGCAGCAGATACCAAAGCTCCTCTAGCACATCACTTCCAATGACCTTAGAGGCACCTTCCTCATAGTCCCCTTCTTCTTCCTTCCCCTGTTAATAATGAGCTCAATGAAATTAAAGGAAAATGTCCACCTTCCTTTTAACTTGCTTGCAGCATCTTAGCAACAGGGGTGCTTCTGATTTGTACCAGGGCTAAAGACATCAGGATACCATTTTTCCAGTGGGACTGAGAGCTGCTCCATGGATTCTAGTCATCACGTTTACCACCCAGAAAAGTTTTAATTAATCGTCCTGTTTCCTTCCTCCTCTGCCTGTGCTGAACGTAAACAACATTTAATTTGCCAGTACTGTTAACTACACAAGTTACAGTATATATTGTGATAGCATCACCAGTTCCTCCACAAAGTCAAAAGCCTCAATGTAATTTTTCTTTTCTTGGGTTGAACTCATACAGAAATATGTCTATTCTCATGCTCAATGCTCAGGTGCCTCAGACAGCCCTGCCAGGGGCTCAGGTAGCCCTGCTTCTCTGGGTCTGTGGGGAGAGGTGTCTCATGGGGTGGGAGCCCCATGTGTTACCTAGCAGAGAAAGGTAGTGGTTGGGGTAATTGTGGCTGTCTGCAAATATGCTGCTGAAAAAAACCCTACTCTTTGGAGTTTTTAAAGGGCCTGTAGAAGACAGATGTAGGAACTTGGTGCTTAACAGCCCTTTATGCCTTTCAGAGTCGCCTTCGTTATAATTCTTTCTCAGTGTATAGTCATAAACTTCCCCCCCTAAAATAGTGCAGTTGCTGCACCTCCTCCCATCTCCTATTTGTAAGGCCATAGCTGAGCCTTAGGAGATGAGACATGTTCTTACCGCTGTATTGATCCATGACTCATTGAATAATGACTAGTAGTATTTAGTACTTTGTGGCTCTTTCTCCCTTGAATCTCACAGCATTTGGAAATAAAGAGTTGCTACTTCCTGGGAATGCAAAGACAGATTTAGGAGGAGGGACTATCCATTAACTCAAGACATCCTCTTGCTTCACATGGCGGAGGATTGCAGTGACGTCCGCCATCCATCCATCAGAAGCCCCAGGTGAGTACCACTGAGCCTTGGGGGAGCACAGGGTAGGTAGGTCTGTGCTGACAGGAAGACATTACTCTTTTTATCCTAGGCTGTTCCTGCTTCCATGTTAAATGTTAGCAACATGTTTTTCCACATTTGTCAGAAAGGGGGGAAGAATGCATCTGTTCCTCAGGGATGATGAACTGAAATTGGCCCTGATTCAGGGAAAAAAGGTCTATTCAGCACAGCACTTAAACTGAGACATAAGTGCCAGCCTGAATAGGGACAGAGTTAAGCCTCTGTTTAAATGCTTTCCTGAACAGGGGTCATTAGCACCAGCTCTCTCACTGAACAATGGATTATTACTAATGGAAGCGGCTAGCATTCAGATAGGCATCCAAACTTTTTGGCGCTTTCTTTAACTTAACTATTTTCTGCTGCTACTTGCAGGCCAGTTGGCTGCTGCACATTTACAGATCCGAAGAAGAGAAGGCTCCCAGCAATCTGCCAAGAGAGCCATTCAACTCTGAAGTGCTGATTTGGAGGGCGATGGCATGAGGTGGAGAATCGAAAGCAGTGTGAGGCAGGTGGGGACTCCCTTTGAACTCAAGGAGTAATGAACACCTTTTTCTACTGAAAACTTGCTTAACTGATTATCAAGTAGCAATAGTGAGAAAATTACAAAATGACACACATAAACATATTGGCTGATTTAAAAATAAATCTGATTTTCTCAGTGTCTTATCAGAAAATTAAGCAGGTTTTGTTCTGTGATCAGCATAAATATTTGAATGTTGCCTGTCAAACTGTGAATAAAATGGATTTATCCATAAAAATACACAGTTTTATGAAACATGGATTCATTCAAAACTCTTTCAAACACTTCCCTTCCCCAGTACAAAAGTTTGCATATATCCATAATGGATATACATGACCATCCACAGACATTTTCGTTAAGTAAACTTCAGATGTGTTTGCTATCTGACCTCTTCTGCTCTCCAGTTTATGAGGTTATGCAGGAGCAGAAGCAAAACGATCAGCAGTGAGAAACCAACTGCACATACAGATTATGTGCGTATTTAGCTTTGCACACAGCAGAGTTATTTCCTATGGAAGTTCTGGCATAGTTCATAAGCCTCCATGTACTGCATACCAGTTTTGTTATTTCTGCTAAATCTAGCTGTCATGGGAGATTGTGGCCTTCAGGAAGGAGATGACAGTAGGGAGAGTGCCAGGCAGGATTTTAAAAGCCTCAAGTGGGGCTCAGTGTCCAATACAGAGACTGGTGAGACAAGATAATGTGTCTGGAAATGTGTATAGGTCATTAATTTGGAGCCTTCTCAGTGCCTTTATTCAACATACAGAGTCAAGTTGGATTGGCAAGCCCTGAGCCTCACTACTGAGCTGTGACAAGACCATAAGTGAAAGGTAGTGAAGCAGCATCACTTCTGCCCCTAATACTGCTCCTATGATCATCTTTTATCTGCACGGGAACAGGACAAATCATGTGCTCTGTCTTGTCTTTTCTTAAAATAGCGTTTTGGAACACATCTCTGGGCACATGAAGGGGAAGAAGCTGTTGGCAACATGGAGTTACCAGAAGTGAACAGAGCTCAACCAAACTGTCTACTATTATAAAATGACTAGGTTTGTGGGAGAGAGAAAAGCAGTGTATGTCATCTACCTCCACTTTAGCACGGCTTTTGACACTGTCTCATAGAGTATTCTTGTATTCAAGTTAGGATATTATGATCTGGATGGGTAGAAGCTGGTTGGATGATAGAGCCCAAAGGGTAGTGGCTAATGAGTGTTATGTTACCTGGAGGGCAAAACAGACTTGTAGGTGTCTATAATAGCTCCTGTTTATGATATGGAGGAGGTGGTGGAGTGCTTAAAAGTCTGCAGATGTCATCAAGTTGTGAGCATCAGTAAATAAGCTGTAGGGCAGGGCTGCCATTCAGAGAGACCTAGGCTGGCTGGAGGAATGGGACAACACGACCCTTGCAAAATTCAGCAAGGACAAATGCAAAATTTTTCACCTGGGAAAGAATAGCTCCTGGTAATGGTACTGGCTGGCTGGGAAGCAAGACTGCTGAAAATGACCTGGGTGTCACGGTGGACAGCAAGCTGAACATGAGCCAGCAGTGTGCCCTGGCAAGAAAATACACTGACAGTATCCTGGGAAGTATTAACAGAAGAATAGCCAATATGTTGAGGGAAGTGACTATCTCCCTCTACTCAGCACTTTTTAGACCCAACAAGTGTACAGCATTCAGTACTTGGACCCCCAGTAGAAGTAAGACATTGAAAAAGTGGGGAGAGTTCAGCAGAGGAACACCAAAAGGAGGCTGTGGCATGTGCCCCATGCAGAGGTGCAGAGGGAATGGGGCTTGTTCAGCCTTGAGAAGAGAAGGCTTTGGCCATCAAGAAGTTGGAGCCAGGCTCTTCACACTGGTGTGTATCAGAAGAACAGACAATGAACATAAATTTACAGAAGGGAGGTTCTGACTAGATATAGGGCAAAGCTTTTTCATCACAAGGTCCTTCAAGAGTTGAAACAGGCTGCCCAGAGAAAATTGTACAATTTCCATCTATGTAGGTTTCCAAGACCTGATCAGCTAAAGCCCTGAACAACAGGGTATGATCTCATGCTCAAAGTAGCTGACCCTTCTTTGGGCAGGAGATTGTACTAGATGACCTTATGAGGTCCCTTCCCAAACTCAGTTTCTGTATGACACTGGACTCAAAATGATTTTCCTTCTCTATTCCTGTTTTCACAGTCCTGTATTCCTCTTTCAGACCTCAGAGCAGTCTTTCAATGAGGATGAGTTCAGTAGTCAGAACTGCACATCTGGGCAGAGAGAGGAGGAGAAATATGAGAGAGAGGCAATCACTGCAGAAACATGTTAGCAACCATTTAGGATAACAATCCAGAACTCCCTGAGATGATCCAAGCAGACAGAGGATCCCCTCAGAGGGGGAGATTTGTACTGATGAGTGCATAAAGCACTTTTGTTCACCTTGAAAGACCAGTGGCTGTAGAATGATGTCTGATGAATTCAGGCTAACCTCCCTTTGTAATGTGGTCTACATTCAGCGAGTGGCAGAGGGAATGGAAAAGGCACTGAGTAAAGAGGTTACGTTTGGGAAATTCCTGTAGTATGGACTTGTCTGAGGGTGTTCGTGTTGTGGAGCTGAAGAACAGAAACACAGGGTGGAGGCCAGTTCATGTGGTCCCTGGAGCTCTTGTCATTAGTGATGAGCAGTTTGGGAGAAGAGCTGAGGTGCTCACACCACTTGGTGTAAAGCCACTCAGCTCCAAGGCTGCTGGTGTGAGTGTGGTGCATTTAACCAGAAGTAGAGCTCTGCATCACCTGGTGCCGGGGTGGAGATTAGAGTCCCTAGGCATTTCAAAGTTATCGATCAAGAGACTGGCTTTCTTGGATGTCCGAGAACACAGACAGCGAAATGGTGAGTATGACAGAACCAAGGAGGGAGGAGGTTGTCTGGCTACCTCAGTAGCCACGCAAGGAGGGCTGGCTTGAGGGCAACTGCTCTAACCCACGGGGTGGGAGTTGCATATGTTTTCCTTTTCATTTTCTCCTCTGTGTGTTGCTCCTGCTGCTGCCTTTCCAGGTTCAGCTGTTTGAACACCTCCAGGCTCTTTGGCAGTGACTAGGGAAATATGACTGTAACTCACAGGTAGTATTTTTAATTTCCCAATGTTCTTGACAGGAGTTGTTATGAGTTAGAAAAGTATTTAATTTTTTTGGTGTAGTCACAGATAAAGTTTCTGTAAGAACTGTTGGACTCGGCTGCCTTACTGTCACACAAGGTGGCAGAAAGTTTATGCTTATATGACAGAAGAGCAGGAAGAATAGGAGTACTGGCCTGCGAATGAAACACTTCTGAATTACATTCAGATATATGTTCTTTGTGGTAATGCATTTGAATTGAGCACAAGAAATACTCAATGCATGAAGAAAATCAGGTTAAACATTTTCTTGATACTTGGATTTTAGTTAGGTATCAATTACTATGGAAAACAATACTCTACTTGTAATTAAGGTCATCTTTCCTTTAGGAGGGGATTTACCTCAGGGTCAGAAAGGTTGCTTGTCAGGATTAGGTTTTATTGATGGATTTGACAAAAATACTCAAAGTAGTGATTGATGTATGTGACCAGTTTGCCTTTACATTGCAAATTTTAAAGTTTTCAAGGGAGGATGGACCTTGAAATAAGAGTTATTCTTATAACAGTGAAAATAGAAAATTGACCTCTACATTGCAAACATCTGCAACGTGGACTTCAAACTCTTTTCTGAACACCCAGATTTCTGAATTTAACATGCCAATTCTAGTGTTACCTGAAGGACCTGGTTCTGCTCTTGAGATCATGTTGAGCAGCACCTTGATCTGTAAACAGTCCCACTACAGGAAGAGAAAGGTATTACTCAGTGTGCTGGAAGAATACTGCTAGTGCCAAAGCTTCTGTGTTGATCCATCAGTGCCATAAAATTGCATCCTCTATGGGTTTGCAAGAGTATTGAATTGTGCAGTGTGTAAAGCTCTTTTGTAGAATGGTGTGAGTGACCTCGTTTTGATTGCTGAAATCAGTCAATGTTGTAGAATGATGATGGTGTTCCTTCTGACACACTCTTAGTATTGCAAGGAATGTCTACTTCAAAATCACACTGCAAGACCAAGAAATAGTCCAGAGTTTCACCCAAGCACTTGAATAGCTAAAAATGTTACATCCTTAAAGTTTCACTTACGTGGTGCTATAAAACAGCTGATGTTGATATGAAGGCTAGCTCTAATTGCTGGGAGATGACAAGACAGGACTGACATTTAATTTTGGCATGTATTTTCACATTTAACAAATGACATTCAGCAGACTGCCTGTGAATTGATCAAATGCTGACATCATTCATTCATAAAGCTGGACAGTCACACCCTCCCTCATGAGCAGGAACATAGCTGAGAAATACTGACAAGGACATGCCACAAAAATAACTACCTAATCTCGTGCGGTGCCTCTTTCAAGGCACAGGGAATGTACCTGCTGTGTTGGTATATATTGGCAGAAAATACTCAGAACAAGCCATGTGTTTTGTCTCTAATGAAGTCAGATGTACACTCTCTTCTCTTTTTTAAAAGTATTTAGAGGTAGTGGATTATTATTTACATATTTGGGGTAGGTTTTGCAATTATTTGAAGCCTTTACTCTTTTGTGAGGTGCATTTCTTGCTTTAATGAAGGATGAGTACAAGGAAAGAGTCTGGTGGTCTGCAGAAGTCATCAGGATTCATTCGGTATCTGTGCTGGAGATTCAACTTGTAAAGAAAAGAGGTGACGATGGGTGGAAAACCAGAGACCTGCCCTTGAATGTGAGGGTGGTGAAAGTGCCTGATTTGGGCTGTTTGGCCAGATTTATAGCAAAGATGGGAAACTGCTTCTCCCACATCCAGTGGGAATATTACCACAGCCCAGAGCTGAATCTCTCTCACAGTCTTTGTCGTCCAAGTTGCTCTGCTTCTTCATGTAACTGAATATCTGTTGGGGCAGAAAAGGAGAAAGAAATTTGCTAGCACGTGGCATAGGACACTCACCCTATTTCTAAGGTCAGGCTTTCTTGACTCGGATGTATTTTCTTTGGAGACGTTTGGTTTGGATGAGGTGGCTGCTCTTACTGACCAATTCCCAAATACCTCCAGGCAGAAGGGGCCCTCATCAATGGGAAGCTGCAGGAGAGCAGGAGCAGTCAGACTGGACATTAGGAAAAAATTTTTCACAGAAAGAGTGGAATAGGCTGCCCAGGGAGGGGGTGGAGTCACCACCCCTGGATGTGTTTAAGGGTCGTTTAGATGAGCTGTTGGGGGATCTGGTGTAGGGGAGAACTTTGTAGAGTAGGGCTGACGGTTGGACTCGATGATCCCAAGGGTCTTTTCCAACCTGAATGATTCTGTGATTCTGTGATTCAGTGGCATGAAGGCAGCAGCTTGGGAGCTGGCTGTGCAGGAAGGCTGGAGAGCAGCAAGCTGGAGAAGTGGGAGTGGAGGACCCTGAAAGGGAGCTGGGCCCTCCTGGCAGCTGGCAAGGGACCAGCAGTAGAAGAAGAACACAGGGCCCTGGCCCTCAGGCAAGACATTGGGATGGAAGCATCCCAATAGGACGCCTGGTTTATTGCTCTTGCATGGTCTGCCCACAGGGGCCGGGCTAGGAAGGGTTGTTTTGTTCCTTCTCTAACCGTTGCAGAACTTGTGCTCAGGGTATTTGCAACATTTTGTTCTGGCTTCTCTAGCAAAGCCACTCTTTGTCGATTCATTAAAAACTCGTGAGTGTTGATGCAAACCCAGTGAGGGCTGCAGCCTGTAAAATGCTTCTGGATCTCTTGGTGCTTGCACCCAAATTGCAGATATGTCCCCAAATTAGCACGGGGTGGCAAAGGACTGCTGTGCCACAGCACGCATGGCAGCATCTTCTGGTGGCGTTGGTTGCACTAGCAACATTCTGGGTGCACGTGACAGATTGACAGAGGTTGCATGGGCACTGCTTCTGGTTTCTGAGGACCTCTCCCAAACCCTGCTCTCCTCTAATTTCGAGTTCTTATTTACTTTTTTACTCTTTGCATAAGTAGTCTTCACTTGTTATATGTTTTCAAGCATTTCTCTGCAACTGAGGGACAGAATACCACTCTTTTTTAATATGAGAGCTGAGATTCACACTGGTTTAAAGCATCCCAGGAGCTCAAGATAAAAATTCATAAACACTGCTGTGAGATTTACAAGCATATGATGGGAAGCAGCAGTATTTTGTGTCCTTATTCTGGATGTAAATCAAGGACCTCTACACATAGGTATTATGTAGTTGCTACCCAGCAGTTATGCCTTTCTCCTCCCGTAGAGATAGATAGAAACTGAAGGTAGCTGACTTTTCATAGAGGGCAGTCAGCACATCCTAACAGGAAGCACCAATTTTTCTTCTACTACAACCTGAGTTTTTCCTTCTACTGTAGCCTGTTTCCCCATATGTTTAGGTATTTATATCTTTAGCTGCAGGTGGTTAAATGATTGTTTAATGTTTTGATCATACAAAGGCCTTAATTAGGCCAAATTCCTGTGTTGCTAGTTACAGCCCAGATTTGTAGCAACTGCCTTTAAGATGTTTCAGCCTGAAAAGCAGTCCCTCTGGAGGCTGCCTAGCCAAGAGTGACAAACTCCTCCTGCTCCGTAGTCCTAGGGCTTTATAGTTAAAAGTGTACCGTACCAAAGAGCATGATCGTTGTCCATGCTGTCTCGTTCTGGGATTTTCCAGACCCAATGGGCAGGATGTATCACTGTTGTTTGCTCCTAACGTCACATTTGGAACAACAGTCAAGCAGCTGTCTGGAGCAGAGAGTTAAGAACATGGGGACGGTGGCTGGGAATAAAACTTTGATTTGCCCTGTGTGAGAAACATGGGAAATAGCTCATCCTAGCTCTGTCTGCCCCCACAGCAGCTCCACTGACACAAATAGATGTAGGGTATTGCATTAAAGCATTACATCATTGGGACAAACCCTAATGGACTTATTTATGGCCAAGGCAAAGCAAGACGGAGCTAGATTCTGATCTCTGCTTACCTGGTGTAAATTGGGAGTAACTGCAGAGATAAACAGACATAACCAAGATTAGAGTCTGGCCTCTTTGTTTGTAGCTGTTTTTGGAAGCAGCTGGCTTTTAGAAATTAAGGATGTCACATAAATCACTGGTAACAAAGTGGTTCTGGACTTCAGCCTCTAGCAGCTTCTGACCATCTATCTCTGTAAAAGTGATGGTTCTCCATGCAGCTGTTTTGTGTCCAGAGGCTTTCAGTCGAATGGAGTGGACAATCCCACATCTCCTACAGCCTCAAGGAAGCAATGATATTTGTGTAGCACAGGAAATCAGGAAGAGACAGCTTGTGAAATGCCACCCGATCAGAGATGGGACTCTAATAATGGAAGTCTGCTGAGCACAAAGCCGTCATATCTCATCTGCTTAGCTCTGGAGGGAGAATGGTGTTGGGCAAAAGGTAGCCCTGATGATAACAAAGTAGATCCTTCAGTGAGATACAGCCTGTTCATGACTACAGGCACAATTCTCTGAATATAGCCCAGGCAGAGTGGAGTAAGTAGATAGGTGTGAGTAAATACATCTCACCCATTCTTAAGCACCTTGAGAGGAGGAATGTGGAGTGATTTGTTGCTCTCTTATATTAAATGTGGCTTTTATTTCAAAAGGCCATGATTTTCTACATACAAAATAACCTGAGGCTGCGTGGATTTTGGATGTGCGCTTCCCAGGATGATGATCATGGGGTTCTATCCTCTGCCTTTTCTGTTCCAGGGTGGGGGGGCAGTGTGTTTGACAAAACAATTTGTTACCTGTCTGGGAAGAGTAGAAGGATATGAGGGTATTTAGGCTGAGGGTACATTGGGTAGAAGGCCATTTTTATGGCTTGATGCTGCTGTTACAGATCAGCTAGTCCAAGGTAAATACAGGCTTCATTTTTTAGTGTATGTTTGAGGAATAGTTTAACTAACAAGTTTTTTTCTGCTAGAATTGCTAAAAGATGATGTCTACCTCGGGCCTGATCATTTTCAAATGATACAAATTCCTGTAGCACCACCAGCATCAGCTTACACTGGCTGAAGATCTTGCTCACACCTTCATTGATCTTAATTTGCAGACACTTCCTGGTTGCTGTTTTGTCTCCTTCGCTATTATTTCTTACATGCAAAGTTTGTTCTGTTCTCTGGAGTCTCAGATAGGACTCTCATCAGTGCAAGCAATTTAGTTAATGTGTCTTAATGAATGTTACAATTTCTGGTATCTGTTGTAATGTTTATACTTGAGAAGACCAGGTCTGGTTTATCTAAAGGAAAGCTAGGAGACAACTTGATTATGGTTAGGGGTACCAATGTGGGCAACAAGTCCTGCCAGACAAAAACCCCACCCCTAAAACATGTTACGAGCAGCTGAGGAGGCAGAATCTCATGAGGAGTATTGTGTATCACTTCAGTAGTTAATGGTGTTCCAGAACAAAAATAGGCAGACAAGTTTTTTGTATGCATTATGCAAAAATCTCCAGGTACAAATTCTTCATTGTTTACTTTGATGCTTCTTCATATATCCTCTGCATCCAGAGATGACTGCTACCTTACTCTATTTTAGAGAGGTATCTTTCACATATATAAAGCATTCATCTGAATGAAAGTTACAGAGATAAATGCAATTAGCACTGGCAATGAATGCCTAACAGCATCTTGAGAGGCCATGTGGTGCAGGTGTTAGCATTTACAGAAATAAAAGCTAAAATTCTGAGTATGTGAGGTCATCAGCAGCCTATTTTTGTAGGTTGCAGAAAGGTTCCCTGTTAGTTAGGATGAACTAAAGACAGACTTGGAGAGAAACCTGTTCCACCTTCCTGGTTTGCAAGTACATTTCCCTGCACTTGTCTGTTTTCTTTGGAAGTGTCTCTCTCAAATATTGGGATATTCTGATCTTGCTCTATTCATTAACCAACGAGAACCATGCAGGAGCGGGGGGGTAGCTGCTCTGCCTAAAGCATAGTTGGGGCTTTTTGTCATGAGGGAGTACCTGGCAGGCTTTGCAAAGGACAATAAACGATTCCTTCCTAATGTGAGAGCAGCAGGAGCCAGGCATGCTGGTGGAAGGCAGTGCCGCTGCAACAGAGGGAAGAAGTTGCTGACACCCAAAGAAATGAGAGAGGGTGTGATAGGAAAGAAAAATATTTTGAAAAATCTTGTTTGCAAGTGGGGGCCGAATGGCTGTTAGAAAACCAGGGCATTAAACAATTTTCCTCTTCTCTTAGAAAATCATTTCCAAAGGGTGGAGCTGTAAAATACCTCGGTATTATAGTTAGCATTTCAGTAAAATATTGTTGTAGGACAGAGGTCTCTGCACATGAAATCTCTCTTGACTCCCTATCTCTCATGGAAATTCTGGCACTTCTTCATTAAAGTGATCAAAATTCGGCCTAGAGTAGACGCCAGCTGTAGCTTGAGCTTTTAAATGCTTCCAGTTTCATGTGAGAGAGTTGCAATTTTTCTTAGGGGGGAAGGGGACCATGAAATTTCCTGTGGAGAGCAGGAAGAGTGTGTGAAGGAGCCCTGTGTCTCCCATGCCTAAGGGTCATTCATTATGTGAAGGGTATGATGTCTGTCCGGGAATTGCTCAGGAGCTGGTGTTGCTTTACCCCCTTTCTGTGGGGGTGAGGGACCGGGCACGGTGGGCAGGATGCTCCTACAGTGGAGGGCACACGCAGAAAGCTTCATGTAGGAAGGCATTAAGGAGGTCACCTTCTGGAAAAAGGGGCTCTTGTTTCGGAGCGGGATGTGCGAAGGGCACAACGTGGCTCTCGAAGCAGGCTTCAGCCTCCATCTCTGCACAGGCTGAGCTTTCTGCTTCTGCGGTCTCAGCTTTCCCCCAGCTCTGTGCTCCAAATCCCCGCCTGCACACAGCCTGGTGGGACGGGAAGCTCTGCAGGGCAGGGACTGTGTCTTGTTATGCATCTGGCACTGGGAAAACCTTAGTTTGCTGGGCCTCTGGGCATTATTGTAAGGCAGATAGTAAATAAGAGTATTGACATGATTATTTTTTAAAGCGGCAGCTTGGCAGACTACAGAAGAAATATGTACAGATAAAGCGACCTTGTGATTTTGAAAGCGAGACCCGTTATTTGTTTTGAAACACATTGCCTCAGTGACCCTGCTAGTTCTGCAGACATGTCCTGCCTGGAAATGCCAAAACAGGTTGTACGTTATATTTTTAACCAAGTTAAGGTTTTGTTGAAATAAAGAATATCAATCAAAGGCTGTTAGGCCAGAAGGCCACATTCCTTTGGCTGTTGTTGATTTCACCAGTATCTTTTGTCTGAAAGCCTGTGCTGACAGGGCATCAGAGGAGAACTCCTGGGGTGAGTGGGGATGAGTGAGGGGAGCCACATGTATCCGCATCCCTGTCAAATGTGTGTCATCGGAGGTCAAGTTCTCAAGCTCCAGAGAGGACCCTCCAGCGCCCAGTGATTAGTCAAGGGGAGAGCCAGACACCCTTCACAGCACAGAAACAACATTATATGGAGCGTGACAAGAAGAAGTGGAATATAATACATGGGGGTCTGCAAGGGAGGTGCTGTTCACCTCTCTGGTAAAATGGGAGGGGACGCAACCCTCTCCCTGCCCCAGATCCTCCCCTTCGTCGCAGGAAATGTTCAAAATGAGATTGGTGTGTCAGGACTTCCTGACCATAGTGCTGAGGTCTCTCAAGTGTATGTGCTGGTCTTGGCTAATTGCGGCTTTGTTTTGGGCCAAGGCTGGGTGAATTTCACACTAGGATTCAGGCCCACGTGAAGCTGTACGTCACGTGGTGGTGGTAAAACAGAGCTGGGTGATTTTTCTTTCCTGTTGGTGGCAAACGGGAATTTTGCTGAAAAAATGCCAGTTTTATTGTCTAGAAACTGTTCACAAATTTGAATGGTATTTGCTGAAAAGATGTTTGGAGAAAAAATATATTAAGATACACTGACAAAACCAAAGGAAAAATATATGTCCCTTTTTTTATCTATTAGCATTCAGGATGTGGGAGAGACAAGTTCAAGCCTCTCTTTTTGCTGAGGTGATGTGATCCTAAATCACTTTCCATCGTAATTTCATGTTTGGGGTATTTTGGTTGCTCCTATGGGAGTCATCCTACTCTGTCAGGAGTACTTAAATAATTACCAGGCTGGTGGGCAGGGGTGGGAAGGGGGAGTTGGAGGTGAGAAAAAGTGATCACCAGCCTGTCCCGAGGTCACTCAGCAAAGAGAGGGAGCATCCGAGTTACAGGCTCTCATCTCTTGTACATTTGTTTAGGCAAAGAGGGCTCAGGTCAGCCAAGGGATTGAGAGTGGTTTTCATTCCTCCTCTCCTGGTGAAATCACTGGGGTGGTGAAGGCACTGCCTGGAGATGTGAGTCCCTCAAGGCAAAAAGAGGGGTCTAAACCTCAGGCAAATTGCCTCAGCAGCCCCACCACTTAGTACTGGAAAATGGGGGACAAAACTACTTTCTCTCCCTGGTCAATGTTTCTCACCATTCATTTTATCTATTTTTCTTGGGTTTTTTTAACTGGAAAGTGAGACCTTCCTGTTTCAAGTCTAGAGTGTTTTATACAATGCAAGTTGAAGTGTTTTGTTTCAGAGTGACAAGAAAGCAACTACCAAATCATTATCTGAAATAAATCAGTCCCGCTCCTTGCCTTGGCTGGGAGGGATGGAAGGAATTTGAAGTCACTATTTGTCAAGAGGTCACCTGGCTTCCTCAGCCTGTAAATACCTCTGGAGGCGCTTCAGCTAAAGCTGAGAAGGAAGTGGATGGCTCAGGAGAGGCTTTGCCAGGGAAAAGTGGGATTTCACAGCTCCCTGGGAGGGAAGCAGGTGAGCACAAGATCCCTGTTGCCCTTGGGTCTGTCTCACTACGATGGGCTCCATCCAGGACCCTAGCAACCACTAACCATTCCCAAGATTTCTTCAAAACTTCAGCATTTCCATAAAAACTTTTGGGTTTGGGGTATTGGCAATTATGATATATTTTTTAAAAGTCCTTAATAATATTACCATTTACACTTTTTATGCTAAAATGTATTATTTTCCTAAAAATAGTATTACCATTTACACTTTCTATTCTAAAACATTAACTGAGGAAGAGAGAATTTTTTGAAGTTTTCCAAGAGTTGAAGAGACATCAGTGCCAAGGCATGAACACAAGTTAGCGTCAACTACATCTTGTTCTGATGTGCTGCACAATGGACTAACCTCAAGGCAACAATTTTGTTTTAACATCTGAGAAGCTCTTTATTTTGTGGATTTTTCTCTCTGCAGTTATCCATGGCTTTTCACATTTCATTGTTATTCATGGGGTTGTGCGGATGAAGCATGTTAGAGCACTTCTATGAAGCACCTTTTTGTGCAAACCACACGGAGTGATTGAGACTAGAGGAATTTCAGAAATATACTGATGTAGACATTCAGAAATATAACACATCTCTGTTGCTGCAAGTAGCAAAAATAAAAGCTTAAGGTTTTTTTTTCCTGATGCATGAAAGCTCTTTTGTTCTCACTCAAATTAAAAATAAATAAATAAAAAAAGATCCAGGAATTGACAGCACAGGCTGTGGGCTCAGTTTTGGTTTATGGATAGGGTGCCCCAGTATATCTCCATTGAGTTTTCAGAGGTTTCTGCTGGCTTACACCATAATAAAGACCAGCAAGAGCACCTTGATGATTAACCTATAGCATGTCTCTTTCTTTTCTCTCTGTTGCACTTACTCACTCTTTGGTGCTACCAATGTGCATTTCCTCAGTTTTCATGATTTTGTCTTTTTCATGATGCCCTTTTCCCTGACTTTGACAAAATGGTTGCCTCAGTTGTGATTACTTCTCATTTACAAAGCATCACTAGAAGAAGGGGCACAGAGGAAGGAACCCTGCAGTGTCCTCCCTTACTCTGACCCCTGGGAGGAGGCAGCCAGGAGCTGGCCAGACGCTGTTACCAGCTCAGCACTTTGAGAAAGCATCTGAGGCAGAGATGGAGGGAAGCTGGTGATATCCCCCGTCCTCTTCTTGAAGTTTTCCCTGCTATGCCCTTTTTCAGCCCTTGCTGCCCTCTCTTTTCCTTAGATTTTCCATCTCCTCTGTAACACTGGAGAAAGATGAAAATGAAGACCAAGAAGAAGCTGGGGAGCTTTTTGTCTTTTTGCTGCCACCTCTTTGTTTTCTTGGCTGTGCCATCTCCCCCACCCTCACCTCTCCCATCTGGGCTGGCTGGCCATGCTTTGCAGCAGGAGCTGTCCCTTTCCTGGGGTCTGTGGGGTCACTGATGCAGTGCAGCTCCATCTATCATAGTGCCTCGGGGCGCTTGAAAAAAGAAGGAAAAAAGATAAACCATCGCTACGTATAATAAAGGAAAAATTCACCCTGATTTGAGGAGCTGACAAAAGCGTTTATATTTTTCATTACTGAAATGCATCCACACCAACGTGTGATATATTGGTTGAGCCTGTATTGGCAGATTGGTGAAGGTGGGTCCGGCAAGGCTAGAGGGACCCAGCCCGAGGATCAGGCTGGATGGGAAGAGTGCAGATGTGTGGCAGTTATTGCTGCTTAATGATTTAATGGTTGTCTGCATGGTGGTGACTGTGTGCATGCTCTTAGCCTGTGGCAAACGTGAGTTAAACCAGGTTACGTTAAACCTCAGAAGAAAGTGGCAGAAGTTAAGCACTTTTCACCTCATGCTGGCCAGGGAGTAAGAGCATATGCACATACTCAGGTATCTTGGGTCAGCTGGGGTGCTTTAATCTGGTGTTGTTTGAGCCCTCTAGTCCCATCACTGAATTAGGTAAAAAAAACCCAACCTGCAATGAGTGCTGCCAGTTACACTGTGTCTGCCACATCAAGGTTAGCATTTACAAAGCATGCAAGTGACTTATGTGACCAAATTCAATTTACAGTTAGACTTTGTGGCTCCAAACAACCTTAATTATTTTGGGAAATTAGATTTTGGGCCAAGTTTAAAGAAACAAAAATCAGAATTGCTTAGTATGTAAAACAATGGGATACAAGCTCCTGAGTTACTTGGGTAGCTTTGAAAGCATTACTCATTTATTTCCTTCGCTGAAGGAGTTGAAAGAGTGACAAGTCTGTTTTCCAGAGAAAAAGACTTTCAATTGTAGGACACAGCTTAAAGTCCAGGTTATAGAGTAAAATGGGGTAAGACAGAGTTAGCTTTTAAGAGGGCAACTAATGATGCACTTGATTGACTTGGTCTCCAGATCTGCCACCCCTCCTTCATCTAGTGCTTTTAGGAAGTCAAGACTGAACTTGCCTGAGACGGGGGAGAAACCCTCTGCCAGAGGGTTGAGCCTTGAGCTGGGTCCCCGCTGACCCTCTATCCCCACAGGTACTTTCTGCGCGGGCAGTGCTGCTGCAAGGTTTAAAACCACTCAGCTCCTCCAAGATGGAAACACCACAGGTAGGGTCTGATAATCAGGAAGATAATCTGGAAGGCTCTTTACAAGCACGGTAATGGAAACAGGTTTCCATGACCTGCTCCTTCTTTATTGCTGCGCTTTCAGCTTGACCCAGCGCGGGGCTTCCGCTGCTGCGTGGCTGGGAACATTGTGCCTGGCCTGGCAGGGGACCCGGGTCTTTCAGGGAGGGGGAAGGTTTTGGCTACTGCTTGTAGTGGCAAATCAGCTGCAGGAGGGGGAGCCAATGTCTTCTCCAGCCTGGCACCTCCACTTTTGTTTTTCTTCCCCAGTCATTTTCATACCCACAGAGGGGGAAACTGAGAAGGAGGAAAAAAAACTGGAGTGGGTTAAGGAACTTGGGTGTGGATGTCACTGCCTGCCAAAGAGCCCAAACACCTCTGTGAGTCTCCCCATGGGGCCAGGTCCCTTGTCTTCAAAGGCCAGAGCTTGCATGAGGAGGAAGGCTCCCTTGGGCAACCACAAAATGTGCCAGCTGAAAGTCTTGTGACTACCTATCACACAGGTGCTTGTACTCCAGGCATCATCCTTGCAGGGTGTCAAAATTACAAGAATGTTTCCTCTGAAGCACACAGACATGAGCTGGCTTGCATGGGACATGGTTCAGCAGGAGGCACCTCAAACAGCCTTAACATCGAAACAAGCAACACTCATGCAGAACCACTCTGATTATGCCCTTCACCCGCACACTTCATAACCATCACCCTTTTTACTTCCCACTGTAGTTCATCATGACCGAAACAAAAGGCAAGGGAGATACCGTTAATGAGGTGCAGAGAGATGGACACTATCACGTTTTGCACATATGTAACTAGCGGGTTTAGCAGAGCTCCAAAAGAAAACATTCGGTATTGCATTAGCCAGCTTAAAAAAATGCCTGAACTTACAAAAAAATATGTTATTCCCTGTGAATACTATGGTATGCGCTGCCCCTCCACCCCCCACTAGGAAGGGAGCTGTGACAGGGAGGTACTTCAAGGAGATTGTGGTTTATATTACAGCTGCTAAGATAACCAGGAGCTTTCAAAAAGAATCTCAGCTAGCGCGGCTTGTTTTACAATACCAAACTCCAAGGAGAGGGGGGGGAAAAAGTAAGTTTGTTTTCCACGCTGCCCCTTTATCTTGATGTCAAATATATCCCCTGGGAAAGGAAAACATTTAACCAGCAGATCCCATGGACACACACACACACCCGCTCACGTGCACACATGCTCCTTTTTCCCCATTAAGCCACGATGGTGGCCGGAGCGTGGCACTGTTCAGTCTACTGCTGCTGCTGGAGAGCTGGGGGTTTGGTGGGCAGGGAAAAGACCAGGAGGAAGATGGTTTGGGTGCGATACTCACAGCCGCAGGTGCTGGTGCCAGCCTGTGATGTGGGATAGCGAAACCCATGAGCCGTCCACTGCAGGTGAAACGGTGATTTGATTGTGGTTGAGAGCACCTCCATGAGGGGGAATAGTTGCTGGAGAGGACCATTTAATTACGTAGACAAAAACATAACAAAATCCAGTCATCGTAAAGCTCCCTGGATAGCTCACGTCTGAAATAAGATGCACATTTTTAGCAAGGAGAGGCATGAACTGTTGTCACAGCTTCTCAGGGGAGCGCTGAGGGGGTCTTCATTGCCTCCCCAGATTACTGTAAATGATTTGATCTAACTCAGCCAGAAGCGCTGGCCTTAATACCAACATTATTGCCTGGATTCTGCAGCCTTAGATGATCATAATGAAACCTCCTGGTCTGAAAATCTGTTACACGGCACTGTTATGTGCGAGAAGTCTACAGAGATGCAAGCCCTTCCCTAATTATTCCCCAGCCTGACGGACGAGGATCTGTGTCTCCAGAGCTCTGGATTGCAGCTCTGCTGGTGGCCATGGTGTTTAATCGACCAGAGGTGTGGTACAAATGCAAAGGGAATGTCATGCTTTGGGCTAAATTGGTAAGGTATCATCACAAGGTATGAACAAATGCTGCAGCTGCTGGTGTGGGACCCAAATTTGCTTGCTGGCAGATTTGGAAGGACAGAGCTAGTGCGCCTAAAGAATATGGGTATGCTTGGGGAGACACCTTCTCACACAAAAAAAATAAATAAATAAACTGAAAACTCTTTCCTGAGGTAGGATCAGAGAAGTAGCCAAGGCATTTACATAAACACATACTCTTTTTCAGCGCTAGGTAACTAGAAAATGATACCAAAACGAGATACAGATCTCACTGAACATACCTCCTTTGGATGAACAATAACTTCAAGTCTATATCTGGGTTTCACAGAAAGTTATTGTCTTGGTATGAGGTTGAAGCACATTTTCAGCATAAAAATTCTTCAACCGTGGTTTGTTCTACATTGAAGTATGCATCTATAACCAGACTCTGTGGCTTGGGGCCGCCACGGCACACACCACATCTTTACACTGAGCCTCTGCTGCTGTCTTGTTTTCTGAGTAGGGAAGACTGAAAGCAAGAGGCCTGGTTTCTGTCTCACTTGCACATGCTTTACTCCGGTGTTGCTCCACGCGTTTCTATGGAGCTGTGCTGAGTAGCTCTAGTAATAGGAGGAAAATCTTGTCCATAACTTGAGAAATGGAGAGGAGTGTTCTTTTGAGGAGCCTTACAGCTTTCTGGAAAGACAGTCATCATTGCTCAAATTGCAGTTATTTCAGTAGGTAGACCTCTGGCGTCACTGCAGGGAGCTGGAAGCTGTGCCAGTGACCAAGGAGCTGTAAATTTCATCATGGTGTCTTTCAGCACTTGCCTCTGTGTACTCTGCACCCATAATGAAGCTTATGATGTAAGTATTCTGAGATGAGGTCTTCTCTGGGAGACCTCCTGGGTTTCAGTTACTTCAGAAGAGCTTTCAGCAGCCAGTGAATGGGTCTGGGAGGCGTGACTGACCACTGTGAGGGACCCACCTGAGGATGTCATGCCCAGCAGCAGGGCTAAAAGTCTTATGGTCATGGTACAAGGCCAGAAAAGACCATCACAATCATCTGTATGGTGCAGGCTTTAGAGCTTTCTTCAGTTCTGCAGAAAGCCCACACACTTCAGACAACTGAAAGCAAAGCTTAAAAAACGTTCTTGTCTTAAATAGTTACAATGTTGGAGTCCATACCAAATGGTGTTTGCCGTTGTTAGCCTTGATGTTATGTCTTCTTTGTTAAGCTGTCCTTGTTTCCTGTTCCAGCCATTGGATCTCATTATGGTTATGGTTGCATAAAGAGAAGTTCACCGTCACAAGTCTGTCTCTTGTGTCTCTGTCCTTCTCCCAAGGTCTTTTTCCTCATGTTCATCATCTCTTCTCTTCTATGTACCCCAAACTATTTTCACCAATAATGTAATCAGTAAAAATAAAAAATAAAACATGGAAAATTCTTAATTAAGAAAACAAGTTTCAAAATAAAGTTATGTTATTTCATATCTTTGTTTTTAATGGCACTGTCTCTTTTGACTATCTCCCTCTCTCCTCAGTTATTCATCCCTTCTTCTCCTAATGTGGAGAGACTCACAACTCATACTACTGCACTTTTTTGTTGCTCTCCCCCCTTGGGCACTCTTGAGATGCAACCAAACCCAAATTAACCCACTAAGACTTCTCCCATGCTCAGCTTTTTTCTAACTTTTTGAACACTTTCTAGAAATGGGACTGGTACCTCAGAAGATGTAAATCAGCATCAGGTTTTTGCAGCCAAAAGTTTAAAATTATTGTAAGGTAAATACAATCTCAGTGGCTTTCAGCAGGTTTTCTGTCTAGGCAAGACCATTCAATTTCTAGCAAACTTGAAGGACTTTTGATTTATTTTTTTTTTCACATTTCACTAGACAAACACATGATGGACTAAAATCTAAATATATCTCCCACACCGTCTCATCCACTGATTTTGTAATTTCATCAGACTATTTGCCATCTGAAGTCCACGGTGTCACTATGCACTGTATGTCAGCTGAGGTTTGGTATGCCTATCGCCAGCACCAGATGTTTTATACATGTTCACAAGTGCCAGGAGCTCTCTTTCCTGCCATTTACTAACAGTTTATGCTCACAGGATATTCATTCCTTTACAGAGAACTCCAGCTTATTGTCCGTCTCCTGGAGCTGATGATACATTTTGAAAAGGAGTTCATTGTTGCTCATTTTAACTCAACAATAACTTTCCTTCTCCTTGTCCTCATTTGTTAATAGATTTCATTCCTCCCTAGCAGCTAGTCATCTGTGAATGCCTGAACTAGCTGGATGGCTTTTTTCTATAACTGGTGGTCGTTGGGACTCTTTGACAACGAGCATTAATACAGATTAAAGCAAACTTTGGTATTTTTATTGCTATTATTATTAATAATATTTGTACTGCAACAATGCCAAGGGAGCTCACCAGGGTGAGGATCTACTCTACACAGCTGGTACATACTGTTTCACAGATCTTACAAACTTTAAGAAAAGGTGCACTGAATGCACAAGAGGAATGAGTATTTGAGTGGGAGGTAATGATAGGTCACAAAAATACCAAAGTAGTTTAGTATATTGAGTGTATTTCCATACCTTCTGTATTCCCACCTCCTCTTTGTCAGAATTAATTTGTTGACATATATGTGTCTTTTTTCCCTTTACGTATGTGTGAGACAGAACTGGTATGACACCAGTTGATTCAGAAATACCTTTTTGAAAATAAGTATGATTTCTGGCTGGGGAAACATTTGTTAATTCAAATGATTTTGTCAGTGTGAATCACAGATTATCATTTCTTAGCACAAACAACTATTTGTCTAGAAGCCTCTAAATTAATTTTGCCATTTATATTCCCAGTTATCTAGCTGCAGTATGGAAGTGATCCCAAATGCTATAGATGACCAGTGGTAGTCACTCCATGAGAATGTGAACATACTGTGTGAATGAAGTTGTTCAGGAACAGCGTGTTTGCTGAAAATTGTAGAAATTGGGATTGGTTAAGTAAAACAATGACTTGCTAATCAATGGAGGGACAGTCTTTGTCTTAATGGATACCATTGCTACAATGTCCAGGGAACTGGTGTTCAAATTAGCCATCTTTAGGTGATTTACTTCTTCTCTGCTACTGTTTTTCTTCTGTTTTGGAGATCTGTGCACAAGCAATCACAAAGCCCTGTTGGACTCTTCTTGTTCTTTGTTTTGTCTGTTTTGCAGAGGAACTTGCTTGTGTCTCTGTTAGAACGTCTTTTAAGAATCCATAGTACATCAATGTGCCTGTAGTAGCCAAACCCAGAACGTGTCATCTGTGATGTGAGGTGTACTTTGGGAAATATGGGCATTGCCACTGTGAATTCTTTGCATCATGCTGTCCTGCTTGTTTGCAAAGTTCTCCGGTTCATCACCTATCTTGAGCTATTGAGAAGTGTATTCATGGCTTGGACATCCATCTTTGAAATGAGTCAATCATGCTCAGGAGGTCCAGATGCCTCCTTACCCATTTTGTCTTCATTTGCTCTACTACAGCTTCTTACTAAATGTGAGGGAAAGGCAAGTATGATATCCTTTCTCTTCCCTCCCAGATGGGCAGGAAAAGCATCATTGCCCTAATATAAGAAAGGAGCTGACGCAGAAAGGGTACACTATATTTGCTTTCTCTTCTTCTGTTTGTTATAACTTCAAGTTCAAAAATATAATGGCAATTTTTGAGAGGTGATTTTCCATTCCTTTGCATATTTCTGGCAGGAAATAATTACTATGTTCTGATGTGGTTGTAATGATGATCTCTTAGTGAAGATGCATTTACCTTTTCTCTGTGTGGTTTATTGACTGTCTGCTGTTTTTCTCATAACACCAAAAGGGATTAAAAGTCCAGTACAAACTCTAGGCTGTTCATTCAGCTGCAGAAAACTTGTAGCATGTAGAAAGGTCTCAGCACTTCAAAACCTAATCACTTTGGAGAATTACAGCAGCTCAGTGTGCAAAGAAAACACACAGATATTACTCAAGTACATGTGAAAAAGATCTCAGTGGGGATTATCTCATTGTATCTGATCAGATATCTGTCTAGTTTGATATCTTTGAAAGGAGCTGGCAACATACATTATAATGGAAAACATTGCGCCACTGTGCTTGTGAAGGAATTTTCTTCCTTGCCCCAGTTAGTTATTAAATCTTGTGTCCGTTTTTTTATTATCAGATTTTTATTATTTAAAACATCTAATTGTTCATTCACTTCTGCAACTCAGTAAACCATTGTGGAAATCAGTTTTCAGGAAACCTCTTTTTAACACTCCTTAATTCTGACATTACTACCTTAAATTTGGAAAAGGGTTGCTAAGTGAGAACTATATTTAAAATCTATCTGTAACAGGATTTAAACACTTTATCCATGCATTAACATAGTCAGGCAGCTTAAAAATTATATTCTTATGAGTTACTTTGGCAAGATGTCTATCATCTGGAGTCACTGGTCTTGTGGTGATTTATCTACTCTAGCTATTTGTACTGGATTTAAAAGGGAGCGCCTCGTTCTTAAACTAATTGCCAGTCATTTATTCCAGGGGAAATACTTTTATAAGGCTAAAGGCCAACTTTTCAAAGTCATGTAGGCGCCTAAAGATGCAGATAGGCATTAGGAAGGTTTTCTGAAAGCACCGGAGCAGCTGAGGTGTTCTTGAAAAATCCTGTGGGTGTTTGGTTATGCCTTTAGGTGCCCACATACCTTCAACAGTTCGTTCCTAAAATTTTTTCTCTGGTCAAAGGAGAGGTCTCCAGAGCAGCCGTAACTTAGAGGCTGCCTGAGACCAGCACAGGGAGCACAGAAGCTGCCTCCCTTTCCCTTCTTGCGATCCCAGGCTGTGGTTAAACTGAGCTGGGTGGGAAATCTAAGGGAGCCCCAGAAATGTCATTTGTAGTCAGTACAACTTGACTCCTGTCATTTCTCAATGGCTGTTTTAAATGGTGTTCCAGCATGGCTACTCTGCCAGGAGTCACTCTGTGAAGGCCTGTACAGTGTCACATCCCTGGGGTACACACAGCATTGCAGCGAGTACTGTCTGGCAGGCTGGCCCCCGCTCCCCCTGGAGACACCTTTCCTTGAAGAGGTTCCTCATCTGAGCTGTGAGGTTGTCAGTGGGCTGGTTCCCTGCACCCGAGTTTGCAGTGTGAACGGCTGTGCCTACCACCACCGGCGGGATGTGAAACTTGACGTTCCCCATCAAATGCAAGTCCATTGTTTACAGTGAAATCCGAATGCTCAGTGGTGGGAACAATGAGAAAATGTAAATGTTTATACACGACATCCTGCAATCTACAATAGTGATAAGCAAAACAATTGTTACATTTTTTAAGGAAGGCTTAATAAATATTTATTCTTGGTACCAGTGTGCAAATCATTTACATGGCTATGCTGTGATTTCAGCTATGTTTGAGATGTCCCCTTCAGAGCTACTGCTTCCATTCAACATGTGCTTTAGTTTAACAAACCTCAAACCAACAGAAGTAGCTCTTTCCCTAATACTGTTGTAAGGTAATGACTCATTTTCATTTGTGCACTTCAGCATCCTCCAAGAAACATGAATGCCTGGAAATTCTGTGCTCCATGCATACCACATATTATACTCAATAATTATCCTCCTACTGCAAAGGAACTTGGTGGTAAGTCAACAGGATCTTCAGATTGTTTAAACTGTCATAATCGTTAGCAGATACATACTGATTTACAACATGTGAAGGTCTAGCTGATACCTGCAATCACAGGGCTGCTAATGCAGTACAGGTCTTCTAACACAAATCCTTAACTTGTATTTTAATGGTAAAAAAAATGTATAAAGTCAGAGGAGAATGAAGAGAAGAAAGAAAGGGACAGTGAACGTAACAGGTAAAAAAATAGCTTTCAGATTTTCTGGTGCCACAGAAGTGAAAGGGATCATGTATCTCTACTCCATAGAGATATCAGAGCATAGGAATATTGTAGAAAGAGGACAAGAGCTTAGTGTAATTCTTGGGGTAATCAGGCTGTACGCCTTCCTATCCCTCTACTTTCTTGTCTGTGCACTGGAGAAGACACTGACCTTACTGACACATGTTGAGAGTTCTGGATGAAGAGTGCTAGATCAAAAGAAGGTGCTTTGTAAAAACTTGTGGTTTCTTGGAGACTCATTTGTGGTGTTGGGGCGTTGTGTTCAAAGGCCCTGATGCTGTGAACCAACTTCATTTTTCTCTGACAAGTCAGGGTTAAGGAACAGGTGAAATTTTGAGGTTTGTAATAGGGCCAGCTTAGATGTACTGGTGATCTCATCTGTCCTCAAACTGTGTGACACTATAATTAGATGATGGTTGATTTTCTTTTACTGTTTTGTTGTCCTGTAAAAGGTGTCTTTGAGCTTCTGTGAAATCCTCAGAAAGCGCAGGAAATTGTATGAAGTATTTCAAAGTTTTTCTCAAAGAGGGAAAATTCTCAGGTGGTATACGCTACATGTGTCACTATGGGCCACCTCTCTTGGGAAATCTGAATTTATGGTTGCCGGGACAGGAAGAGCAGTCAAAGTTCTTCTGCTGCAAACAAACCATGTGTTTGGCTGTGTACACAAGTCCATCTGCACACACTTCACATGTTTGTCTTTGGGTTCTTTTGAGGGGAAGGACTATAATTTTTGATGGTCCCTCCTTAACAGGGTTTTCTAGATCCTACTAATGCTCATCTTTGTTTTTAAGCACTTACATATCTGAAAAATTTAGCTTAAACAATCACAGCCAAAAGCTTAGTATCAAGTTCCTTTGCAATACAAAGTTAATGATTGAGTAAAATATATGGTATACACGGAGAACAGAATTTCTACGTGTCAATTATATTCCTGAAAATAAAGTGGGGGAAAGGGCCCAAATCTCTTTGACTTTTATTAGAATTTAAAACCTTTAGTAGGCTAAAGAATTTTGAAAATGGGACTTTGTATTCTAATTCAGCAGCTGTTGGAAATGTGTGTGTGTCTGTAGGGGATGGTTCCTAGGATGTATTTATTCTCTTGCTTCTGATATTACTCCTTAATCACCCAAAGATGAAACAAAGGTCCATCCTTCCCTAGCTTTGAGCACAACTGTGAAACTTGCCAAAATCAATAAGCTTTCAGTCTTATTTTTATCAGCCCTAACTTCTGAGACTTTCTTACAGAAGTAATAGCATATAGTTAGGAAAATGAGTATTTGCATGTGATCCATCATTTAATGACTGAGAGTGAATCTGCAGTTCTGGAGGTTTTAATGGAAAGTGGCTCACTTGGTGGCAGGAAGTCTAAGTTCTGACTTGGCAAAGCTTTCTGTATGTGCTTAGTCTTACGGGCACAAGAAATCACATCATCTTTGATTAAATTATTTGTGAATAAAGTTAAGCATCTAACTGTGTTGAATGATACATGAGGCTTGTCCTAAGGAGTGAACAAGGTATATTTCTTCATTGTACTAGCTTACTAGGTTGTAGAAAATTATTTAGGACTTTCTAAAATAATATTAACATTGGTGTACTCTGGGCATATATCACAGCATTCACTCTAACAGGATTATGATGAAGGATGAGTCTTCTTGTGTTCATTTCAGTAAAAGGCTCTTACTATTAGATTGCCTTTTCAGAAGCATGCTACCAAATCCAAGAAATGCATCTTAAATTACTCCTGATCACTTAAATTTGTGATGAAGTGTATAGGCTGAGCACATGCAGAGAACCCACTGCATTATTAACACAAATTGCATATCAGTTCTCACTTGTTCCCTGCCTCCCTGCTCAATAAAACATCATTGCTCTAAAAAAGGATTCTTGTCCTGGTCATGTTCCTCTTTGCTTTCTCTCTTGTTTCTGTGTGGATTCCCTTCTTTTCTTGGATGGACTTTTCTTCCCTTGTTTCCTCATATGTCTTCTTCTGGTCTTCCTTTCCTTCTTCTCCCTCAGTAATTGGGTTCAATGTGTGCGCTGCTGCTTTCCTCACTTTGTCCTTCATCCCATTTCTCATTTCTATGGTTCTCTTGTATTCCTTCCCCTCCCCAACTTTCCCCAGGTTCCTCCAGCTTTTTAGCTCTTTTTTTCTTCCCACCCTCTGTCTCCCTTTAAAAATTTAATTGGCATGCTTTCTTCTAGCTGTCTTAGAAAGCCTTATTTTTTTTTTCCTTCTCTCTTTTCAACTTCTTTCCTGAATTGCAGTCACACCAGTTCTGCTTTCCTGACTGCAGAGTCATAGCAGCTGTGGTGCAGAAAAGCATCTGAAAAGAAAATGCTAATAGGGGTTTTTATAGTGTACAGTAAAAGGCTCTGATTAAAAAAATAATAATGCTACACCTCAAATACTACCTCTAATCCAGACTATTGTTTCTTGAGAGCTTCCTTCTAGAGCATCTAGTAGCAAAGCAGAATCCATAACCTCATGTGCAATCTACCTGCCTGTCATAACCACAGGCAATGCTCGAATAAGTATTTTTCTTCACAGAGAAGCAAAGAACCTAAAGTGTCTGTGCAATGGCATTTATCCTGTGTGTGATAACAAAATCATAAGTAGCGTGCAAGGCAGTTTTATAGAGGTCCTGTCGATGAGTTGATTGTACATAGAAACATCTCACCAGATACTTTCAAACTGGTTCTGCGAACATTTCTCCATGAACGTTCATTAAAATCTATACACAAATTTGCTTCAGCCATACTAATATTCCACTTATTTCAGCTCTCTGTGAGCATTCACATAGTTAAGTTTATTTATCACAAACAACTAGGCTATACACATTTCAACCTTGGATACGTTACTATTTCCACATATGAACATTTACATTCACAGGGGAAATGTAGTCATCCAGCTGGGGACAAGAAACATATGCCATAGACTCAGCTGACCAGTTACACCAAAGCAACTTATTTCCTCTAGCAAAGAGAGAAATCTGTTTAAAATAATGCAATAGTATGTAAATTATTCAGAAATCTCCTCAGTACTGAATATATTTGTACCGTAGGGAGAATATGAACATTTGCTGGCAGATATTCTGTAGGCAGTAAAATACATCAAAGTAAATGGTTTCTCTTGAATCACTTACAATCGAGCTACTTAAAAAAAGATTTTGTTTGCTCCTATGAAAAAGGTTGATAGAACAGAAATGGGAGTATTAGATGGACCTTTTTTCTGTTAATTCTCCTTCTTGAAAGAAGATTTACAGATGATGAAACAAATCTTGTTTTTCTGTTCTTTTTTTCTTAAAATATCAGTCAACTTTTCTGGAAAAAGAAAAAATTTCAGGAAAATTTTATCTATGGGAAAATGTACCATTTAGAAAATTTTATGTACAACAAAATATTTCTGATTATCACCTCAAGGCTTAGCCCATAATAATTTCCACTGGTTTGATCCCTGTTAAAGAAAAGGAGTCCTAATGGGGTCTTCTAGGACACAACTAAGTTTTTATCTGCTGCCAGCCCCACCCCACCCTAATTTCTTCCGTGCCCACAGTGATTTTAACCTGCTCTTCTCACATTCTTGGAGCTCCTTGAGTTGAGGAGGATTTGGTGGGCTGTGACAAATGCAAAACTGAAACCAAGCCATAGAAATAGAGGAGAGCTGGGAGTTAGGAGTCTTGCTTCATGTCCCATCAGTGACTTAAGGGATTTGGGCTGGTGTGATGCATGGAACGGACCGCATGCAGGAACACCACCTTCCTTTGTGGAGTGCTCTGGGAGGCCGAGGTGGAAAAGGCTCTAATCGAATTCTTGCAGAGTAGTTTTCACTGGCTCAGTGGGAGCTGTTTGCACACAGATGCCATGGAGTAAGTTGCTAGGTGTTTATTAACTCAGCCTGAAAAAGGAGAGGAGGGGGAGAGAAAAACCACTGAAGGGAAAATGGGAGTTAAAAAGACAAAATACCACCCCCTGCTTTTCACCAAAGCTGGGGAATGGGGGCTGAGCAAGGTCCTTATAACCTGTCTGGTAAGTTTTAAAGGATGTTTTCCCTCTCTGTAACTGATTGGTGTGTATGTGTGTTAGGAAACAGCGATTAAAATATTCAGTCAAGGGCTTAACCCTTGATTGTTTCTCTGTTTCGGCCCCCATTAGTGAAAAGCCCCACGACAGGGGCTCAGGGGGCATTGTGGGGCACAGCTGAGTCCCTGTTGGACACCTCTCCCATCCCGAGGTGCAGCCCGGCCGTGTAGCCTTCCTTCTGTGGGATTCAGTGGCATGCAAGGCGAGAGATCATTTGGGATGAATAGAGCCCTTGGCCTGTCGTTTAGGCCATCCTGCCGCTCTCTGTGTTCTTTGTCAGGGCCAAACAAGCTCCATATCATTATGCTGGCATTCGCTTGCCCAGTCTCATTATTAGGTGCATTAGCTGTGGGAACTAAATCCATGACAAAAAAAAAAAAAAAAAAAAAAAGAGGGGGTGGAATTGGCACACATAAAAAAAGGCTTTCCCAGCTCAGGCTAACAACTTGTGCCTATTAACTAAAAACGATCATTAGAAAATTCCCCCGCAGACTTAAAGCTTAAGCAAAAGCTTGTTTCACGTATGCACTTGCCCTGTTACATGAACACATAACCAGCCTTAAAGAAACACACCCTCCAATGCTTGGACAGGGACTGGGCAAGGGGCTTCCAGGCAGGCATGGCATTGCCTTTAAAAGAAAGCGCTTTTCTCTCTCCTTCTTTCAGCAATAATGCTTAAAAATTACTGTGCCAATTGGAGTTAATAAGTGTATACTCTTATAAGGGGAATGATATTAGAGGTTAACTGTGTCGGGTTGGGTTGGTCACTGAAACAAGAGAGCAAGTGGTTGCACGGGACTTTATTTTTTTGTTATAGCAACCTTTTTTATGGGTCAAACCACAGAAAAATTCATTGAAGATCAGGTCTTCGTGAACTGCACGAAGATAGTTGTCCCTACACAGCAAACTGCCTTTATGAACATTCATGAAATCTTGCCTGAAATACACCTTTATCACCTTTGCAACAAACCACGAGGCAACAGGTAGGTCCATGGAGGTCCCCAAACTGCTCAGGAGCCCATGTTGAGTCTTCAGAGGGGTGGGAATGTACAGACTCAGATGTCCTAGTTCCTATGGCTTTCACTGGTCCTTGTGCATTTGGCAATGGGAGAACTGGGGTCATCCGCTGGTCCCTGGAACATGTTGGTTAGTTTCTCTGGGATTTCTGTGAGCCACACTTCCAGTTGTCCATGGGTCACAGAGTTAACAATTGTTTCCCAGTTTAACACAAAAAGTGTTACTGGGTCAGCATCTCAGTTCTTATTTTTTTCCCCAGAAGACGCTTTCTTTCTTAGTATTTCCTAGTGCTAAGGTTTTTTTAGGCCATATGATAGTATTCCTAGGAAATGACGAAATTTCCAGTCCCACGGTCATGTGAAGATGAGCAGGACACATCTCTGGAGAATACACTGCAGGGAACAATACTTTACTGATAGCAAAAACAAATGAGCAAGCCTTTCCCACCCTTAATGTACATACAGTTGTTCTCTTACGGTTACCACGCATCAGAAACAGGTCCCTAAATCCAGTGAATTTAAACCAGTGAAAAAATAAACCTGACTTAGCTATTCTCTGTCCTGAGTCCCCACCATAGGCTGGGGTGATGAAGCAGACAGGTACAACAAAGAGCTTAAGGGTGTCAGGGAGCAGTAGAAAAGGACTGTGCCCCATGGAAAGGTGATCTGGGAGCTGAGTAATCACAAGGTGTGCAGGGCGGTGTGTCACCGACCAGGATGCAGTCGGTGCAGTCCTGCAGCACCTGAATGTGAAGAGTCACAGGACCTGAACGCAGGTCAACAGGAGCAGCCAGCAGATCAGTGATGTCCAGACAAGTCTGGAGAAATGAGGCAGGACCCAGGTGTGGACTCAAGGTCCAGATCAGTGAGGGGCATGGCCAGGCACAGACACAGCTGCTATGTAGCTCACACAAAGACCAAGACAGGTCCTGAGCTTAAAGACGGCTCCCAAGGGAAGAGAAGATTCTCCCAGTGAGCTTTCTCCCAGCTCTTTCCCACACAGCTCTTTCCCAGCAGTCAGATCCAAGGTCACACAGCTGCACCACAGCTGAGCTGGCCTTGGGCACAGAGAGCTGAACCCCGGGGTTGTGCACTGGGGGCCTAGCAAGCAGCTGGATGTGTGCAGAGGTAACACTGTTCTACTACTTCCATAAACCTGCACTGGAAATGGTGGGACCTGCTCTTGTTCAGCTTTGCGACAGCTCTAGCAATAGCTGTCCTTGCCCAAAAGGTGTCCTTTCATGCTGAAGCTGTATGATGGAAGCAGCCACCCTTGTAGACGCTCTCGGTTGAGCAAGTCTTTGGCTTCCTGCGCTGGCATCCTTTCCCAGTGCTCTGTTTGCTCACCCAGGCTGTGAAGATCAATTACCTCATAGAGATGCCCCGTCCATATGGCAGCCTAAGGTCATGCTCGTGTGTGGCTGTGCAACCAAATCTGTGGATATCAAAAGCGAACTCTGTGATCTGCTTCCCTTTGGCTTGCCCCTACCCCCTGTGGAGACCGATCATGGCATGCACCTGGAATAGATGCAAATTTAGGCAACATGCTATTTGACCAACAGTCTTGTATAGGTCTCATTCAAACACGTGTCAGCAGTTTTACTCTAATCCCACTTTTCTTCAGTGCTCCTGAATGTTGTCCGTGATGCCAGCGTGTGAGCAAGCACAGTCTTAGCAGAAGGCTTATCTCTTAGCGTTTCCCCCTGAGGGCACGTTTCTCCCAGATAAAAGTGTCTTTCGATCTGGCAGGCTGAAATGAAGAACTCTTACGGTGCTCTGACTCCTCACTGAACAGATGGCAGGGGGAGAGCACAACTCGGTGCAGGATCAACACATTAGCAGGCCGGGATATTTAAGCAACTTTTCCACTGCCTCCTTTTGAGCGGTGCTTATGAAATATCAGATCACAAACAATAAATTCTTGTCTCTCCTATTGCAAAGCAGCAGAGTCAAGCTCCCACTCAGACAAATGCTAGACTCTGAGAAAAGTTAATGAGCAAGTTTTTGAGCTTTTATTTTTTTTTTTTTTACACAGTCCCAGTGATCCAACACAAGGCTATTTGGTCAGTTATGGACCACAGTTAGGTTAGCTTTAATAAAATTGTTAAACTGCAATGTCTGGTACTGACAAAACAAGACAGTATCAAAAACTGACTAGAATTCAGAGACCAAGTGACATGGACAGAACCCAAGCGGACCTGCTCGTCTTCCTCCTCCTCACACCAGCAGCTCATGCTTCCTATAAAAAAAAATTAAGATTTTGGAAAAAAATAACAGGGACCAGGGTATGTATGCTATAAAGCCTTTCTCGGGTTGCTAAAGCAAGTAACCTGTGGAGATTTAAAAAAGGAAAAAAAGGCTGGTATACTGAACTGAGATAAGACTGTTTTTTCATCCTGAGTGTAGCAAGCATCTTTTGGGTCTGCGGTCATTAAGAACTGCAGTGATCTGTTAAAACATGTTGATTTCCGATGTTTACAACTTTCCAAAGCTCTCTTTTTTGAGGAGGCTATTTTCCCGTCTCAGTCTGGGAAAAGGTGAATTTTTATAGAAGTTTAGAATCCCAAACATGCAATTTTGTTAGGAGTTTTTGAATAAAGAAACGCTTCTTGCATTAAAAGGAAAGGATGACCCGCTTTTGCTTTGGGAATAATAAAAACTAGGCAAGATTTAAAATTCTTCATAATAAAGACATTCTCAGGTGTATTGTCTTCTTTTTGCTAACCTGCTAACATCCTGGGTGTGGAGTAATACCACCTCCCGCACAGTGAGAGTGTGCACAGACCACATCTGTGAGGCTGGATTTTGCTTTCATACCAATGTAATTCTGAAGGCACACTGGCGATCTCATTGGGCAGGGGGAGCAGAATGAACCCATTGCATTTAAGCTGTGTTACTAGCACAGATGTAATATGCATGTGCCGGTTGCATGTCCAAAATCTTCCTTCAGAACTTGTTTTTGATTGAGTACAAGTTGCTTTTGAAGCATCCAGCCATCTCTCCTTTGGCTGAAAATTTTCACTTCTCAGCACCATTGACTTAGGAAAATGAAAGGTGCTCTTATTTTTGTCAAGTTTCACTAGTCCTAGCATTTCCCAACTAGCAATATGTGAGTTCCTCAGAATTTTACTGCATCATCAAGTTCTTCATATGGTGGTCCAATGTATCAAGTCTAATGAAGTACTAGCCAGAGGCATGAGTATACATAGGTTTACTATAGATGTCATAAAAACCTTTGGGCTTTGGGCTCCCTCCCTCTGAGCACTTGCTCATGTATCAGGCACTCCCACACCATGTGATACCCTTGCTGCCATATCCCTTTTGATGCTGTGTTGGTCCCAGGGAACAAAATGTTTGTGGAGTTTCTAGATCAAGCTGCTTTTACAATTTTTTTTTTTTTTTTATAAACACATACTAGAAAATTAAATAACTATTTGCTTTTTTCAAAGGGACATACTGTAAAAATACTTTCTTTAGTTACGCCATTTTTCTTCATGTCCCGAGCTCAAAAGAGACCTGTCAGACAGCTATTTCAGATTGAGAAAACTCCTTCCATAATGTGATTCAAAAAGCATGTTATGTCCAGTAAGATTAACTGAGGTAAAAGAAATAATTTAATTGATGAAGCTTCATTCCCTTAACTTGCAAATGGTGATCATATATTTTTGCTGAATTTCAGCTTCTGTTGGGAAACGCAGGTTCACTAGTGTGTAAAGTGCTTTTCTCCATGGTGTCAATTTTGTCTTAGGTGTGGAATGGAATCCTTGTTTCCTGATTAGCTCCAGAAATTATCTCATTGACTTGTTTAAAATTTATTTATATCAGTGTTATGATCCATATACATACCCCAATGATCAGCAAAGACATTGTGCTGCAAATATTGGAACTTTAAGCTGGTTTCCTGGAAAAATGTCATCAGAGCAAATGCTCCCATTCCCTGAGGAATGTAAATTCTGCAGTTAGGTTTCTAGAGCAAATCACAAATGTGCATTCCAGCTGGTTCACGAAACCCTTCTGTAGCATTTGCTTAGAATTTACCCTTCAACAGAATAGATTTTCCATAAAAAGTTCACTGTACTGATTGCTATGAAGACCAAGCATGAAGGAGATGCAGAATTGAAACTGATGTGCTGGAAACAGTGAATCAGAATTTGCTTTAAAATTGCCATGTTTTTCCTGAAAATACAAAGATCTTTCTCTCAGGTAGCTGTAAATCAGTCTTACTTCATGAATGCCAATTGAGATAGATATCAGTCAATAAGTAACAGCAACAATAATTGCTGTTAAACTAGTGTACCTAATATAAATTCACAGGATTTGCTTTTCTTTTTTCTTTTTCCTTTTTTCTTTTTTCCTTTTTTTTTTTTTTTTTATGATGTGAGCCACTTTATTTTGCCTCCAGTTCAAAACTTGATCTAATTCCAGGAATGTCTAAAAACATTTGCAATATCTTTTCTGCTGGGAAAAAAATCTCTCAACTTACTGTTAGCTCCCTGCTCCAAAAATAAAATGTACAGTACGTAACAAATTTGGTCTGACAGCATTTTCCCAGCTGGAAGGATGGAACTTTTTAATTGGTGTATAAATAAATAGAGGTTTGATCCTGCTCTTAAACATATATTAATAAAAAAAAAAAAAAGGAAGAATTTTGTCCTTGCTGCTAGTGTGCATAGGAACAGCTCTTCCTTTCTAACAAAAACAGCAACAAAAAAGCCCTCTTCATTGAACACAATTTAAAAGTTAGGTCTAAACACACTGAAATAAATGGAAATCCTGCTGCTGCTGCTGAGAAAGGCCTGTGAAGTTCATAATTCATAATTTCAAATTGATTTAATGTTTGACACGAGAACCTTAAGTGTTGGTGAATCATCAAATAAGTATCTATTTAGCAAGAAAAAGCTCTTATGGATTTAAATTTATCTTGAGTTTTCAAATTAAAGAAAGCAATAATTTAGGTTGGGAATTCACCTAGAATAATTGTGTGGTATTCACTTTTGCTACCTGAAAATAAATTGGGACAAAATGCAGACACTGATCTGCAAATCCAGAAACTGGAAGAAGAAAGCACACATTGGTCCAAAGCCATAAAATGTGTTTATGTGGTCCTCAAGTCCAGCGCTGGGCACCCTGAGACTCAAATACTCATTATTACTGCACCTTAGCTCTCCAGGTGCATTGCTTGTTTGAAATTCCCTTGGTGCTGAAGTTTTTGTAGCAGGGGGCATGCAGCAAACTCCCACATCCTGAAGTTGTCATCATGCCTTTTCTGCTTTGTGGGGTCAGCTTTTCACCCCAACTTGTCTCACCTCTGAGTCTAAACCAGAGGGATCCTCAGAAAAGCTGGCACGCAGGAGAAGCCCAATGGACTGATCTTTCTGGGATGTGTCTTCTTTGTTCTTCATAGCCCAATAATTAAATATTCATATCGAGAAAGGAAGAGGTCTGTTTGGGAAAAAGTGAGAGAAATCAAAACCATATCTCCTATCTCCTGGAAAAGGACAGCCTCACCAAAAGTAGTCAGTAAACATATTGCTTTCTGGCCCCATCTCTCTGTAGTAGATAGCCAAGTGGCTTTGAAAGGCTCTCCCCGCCAGAACATGAGATAACCTAGTTGTTAGGGAACTCCCTCACTTCTATTTCTTGGGTGCTGGCACACCTTTTATTAAATATTCCAGTTTAAAGCAATACACTGGTCCGGGCATGTAATATTTGTATGGAGCTTAACATGGTCCTGCCATAACACTTCTATCTTCTCCAGTGTGTAAAGTTGGACCAGAAATCTCATGAGAATGAGCTTACTCATGAGATATCTGCTAATTCTGGCTTCCGGTTATGCTGTAAATAGTATGAGAACTGCCTTTCTAGCAGTTTTAGGGAATTTGGCTCTCAGCCATTGCTAGAAAAGCCCAAGCTGTGATCTAAGTGAAAAGCAAGGGGGGGAGAAAACTCTTTCAGAAAGCTCTTTATTAGTGCCAGAAGCATGCTGGAGTAGAATCTTCTGCCCTATATCCTCTACTCAGGTGAATTGACCACTCTTTTCGACTATTGCAGATACACCTTTGTGAGGTTGGGTACCTTGCAGAAGGCACAGTGATCTGTAAGCATGTACTTTGATGACTTGATACAGCTGTTCTGCGGAGTTTTTGAGGAAGAGAAGGCTATGCCAAAAACTGAGTGGCAGGCTCAGAACTCTGGTTACAGCCCTTCCATAGCGGGTCCCCACAAGCCCCTATCCCATTGCTTCTTTCCCTCCCTCCTTCAGAGGTGCTGGGATGATGCCTTTCTCCCCGCCCTCTGACTCCATGCCCTGCCAGCTACCTGCCCTGCCTCCCAGGTCTCATTTTCATTTGGGTCCGGGAGCCCAAGGCCCTGCCTTTTAGTGAGGACTTTGGGCAGTACTGTAGTACAAACAGTGTCTGAAAAAGAAGCTGGACATTGGCAGACAGGTGGCTTTTTTACTTTCAAGAAAATGCCCCAGTCTCTGTCAAATTAATCCCAGTACTCCAGAAAGCAATCCCTGCTTTCAAAACTAAAGGCCAAAGTCATGTGCTCTACAGGCCCAAACTTGAAAACTGGATCCTATCTCATATGTAAATTATTCTTAGCCCTGGTATTAGAAATACTAGTAAGCACATATCTGTAAACACCCTTTAGGTTTAATTACACTTAATATGCTTGTGAGGGTGGGTTGGGTTACCTGATTTACTGACTGGGGAAAGTGTGGTACTAATAGTTTGTAAACCTGAAAAAAATCATGCAGAAATTATTACATGTATCAAAGATGAAACAGATGAACAGTACATTTAATACAGCCTTGTTTGCAGTAGGCAAGCTATTGTGTTTTCATAATGACACTAAGGTCACTTCCAAATACTTTTCAAGTCATCGGAAGTGCGATAGGTGACGTAAACTCACCAGGAAGAGATGGGTCTCTTAAATAAGAAATTAAGTAAACAAATAATAATTATCACAGAAAGCACCTTGCCTAAAGAGTGCCTCACATTCAAAAGATGGAAACATCAGAGTCAAGGCTACAGACTTAAGTCTAATTCTGTTCCCTTCTCACCCCAGCCCTGTTACAATACAGCTTATGACTGTATAACCACACGTTTTCTTTCTGTAAAAAAATTGACATTCAGAACACAAGACAGTTAGATGACTAGTTATTTAATCATCAGTCCTCTAACCCTCTAATTCCTCTGTCTTTAGACGAAGCCTACATTCACTTCCAGAAGAGCCAAAGATAGCAAATATTTGGGTGATGAACTCCAGCAGTGAAGGGAGGAAATTTTGATGTAGGCTTCTTCCCTCAGCTACAGAACAGGGCTTGGACAACTGATGGATGAAATTCAGAGAGCTAGCTATATAAGATGGCCAAGGATGACTGCCAAAGGAGGACAAAAGCAGTGGAAGACCAAAAGTTTAAAGCTGTATAGATCAGCATTTGATCCCAGAACACAGGGTCTTGAAATACATGGTGATCCCTGCAGAGATGGTCCATGGTGGGGATGCTGTCTCAGAAGAACTGAGCTTAGTTTCTGAGGTACAAGGCAAATGCTCTCTGGCTTATCATTTTTCATTTTTTGATGAATGGTGGTAGGACTTCTTGATAGCTTCTAGAGACCCCTCTTACTCTAACAGCATCTCAAAAATGCTATGAAAATGAAATTTGAGTCTGAATCCCACATGAGACTGTCCCGTGACTCTCGTGCATGAGAATCTAATGCTGGTTCTACAGCTGTATCTGATTCAGCAATCATTTATTTGTTTCTGGGTTTTGCTCCTGCTGGTTCAGAAATTAATTTGTTGTGCAATGGATCACTTTGATCCCGATTCTAGGATAATACCGAAATCAGCTATCAATTTGTCATTTACTCTTTGTGTGAATGTGAATGTTGTGCCCTCTTCCACCTGATACACTATCCAAAACCCCAGTTCTTTAGTGTGGTTAAGTGTCTAATTGTCAATGATTTCAATGGATTTTAGATGCCTACACACTTTGGGACTGACTCAGTCACCTAAAATTTGAGTGGATGGGACATGGTACCAAAATGATAGCCTGACTGGCCTCAGAGGATCCTCATGTGACTGGAAGGGTCTGAGCATGTGGCACTTCAGACTGGTTGTATAGGAGTCTTTGTAAGGCAAAGACTTTCAACAGACTTTATGGAGGGAACCTCTGGAAACCTCTGTACATATGACACACTACCTCCAAATGATTTTCCAGCACCTTGTGTTGAAGAACATTGTGTCCTGAATTTCTCACTGTATTTACTTTTCGTGTTCTTCATGTTGTAGCAAGTAACATACACACACACACACATCTGTGGGAACAAGTATGCAAATAGTAGCCACAAGAAATTCTTCATAAACAGCCTAGAAGTTGAAATGGATTTTCATAAAACCTTTGTTAAACAGTGAAAATGTTAGCAGACACGGAAGTCTCTATAGTCAGCATGTATCTCCAGAAGGGCTGGATACTAAATATTGTATTTGGTCACACAGAGAGTTCCAGTGCCCGTCAGGACATCCTCTACAGCACCAGAGGACCAGAGGCTGTTCCTCCTTCTTTGCAAATAGTACTGTTGGTATCAGACAAGAGAAACTGCAGGGAGACTTTTATGAGAAACAAGTGTGGCAGAATCTAGTAATTTGAAGTTATTTGCAATGGTAGCTATCAGACATCAGGCATGTGCAGGAGCTCTTTATGAATTGTCGTTACTGCAGTATCCAGGCTTCTCTTAGCTTTTTATGTGATGCTCCTTCCTTAAGCTCCCATTTTACAGGTCCAGCACCTGAACACAGCTGCAACAGTTCATAATGTTAAGGCTATGCAAGTGCATAAAGGGGCAGAGGGACATCTAGTGGGATTTCCACTCTCTCTGCATTTGCAGACCATCAGAAATCTTCCCACAGGGTTCACCTTACCTGTGACTTACCACATCAGGAAGAGCTCCCTGCAAGCACAAGATGAAATGCTGAAGTTCCTATGGAGGAGGTTTAAGACAGCATGCTTTTTCTTAATGCTCAGTGGATGTCCAGTAACCTGTTGAGCTGTGCTAACTTCTTCCAGAGATCAGCCTGAAGTGACTTGTCCAATGACATGGTTGAGGTCCGGTAACAGAGCAATGCATCTTCAGATCAGCACCCAGGTCCCTGAACCACCTTCACTTCGTGAGGATGGGGGGGCTTAACTGTGATTCAGGCTGTGGATCTTGTGCTTTTGACCTTCTGAGGATTCAGAGCCTGCTGTGAGAAGGGGTAAGAGGAGCTGTGACTAATCTAATTTCTGTAAGAAAGCTCACCTTGACAGACTTTCAGCGGTAGTGAGTTCGAAGGCATTTTGAAGGTTATCTTCATAAAAAAAGGACTGGCAACTTACACTGGAAAAAAAAAAGTGTGATTAGCAACTTATTTCTTGACATGACTGATGGCTGAGTGATTACAATACATTATATTGCCCTTCTCAGGTGGCGTAGAACAGCACAGCAGAACATCCACTGAAGTCAATAGGCTACAATAGTTCATACCTGCCAAGGGTCTGGGACTAAACTACTGTGTCCATGCATCCAGTTTGCCAACATTTCATTCCCTGCAGATGTCCTCAACTTCTTTGTGTCAGAAGAACGGGATTTCTCTGCTGACCCACATATGAAACCTTCTAGTCCCTGACCTTGTCTTTAGGTGAGGCATCATGGAAAATGAATAGGAGTTTTTTAGGGACACAATAACTGCACTAGAAGAGAATTCAGCCAGGCTGCAGATACAGTGCAGAATGGCTCTGAAAGCCCAGCACATGTTTACCACCATACAGTGACCGTTATTTCTTTACGCAGCAGTAGTGCCTAGGACCCCAAGGATGGACAAGGTGTGTATTACTGCAGGCTCTGTAAGAAGAAGGTGAGCCTGTATTCTGCCATTTTTACTCATCCTGCACGTTATCAGCAGGGAATTCAATTCACGGAGACTTGACTGTCGCAGTCATTGACTGGGCAATAAAATGACACAAGGATTTCCACTGCCCTCGGCCAGTTCTGAATGAACAGCTCTTCCACAGCGATGAGGGAGTGGAGTCTTCTGGATGCTCCTCACACAGGAACATGGAAGGGGAGTGGAAGGTACTCTGCCCTGATTTTGGCCTGACCCTGCTGCCTCTTCTTTGGTGACTGAAGAATCTGACAGGACACAGGGTAGCCAAATAAGTAAATATTTGCAGGATTAGCTCTTTAATTTACTTTCTTTAGGCATCATAGTCAGAATTTATACTTTTCTACTGAATCAATTTTGATGGTATTTGCACATATGACATTTGGTGTGGTCAGTGATGATGTAGAATCCATCGAGAGAGCAGTGTATTTCAGAAAGTTCAGGTTCCTTATTGAGAGCTCTCCGTATTAAAATTGACCTGCAAAGAAAACTGAGCATCCTTTTCTTTGCACCAGGTTTAATTGAAGAGCTGACCAAAATATGCTAAAATTTAGATGCATTTTCCTTTCAGTCGGATTATCCTTTGAAACTGTGAGCAAACCCTGCCTGACAACACAAAGGAATTTTCCCATGGATCAGCTAAAGCTGACTCACATGAAAGACTTGCCCAAAGTGGTCATGCCCTCTGAGCAAATACCACAGGCATGAGGATCTCTGCTCTTGGCCTAACAGCACTGTTAGGATTCCAGCGACCCAGCCTAGGAAGGCAGATTTTATTGGAGGAAGGGAGGTCGCCTACCTGTGACCCAGCCAATCTGCTCTGCTATTTATCCATGTTGCTAACTTGCAAGGGAGGCGAACATTTTGCGCTGTCACTGCACGTTGCGAGAAATTTCCTGCTCGGCCCCTGAAATACACCAAATAACACTCGCTGTTTGCTTAAGCAGGTAAAACACACAACAAAAGTCACTCCTGTGACTCAAAGGGGAACGAAAATCATCTGATCATTAAAGCTTTCAGCACAGGGTTTTAGTGCTGGAGTGAAAACCTAGCGGAAGCTACGCACCCTTCTAAGATAAATATTTCCTCTGCTGGAATTGCTGAGTATATCACAGATCAACAACCAGGAAGGCTTGCTTACTCATCCCTGCCATGTATTTTTGGAGTGGTTTTCTTTTTTAATGCTACTGAGGAGTGCATTGCCCTGGCTGCCCTGGCTTGTTAAAAAGGCAAGCACATGCTAAGCAAAGTGTTAGAATCATGCACAAAGCAACGATGCAAATAGAGACAGAGTTTTGGACCACTCAAAAAAAAAAAAAAATTAAAATAAGCTTCTCTTGATCAGAGAGACACATATGGAGTGAAAACTTCTGACTGCTGATAATTTAAAGCTAAAAGTATTTTGAACTAATGTTTACATTCTCTCTCTGCACTTTTTGTTTACTCTCTGCACTTTTGCTCAGTGAAAATAAAACAGGCAGGACAACGTCACTTGTTGTTTCCAACTTGTTTCTGCTTTGTTTCTAGTGCTGCTGTGAAAGACTCTTGTTTTAAAACTCACAGCATTTCAGGAAGACATTTTGTTCACTGGTTATCTGTCCATCACTTTCTCTGGTTGCTCTTAAGAAATATTTGAGCTTAAGTTATTTGTCGTTTTCCCTTTGTATTTAATTTGGCCCATTTCTGTGCTGGAATTTGGGTTTTCAGTAAGATCACATGCGATATGTGCCAAGATGGAGCCAAAGTCTCTTCCCACATTCCTAAAATGTGTAGCACCGGTGGCAGCAGTCTCAAAATTAAGTGTCAGATTCATTTAAATAGAAAAAGTCCAGTGGGTTTCACTCGGCTGTATATTAAAGTCAATAGTACACTTCGTGGTAGTCCCTGTGTTATTTGTTTCAAATTATATTCAATTTCATACTGTCTCCATGTTCTCTGTTTCCAATATCCAGCAGATTTTTGAATTGACAAATGTGTGACATTTACAGGAAGCTGTTGTGGAGAAAACCTGAGGTTTTTCTGTATGGGCTGAGCATAGTTGTGGCTTCTGACCCTGGGGAGAGCTGTTTGAGTTAGGGATTATCCTATTAGATGGATGTTTCTAATAAAACTACCAGCAGCCAGAGAACTTATCTGTATTACCACAGTGCAGTTTCAGAGCTGACATCCCCTGCGACATGAAGAGGGTAAATCCTGAGTGTCATTGCTCAGTTCGAACTTGCTGTGGGCTCAGGTTGTAGCTGAGCTTCCACAGTGACTGCAGCTGACCTGAACCAGGGCTGCTCTGCCCCTCTTCACTCCCCTTCTGTAATCCTTAAAGTAAGCTAGTCCAGCCTGCTAAACCTGCAGCAAACCCCTTCAAAAAAGTAATCAAATAATTTTCTTCCAGTTTAGCAAACTGGAACGGTTCCATGTGGGATGAGCATCAGTGCTGGCGCAAACAAAAGGACAAAAATGTGTAGCTATGGGTAGGAATGAGCTAGGGACTAGAGCAGCTCTTAAATTAGGTTGAGTGGGCTGAATGGAAGCTGTGCCTTTTAAGGGGAGTTGCTCTTCTTCAGGTATGTGCTGCCTCTGCTCCCCTTGCACTGAAAGTAGCTGTCGCGTGGCCACTGCATGAGTCACTTCCAGTAGCTTATCTGACCGAAAACCCATTTGGCAACAGCAGAGAATGCAGTTCCTTCACACCAGGGAACCAAAATGACTTCTTATATGGGGGGTCGATGGCTACATTGAACACGAGTGGGAGGAATGGAAATAGGTGGGCTACGGGGAACGGTCAGCAGCTCAATCTCAGTCTGGCTTGGCTGAAAGAGGAGTCTGTGCACTAAAGGCACAGCTCCCCAAGATCCTGGGGAGGGACTGCTCATCTGTATGGTTCTCTAAGCTGCTGGGATGTGCTAGGACAGTGGAAAGCTAGCCCAGTTGGCTAGCCCAGTTGGTTAGCTTTCTGTTGAGTTAGTCATAGTGGCTCACAGAAGTGAAAGCAGTAAATGCTGGAGCACAAGGCTGGGAGATCATGTCTCTGGGCAATGCAAGGAGAGAAGGAGGAGGAAGACATGACAGCAACTACCCTCCCCTATATAGTGTCTTGAAGTGCTGTAGATCTGATCTTTTAAAAATAAAAATAAATGTTTTAATATGTATTTTTAAATTAAGTGGTTTTAGTTATATAGGAATGCATGAGAAAATGACCATTTCTGTCAGAGGTGCTCTTCTCCGTGTACCTTGTTTCAATGAGTACTGAACGCTGTACTGGCAGAATTGGTGTGGTGACCTGCAGCACAGGGAGGGGAAGGTTGATTGGGCTGGGCAGGGAAACTCTAAGGGTCAAACTGCCTCATGTTGGTTTTGCTAACTGGGAAAACCTTCATGCAACAGCAGACCACAGGGACCATAACTCTGCCTCTACTCACCCATCACAACAATACACCATCATTAATATTGAACGTGGCCACTCCCTGCTCACTCACCCTCCTTGCAAGATCCAAATTAGGCATGGATGTCTAGTGCCTTTTCTACCAAAGGAGATGGAGTATGTTATATGCCGACGTCATTGCTGCTGTGCCAAACATCATCCAGGCCTGCCCTAGTCCAGCACAAAGCCTGTCCCTGGAATGCTAACTATCAGGTTTTCTTGGCAAAAGTGAATTGGCAGAGTGAATTTTGTATAAGATCACAGCTTCGTGCCTCATTTCTTTTGGAGTTTTTGCCAGGAGCCCCAGAGCTGGATTTGTTGCATCACTGAAAAACAGTCCAAGCCCTAGAATGTTTTTAAAATCAAAGCCAAAGTTCAAGGCTTTGGTCACCATCAAACCTCACAGGATAGGCAAAATCTGCATAAAGACCAATATAAAATATGCTTCTTTTCAGATCATAAAGATTTATTTATTTTAAGGTGAGGACCCAGTTTCTGGGCTTGTTTTTTTTGGGTTTTTGTTTGTTTGTTTGTTTGTTTGTTTGTTTTTTAACATGGAAGCAGAGGATATTGTATTTTGTTCTGCTGACTGGCTTGTGCTTTGCTTTCTGGCACAGACCAACAGGGCGAAGCACTCTGACACTCTTCAGGAAGGGTGACTGGTAAGTGGCACTTGGGAGACCTCACCAAGACCACCACCCTGGTGTGCAGGAAGAAAAGGCTGTTGGTATTGCTACGCTAGCAGAGGTACAGTTATGACCATCAACATCATCCATCAACCAGTGAAGCAAGGGGTATAAGGTGACAGCCTCTTTTGCTAGGCTTCCTGATACCACTGGGAAAACAGAAAAGCTTTCAAATCACCCAAGACCTTTTCTATATCCTAAGTTAGACACTGGATAAAAATATTTCCATGTTTTTTTTCTGTGGAAAGCCATATTTCCCCATATGGTGGCAAATCTGTGAGCTTGTGGCTGTGCTTACCCCAGTTATTCTCTAGCCTTTGGCACACTTTTTTTCAACAGTGCTTTCGTTAGTGGAGCTGTGATAAGGGAGACCATGAAACAACCTGCCTTCACTGAAACCAGGTGTGCTCTCCTAGGAAGTGACAGAGAAAGGGGAGCTGGTGGCAAGCATGTTCCAAAAAAGCAGTTTCTTTCTTCCTCTTATCTTTTTTTCTGAAAAGAGCCCAGTCCTTCTGTCAGGTGAGTATTTTCTTTCTATGTGCCTGTTTTTTATGGGTCCAGAAGAAACTACTGATGAGATCTGGCCAGATAACAGAAACCACATGGGAGCAGAAGTGGGGCAGAGTTTGGAAAAGAAGAAACTGCTGGAAATACTTATCTCCCCTTCCTTTGGGCTGAAACTGTCATGCTCAACTAGGGCTGTGACAGCTGTCCTTGCTGGAGGAAATATCCTCCTGGAGCCTGAGCAGGGCAAGGGCGGCTCTGGCAGCTCTGGCAGCAGCCCCTGGTGCTCCAAAGGCAGTGAGTGCCCCGCTGCCCCAGCTCCACACCTCCCTGTTGCCTCCTCTTTGTTTTCCCTTTGTTGTGATTTATTGGGTTGGGTTCTGTGGCTGTTTCTTGGCTGAGTGCAGCTAAGGTATGTAAATTGCTTTTTAACAGCTAATATGCACCCACACATACTTAAAAAAAAAAAAGAAAAAAAGGGCAAAACAATATGGTCAGCAGTGAGTTATAGGAGATCAAGAAAGCATAAAGAGGTGAAAGTCAGTGGCTGGCTGGCCAAGTCCTGCATGTGGTTAAGGCTCTATTCAGAATAATCTGAGTGGAGAGCAAGTTTGATAACTTCAAACTAGGATTTTAAAGGATGGGACTGCTTCTGTGGCTGTAATACATACTTTGTGATCAGGACTTCTTCAAATCAAGCATATTCACTTTTTACAGAAATTTCAAAACCAAAATCACAGTGTTTCAATCTCTGACATCTTGCTACTTGTCCTGACTTGGTCAATTTTAAACAAGGAACAATGACCACAGCAGGAGAAATTATTGTAGCTGTCTAGCTTCTCAATTTCTGTTGTCAAAGCACCAGAAAGAATAGTGCAGGTGTTTTTAAGCATTGTCTGCACTTTACTTGTCTCCCCAGTGCTTAATGTGAGGAGACTTACTCTCCAACCTGCATTTGCTCTTGTCTCTTGCTATGCTCAATGTTCCTGGTTTCCAGGATGCTCCTGACCATCCAATCTAGGCACATGTTTGGAGTAAAAATATCGCTTTTTACAATTTGGCTCTGCAGATGAAATTTTCTTCTCCTTTCCCAAGGGGAAATTTTTCATTTCTCTGTGTCACCAAGTGGTCCTCTCTGTCTGAGCTCAGTCTCATTTAAAACAGAATGTTAGAGATAAAAAAAAACACCAAAAAACCCCCAAACCCCGATGAAAAAACAAAGCCTGGCTACACGTGAAGTCACCTGGATGAAAACCTTCAAGTGGCAGCTGCACTTCAGCCGAAACTGCATGGTTGTGTTCCACTGCCTGGCTGCACTACCTGGCGAGCCCTTGCAGAGGGAGCAGCCTGCAATGGTCTGTGGGCACTCGCCTCTACTTCACAGAATCACAGAATCATCTCGGTTGGAAAAGACCTTGAAGATCATCCAGTCCAACCATTAACCTCACACTGACCGTTCTCAACTCCACCAGATCCCTCAGCGCTGGGTCAACCCAACTCTTCAACCCCTCCAGGGATGGGGACTCCACCACCTCCCTGGGCAGCTCATTCCAACGCCCAACAACCCCTTCTGCAAAGAAATACTTCCTAATATCTAGTCTAAACCTTCCCTGGCACAACTTGAGGCCATTCCCTCTTGTCCTATCGCTTGTTACTTGGTTGAAGAGACTCATCCCCAGCTCTCTGCAACCTCCTTTCAGGTAGTTGTAGAGGGCGATGAGGTGTCTGGTTACGCACAAGGTGGTGGTATCCATCCTCCTTTCATCATCACTGAGACCAAAGACATATTGTAACATATTTTCCAGTATGAACACATGCTAAGCAAAGAATTTTCATACCTCAGGCATGCGTGCCTAAGATCCTCGCACATGGAGCCAACGGTTCCCCTCTGCCACTTCCCATCTGTCAATCCCAGCTCCAACACCTTGCCTGAGCCTGCTGGGGGGTGACCCAGCCACTTGTGGAGTTACAGGCTTCAAACAGCATGGTCTAAAAGCCTTGTTACAGGCAAGGACTTCTGTGAGTGCCTGCTTGCAATAGCTGGGTTTTCCCTTCTTTTTTCTTTACTTCCCACCCTGCAGTCCCCCTTCCCCCATCCCAAATATCCTCTCCAAGACAGCAAACTCAAGGCTTCTGCTTGGGAAACATGGTGTCATTCACGTCTTTGAGGTAACGGTGCAACTCTGGGGGACAGCCCTGCGGTATTTGGATCCAAGGAGATTCTCTGTTTCTGAGCTCTGTGCCCACAACCACTGACGTTTATACAGCAAATACGATCCATATCAGTCTGACACAGTGTGAAATGTTACAGTCCTTGGAGAAAAGAAACGAAAGGGGTCACGGCACGTAGGATCAGGTTTGGAGTTGCAAGAGAGTACATTTATCTCTACCGTGCAACCTGCTGCTTTTGCTTTTATTGCAGGTAGGGGTAGTTGTTGCTATCGCTGTAAAGCTCACGGCTGTTCCTGAGACCTGGGCTGAAGAAAGCCAGCAAAACTGGCCTGTTAGTCTCAGGACTCACTTGGATATTTTCTTTGCTTTTTTTCCTGCACTGCCTTTGGTCCTGATTTCTTTATCCTACTCCTCTGTGCTGCTGAAAACACTCAGCTGTTCTCACTGCAAACCCCACCTTAGCCCCTCTCTCTTCTTCTTCCTTTTTTTAACTTCTCCCCTCTCACTTTTATTTTCTCTTCTGCACTGCTTCTACATCCATCTCTCATCATCTCTCCATCTCCAATAACACCTCTATCAGGGATTATTTTTCTAGTATAAATCTATGAAATGTCAGCTTTAAAAAATTAATTAAAAAAATAAGTGTAGGTTTATAAAAGCCATCAGATATCTTAATGTGTGTCTAGACACTGTGGTGGCATACAAAATGGAGGGAAGAAGGCACTTAAGTTCTGCTAATTCTCCGTGGAAGTTAAACACCCAACCCAATTAATACATTGTATTGTGCATTTTTATTGTGCATTTGTATTTGTACCTGATGTATCTTTGAGCATCTACGTACTTCCGGAAAGCCATGGCTGATGTGGTTAAGTTTATCCTTGTTCTCATAGTTTTGCTTGTGTGCTTTTCCACACCTTGTGGCTCTTGATGAAAGTTCCCCAGGGCTGGGACTGCATCCTTCAGCAAGTTTGTACAGGCCTCGGGGCTTTTTACGGACACTAAGACATTACAAATAAACACAGCTAGCAAGCCCAGTCTTACCATTCAGACTGTCAGCTGTAGAAAGCCACCAATCCCCAGAGGTCTTCTGGTAAAGGGGTGTAAAATAAAAAGCAAACAAATATAAATAATCGTGCTTCTGGCTAAGATGTGTTACCAAAACTTACTGATGACAAACCTCCAAATTCGGTGATTCATCTAAGCACCCAAGAAGCACTTACAAGAAACCACATGATTAATTATGCCAGAGGTCAGGGACAGTTCTATACAGTCTACACACATAATTATATACTTTACAGAAAACAACTTTTGTCCTCTCAAGGTAGAAAATAAATGTTGTACTATTATTGAAAGAAAGGAATGAATTGCTTGGAAGAACAAACTCCTCCTCTTGAGCCCTTTCTCCTAGTCATTTATTCTTTGCACATCACCTATCACAATGGCTAGACAGGCAACAAAAAACCCCAAACAGCACAGACTGAAATGTGGAAGGCCAGAATTGCCTCCTGCCCATGCTGATTTTAGTGTGGTGGCATGGTGGCATGTGGATGACTTCAACCATGTTATGCACATGAAGGCAAAAGTTGACCCTGGCTTCCTAGTTGAAATTTAATGATACAACCCAGATTACCAGGATGGGAATCCAAGCAGAGAGGCTGACAAGCCTCTGTGGAGTCATAAGTGATGTCCCTGGAAGGGAGGTGAAATGCAGTGACCCCAGCCCTCATGGCGAGGCAGTGCTTCTCCTGTCAGCTGAAACGTGGCTTTGAAAGCGTTAAGATGTTCTCACTTTGGTGGGGAGAAAATCATGTCTAAATTTAAATGCGTTTGATGATACTATAAACCACATAAATCTATAAACTAATTATCACAGGAAACTCCCATTTCAATTATTTCAGCAAAATTTCAGTGCCTGTGTACCTGTGAAGAGCTGGAACAAAGCAAATGGGTTTCGACTTTCACAGTTTACCAAATGTGGCATTGATGGTGAGCTGTATGGTGATGTGAAGGACAGAGCTATATTTGTTTAAGGAACCTTCAGACTGAATTTCCAGCTTTGTGAGTGCTGAGAGAGAGGAAAGGGGGAAGCTCTGAGGAAAACAAATGTTTCCTGAACTTTGAGTTTCTTTGCTTTGATATATTACCAGATTTTTCTGTGATGTGACCAGTCCTCCTTTATAAACTTTGCTTTATCTCAGTGACATTTTGCGTCTAGAAAATGATTAAGCTGTCATATTTGGGGACAGGAAAGAGCAAAGGGCTGAAAGAGTTTGTTCTACCTGTCAAGTTACTCAGTTACAGCTGAGTCCCTTTGCAGACATGCATTTCCACTGGTGTATGCATGCACCATGTGCTGGCCCTTGCCTGCTCCTTACACTATGGGAGCTATAGATGTAAAAATATATATGTATAAATCTATACGTATAAAAAATATAACACCTGATGAGAAGGGCTGTGGGACTCGGCAAAGTTCTCTATTACTTATTAGCCAGGCGGTGGTCTGGCCTGTCTGTCTCTGTCCTTGGCAATAAAACAAAGATGAAAGGTAGCCGCTTATTTGGAGGCAGACTTGAAAGTACAGTAGCTATCTCAGGCCCTCGCCTTATCAAAGGCTGGGACAGCAATAACAGTACTAGATGGAGCAACAAGGACGTAGTAGGCTAGGCTGTCAAACAGTTACACCTTGTGCGCAAACAGCAGTTTCACATCCCCGCGGGCACCGCAACACAGTTGGCAGCTGAAGGTAGGCTGGAGCAGATGGCGCTGAACCGCGCTACCAGCCTCCTTCTCCAGGCCTGGGCACGCGGACAAGGTTGGGCAGGGCATTGCGTCCCCAAGTGGGGGAATCTTTTCAGTAGTTAACTTGCAAGTTCAAGGCTCCTAGGCAGAGCTCAAGCCTCAGGCTACCAGTGGAAACTCAGCTGTCACCAACCTGTCTCTGCCAAACTGTGAAAGTTATTTTGCACAGGCATTCTCGACTGAAAGTCCCACAGATCAGCCCCCACTCAGGCCGAAAACAAACAGCACTGAGGACAGCTTTCATTATAGATGGTAAAACTGTCATCTTGAATGCTGGCAGGAGGGTGGGACGTGGGAACTGTCACACTTGTGTTTTAGGGGCAGTGGATCATCCTTTCAGAGGTGACCATTAGGGTTTCAACCTTCAAGCTTCCTCAAGCACTGTGTTGAAGCCATAAGGAGTCTAGCTGATCCTGGTGGGGAACTCCTGCGCTTAGCATTGACTTGAATCAATAAGTTGACCAAAAAGATGGGGCCTCTCTCAAGAAGAAATAGACTGAGGTACTGAATCAGTCACTGTAGCTTTTGTGGTCCTCAGAAAATATTGGGTTTTTTTCCAGCTGGTTAAATTTGTCCATTCATATCTCTAATGCACTATGGCTAGAGGTACCTGACAAATATTCTTAGACAATACAGCCAGGAAACATGGCAGAAATGGTAGAAAAAAGTGCTCCACACAACACTGTAACACTGGGAGAGTCACCGGAGAATGTTCTGACCAGCAGAGACTGGCTGAGGATCCTGCGCCCATGGGACTGAGACTCAGCAGCTGGAATTTTACAGTAAAGGTCAGAGACAAGCATTAACAGGATATCATCTAGAAAGTGAGTGTGGTGGAAGGCAAACTGAAGACTTTGCTTCAAATGCACCAGGTAACGTGGATCCAAATGTTGCAATGCATGGTGCTACCGTATGGCTCTTTTGGGAGCATAAGGTCATGTTTCCATTCTTGCTCTCTATCATGAAATTACTAAGTGAAAGTCAGAAAGCCAATTTTTTTGGTAGGTAAGTCAACCAAATCTTTGGACTTGGGAGTCCAGTGTGAGCACCGGAGTTTGAACGTTTCTTATTCCCATTCCTCTCCACAGATCATTTTTTTCAGATAGAGAAAGGAAGCTGAAAAGATCTACAGAGAAGCTGTTGGAGACACAAAATAAACAACAGAAGATATTGAACTGACAATAGTAGCATAAAAATATGTTTGTCTTGAGTCACAAGAGCTTAATCAGGAGAAGACATAATATCCAATACTTAAATACCAAGTTCTGTGGCTTTTCCACTTTTCCACTGCAGAGTAATGGTGATGTGCTGGGTGAATGTACAAAGATTTGGTAAAAATATCTTGATAAGTTTTAAGGAGCTTTTAATAATTAGTTGAATATAAAATTACTGGTGAATAATTTTCCAAGTCTCGGAGTGATGCTTGAGGTAGCAAAACCTGGGGGTAATAGGTTGCAAAACACCTCTCAGAATAAAATCTCCAAATGGGTTTTCTAAAAGGATGTGTCAGCCTTGCTTAGAAGCCCATCTGTATTACACAGCTGATGCTTCTGGCAGCCTTGAGAGTTACTGGTCCCAGGCTACACAGCATTATGCAAAGTGGTTTCCTTAATTTCAATCCTGATAAGACAATTCTTGGAAGCTGATTAAAAAACAGTGACTATGGTGCTGATTTGTTTCATTTTGCTGCTGCGAAGCAGGGTCCTGAAGACAGCCAAGGTGATGGGAAGAGATGATGGCTAGTGAGAGATCCTTCCTATGTGTTTTCTCATTCCTAAGGGTAGATGAAGAAATTTTTTGAAAATTTAAGCTTGGAGCCTTTTTTCCTACTCTTACCTGTCATGTTAGTGGTCAGCATTAATGTTAAAGACCAAGGTTTTAAATCACATTTTTAATCTGAAAATGTCGGGGGTGGCAAGGAAAGAGGAGGAACATGGGAAATAGGTCTGGAAATGACGTCTGAAGTAGCTAAGTCCTGTTTCCTGATGCCATGGCAAACGACATAGTGTAATTCTTTTCATACATTGAACATTTTTTTTTAAATGGGGTAGAAAATTTTCTCCTGCTGCTGCTCCTGAAAGCTCCTCTAAAACTTCCTTCCTCTGATGGTTTGAAACATTCTTCTGATTTCCTGCATACATTTCTCTAAGGGTAGCTTATATGCATTACTCTGTGCAAACATTGTCTTTAGCTTAAATAGCTCTTCTCTTTCCTGTATTTTTTAAAAAGGAAAGTCATATACCTGCTGAGATTTTTTTCCTAGGCTTAAAAAGCTAATTAAGCCACTTTCTGTTGGCTTTTTAGTGTGAGATCACTTGTTCCATTTGTCTTAATTTCCTTTGATAGAGCTAACTCGGTTCCGCTTTTGGAAATTATCACTCTTATATAATGGTTCCAACTTTTAGGACCCACTCTTTTTGATAATTCCTCTTTTTTACCCATCCTTTGCAGCCATTCCATGTACACCTTCATTGAAGTCCTTTTGTGTAGCTTTTCCAGTCTGAGTTCATCAGCATTGGACTTGAGTGACCCGAGCTGCATGCAGCGTGCAGGAAGACCTCTTAAGAGTGCCTGCTATGGAAAATGTTATTACTTATTTGCAACCAGTGACCTACCATTTTAGGATAATAACTCTCTAAAGGCACGGCCACAGACTTTGCACCGAATTATTACATATTGGTATTTGCAACATTTTGGAGCCTAACTGTTCCTGCCAGTTTCGGTGCACTGAGCTTCATCAGGTTTGTTTTTGCTGTGGATAAATCCACTCTCACACCTATGGAGTGCCTCCCATTTGCCATACTGTCTTTTCACTGCCATGTTCAGCCTTATCCAGGCTGCAGACAGCCACAAAGAAAGTATACAGGTTTTAGACCATGTCTAAGAGGTGCCTAATCTCTGCCTCATGTTCTCCCTCTTTCTACAACAACATCTGCTACTTGTTTCGATTTTCTTTCATGCTCTAACTCAGCTCAGCTTGGAGAAAAACTCTCACTTTAATCTCTAAATGTTTTGGACTCCAAGACATAGCTGTCTTTGCTGATTAGTCTATTTTCACAATCCTAGTAATTTACTCTGAATTGATTGTTCATCCAGGGAGGTATGAATTAATTTGAAGATAGCAAATGGAGAAAGGGTAGGAACAATACAAGTTGGCAAGTTGACTTTATATTAGCCTTACCTCCCTATTGCCTGTGGGTAAAATTAATACAGAGATGCTTGACTGCATTTCCCATGAATCAACTGCAAGTGTATCTGTAATTCTGAAAACAGTTTTTCCCCTAGTGAACACCCTCGTGATGAAAACAAATTAAATTAAAATTGTCTCCAAGATTGTCTTTTTCCTGTCTTCAGCAGCAGAAGAACCTAGAGGCCTCTCACCGAAGTGAAGGGAGCTGCTGGTTAAAACTCAGAGTGGAGCCCAGCGACCAGTCCTTCATGGTGATTTAGACGGATAATTAGTCAGGTAACAATTCCACTGTTGAAAGGTCTGTGAGGCTGGGATCAAACCAACTCAGCACTGCAGGCAACTGTCATGAGATAAAAAGATAAGATGAATGAGTTTGTGTTTGTACAGCACTTGGAATGCACAGAGCCCACTATAGATGTAAAATATTATTACTAAATGCACTAGCGCTCTGTCATGAGGAGATTTCCTGCAAAAGCAACTGAATGGACAAACTCCAGAGACCCGGATGGGTCATGAAAATAAATCATGTCAGCAAAGCAGTACCCTTTCCTGGGCTGTGCCCTACTCTGCTGTAACAATGCCCCCTGGGCAAGGTTTATACCTGCATTCAGTGGCCATAGCAACACCAACGAGGACAAATACAAGAGCTCGCTTGTGCCAGGTAGGTGAAGCTGGGAGAGGCAGATCTCTAGGTTTCCATCAGATCAAGGAACTGCTGATACTGGGTTTTGATCTTCCAGAGGCTTCGGCTTGCAGTCTGCCCAGAGAAGAGGAGGCTGTGCAGCCAGTGATGCTAGACCCACTGGGACTCTTGATCTTCAACTACACGGCAGCGGGGGATACGTCTGTCCAACAAAACATTAAAGAGTCCCTTGGCAGATAACGTCTTACACGGTGCCCTCCTCAGACAGCTGCTTTGGTCCAGCCGGCAGCGTGGGGTGGGTGCTGGAGCCGATCCATGGCCCCAGCGAGCCAACCTGCTCAGCGGCTGGATGCCGTCAGAGCCCATCCACGGGCAGCTACCACGCTCGCAGCCTGGTACGCCAAGCGCTTTGCTGGCTGAGTCGCTCTATGTATAAACTTTCCCATGATCATCTGGGCAGCTTTTCTCATCGCCTCAAGCACAAAGCTTGTAAATGGGAACAGTGCCACTAAGACAAATTTCTGTGGGCAGAAAGCAACAGATACGCTCAAGTGACTTATTCACATGTACCACTGCGATTGTCTGTTCTGACAGAGTCATTACAGAATCTCTCCCAGAACGCAGTCAGTTTAGCTGATGTTTCAGACGTGTACCAGCAAAAGCAAAAGGATTACTTGTGGATGATGTGGGGATCAATCACACATCCAAGGCACAATTCAGGATTTAGCCTTGCTAAGGTTATTCTTGTACATTGTGCTTTTATCACTCACTTTCTTTCCTACCATGATTTTGTGCCATGGGAAGTTCTCACTGGAAGATTTGACATCCCATGCTTCTTTTCCCAGATGCAGAGAGAAAAAGAAAGGCTGGCTGGCAGCTACTGTAAAGTCGCCGGTGTGGATTTTTAATACCAGGCAGGCTCTTTTGTAACCCTTTGGTATACCATATTGCTGCAGTGCTGCAAAAAGCCCTGCTGCAAATGAGTACCAGGCTAATTGAGAACACAGGCCTAAAAATAGAGGTGTCTGGGAAGTGACGATTTTTCCACAGAAACATCAGGTTTTCATAAAAAAAACCTGAAAACACGGAAGTTTTATGTGTAATGCAGAAAGGTTTTAGGTTACCGAGCTTAGGTTTTATGTTCTTCTTTCTGACCAACATGGAAGATTTTTGTTGAAAACTATTTTTAACAAAAAAATATTGGTTTCCCAAGGAAAACCACATCTACTGACAAAATAATTTAAAAAAATCATTAAAATGTTAAGTTCAACTTATACTTTTTTCCTGCTTATCTGCTTTCTGCCTTCTTTCATTTTTCTATTTTCTGTCATCTTCTCATGTGTAGCCTACTTGCTGGTTCTTACGTGGTAACAAGTCCTACTAGGGGAAACCAGCACTCCTATCTTCCTTCTTAAATCAGGTCTTCCCTCACTGCTTTTTCTCTTTGTTCATATTTGTTGCTGCTCTTTTTCTTTTTATTTCTGTTTTTGAAAAATTATCTTTTCCTATCCCCTTTTCCCCTCCCCTTTTTGTCTAGCACTTAGATGTCTCTAATAATCTTTGTACCTTCCTGGTTCCACCTTTTATTCTTTCTGGCACCTTTAATACCTGTGCTTTCATTTCCTTATCTTCTCCCTAGATATTAGTGTCTGTTGGCAATCTTTCCCATCTGTGTCTCTAAATAGCACGTATGCCATAGGGCTTTAAAAGGGATAAGCAATTTTTAATCACAATACTACAAGAGCTCAAAAAGTAAATAATATTATATCCATTTTACATGTGGAAAAAATACAGGCAGAAGTATTGACTAGTTTGACCAAATCCACAAAGCAACTCATCATTAGATCTGATGTCTCCTTCAGCGCATCCCGTGGTCAGTCTATTAGACTCTTTTGTTCCTTCTACTGCTGCGATACTCTATTTTAAACCTTCCTGGAAGCATTTTGACACTGGACTTCTGCAGGCTTCAACCCTACTTTACTCTTCATCTCCCATCACTTGGAACTTGCCTGAGAAACTCTTTGTCATGTCTAGATCACCAGGCAGCAACAGAATTGACTTGCCTGAGGACTGCTGGATAAGAAAGCACGGTCTTCAGCATCTGAGGTCGCTATTTGTGGCCATACAATGAGAAATACAGGAAAAATAGTTGTGAAGACCCAGGAATCTTCTTTCTGTCATCTGTATTTGGAGACATGGAAGGATACAGGTTTGAGCATATGGGACAGAGGCATATGAATAGAGTCTGAGGAGCTGAAGCCAAACCATCATACTTGCAGAAAACTTCATACATGGCAGGATAAGCTGGGCTGCTGGGAGAATAAACAGCCTGCCCCTAAGAGGAGAAACAAGAATGGGTTCACAGAGACACAGCATTTACATTTGGGTTGCTTAGGCTGAGTTTCAGATTCACTAACCTGGGTATTTTTCATGTGAGTTTGAGTTTCAGAATGAAAGCTTGCATAACGATAACAGGCCTGTGAGAATAGAGAAGGAACTTGTCCCTGCTTCAGGCTGTGAAGGGTTAGTACTTGAAGACTGCAAATTACTTACATGTGCATGGTATGTGTGAGTGGAGGATTTTTTTAATCTTAAAACAAAAGTATGTATCTGGGTCCAGTCTGTTGGGCATGCAAGTACACCATATCTAGGAGGTTTTTTCTCTTGGATGCTGCAGATGAGAGAAATCTGATAAACCTTGGAATGCATTTCCAAGCAAAACTTCCTAACTTTGAGGGAGCACAGTGATTCTATTTCATGTTAGGGCTATGTGTTAAATATAGATCTTCTATTTCTAGCGCAAGCTCTCTTCTCACCACCCCAAATGAGTTCAGTAAAGTTTCAAGGAGAAGAGATAGGCTAAGCACAGTTTGGATCAAATATAGCATGGGTTTTGTGCTTTTCCTCATCTTTTCTGGGAGGCTCAGACATTTCCAGAGGAGAGGGGTGGGAGACAGCTGCATTCCTCAGGCAACTGAATCCTTTCCTTGCATGGCACGAGCTTGGGTTCAGCAATCTGTTCAATGCAGCCCTCACGCAGGCCATGTTTGCAGAGGCACTGGAGAGTCGAGGTGAACATCTACAGCATGCTGTGTCTCCTTGAGGTGGGTATGGTATTCATACCACAGATCACACAGCAGACCTCAGAAGCAGCAGCTCTTGTGTGGGTTCCCTTGACATGCTGGCACTCATAAGGCTTTCATTCCGTGCCACCCATCCTTCTCAGGGCTACAGTCCTGTTAGCTCTTGTATGCGAAGCATGTTTGGACTTGAGTGGATAACCAGCAGAGAGAAGGCAGCGCTGGAGGAAGCAGGGCTGGTGACTCAGTGGGTAGCATTCTTCCCTCTGAGTCAGTAGTGAACCAAGCACCCGCACGCGGTGCTAAGGGGGGGCTCTTCTACTGAAGCTGCTGAGTTCTGGACGACTGGGAAACCAAGCTCCTAACCACTTATGGCTTTTGAAACATCTGTGGTCCTTTCTCAGCAGCAGTGGCATTTACACAGCATCTTGATCACATTCCAGTGTGGAAAATGTATTTCACTCACCTCCAGCTCCTTCTGTTACTTCGGCGAAACACTATATTCTTCACTACTGCAGCACGATGCATTAGTAAGGTTATGCAGTATTTCATGTTGCCTTTTGGCTTTAATACTGGCCAAAATGGCTTACATGCACATGACAAAACATTTTTCATATGGCATTTTTCATACATGTCACAGAATCACAGAATCATTCAGGTTGGAAAAGACCCTTGGGATCATCGAGTCCAACCATCAGCCCTACTCTACAAAGTTCTCCCCTACACCACATCCCCCAACAGCTCATCTAAACGACCCTTAAACACATCCAGGGATGGGGACTCCACCCCCTCCCTGGGCAGCCTATTCCACTCTCTGACCACTCTTTCTGTGAAAAATTTTTCCCTAATGTCCAGTGTGAACCTCCCCTGTTGCAGTTTCAAGCCATTCCCTCTTGTTCTGTCACTAATCACCTGTGAGAAGAGACCAGCACCAACCTCTCTACAATGTCCTTTCAGGAAGGTGTAGAGAGTGATGAGGTCTCCCCTCAGCCTTCTCCTCCTCAAACTAAACAGTCCCAGCTCCTTCAATCGCTCCTCAGGGATATCCTGGGCAGCCTGCAGAGTACTCCCACAGACGTTAATCAGAAATCTGCATAGGTAAAAAGAACATCACACTCCTCAAAGGCCAGTTTATTTCAGGGCAAATAATGCCAGGGAGTAGGTCTTTATTTCATCGTGCAAAGTCCTTTTGCTCCCATCAGGTCACAGTGAAGTGCAAGTATCCCTTACTGTCACAGAGGCAACAGCCTTCATCACATACAGCTTCTCACAAGGCAGTGTGCCTGGTCTGAATAGGTCTAGATTCTCCTCCAAGTCCTGTTGCCATTACCACCCACGGCAAAAGTGATCTTCAAAGGCGACCAACTCTGAAATATTTGTGCTTGAGCCCACTTTGTACCTGCTTTGCTCACTTGTCATGGCTGACATGCCTCACTACATACCCACCAGTGATGGAGGAAGAAGCCTTATATGCTAGCACTGAAACACACGTGCTGGCTGATACTTGCTCTGTTTGATATGTGATGACAGCTCTTTATAGGTGCCTGAGAAAAACAAATGAATGAAGAAGCAGTTCCTGGTAGCCTCTGCCAGCTGTTGGCAATACCGAATAATTTGTTTTTCCTGAAACAGACCTGATGCCTCTTGTGGATGATGCAGCACGTAGGTGTTGTGTCAATCAATAAAAATTAAAAGTTGCTGAAGGGCAGGAACAGCAGCTGTGAGATTTCTTACTGCCTTTTGTTCACAGGGAAATGGTATCAGACTCTGCTTAGTGGCTTGTGTGATTTACTGTCACATTTATCTCTCACGCTTTAGCAAGGACTTTCACAAGCAGATTGATTTTAGACCCCAGCTTTTAAAGGTGTAAGACAAATGGTTCATTCATAAAAAACTTATTTGTGAAACCTTGTTTAGCGTCTAAGCAGGTGTCATGAGTTGCAAAAACTATTAAGCGGTTTGCTCTGTGGGAACATTTTTATTGTTCAATCCAGGTCAGCATCCCCGATTATGAGATTTTTGCTTAGAAGTCACATGACCTCATAATTTTGGAGTTCATGGGCATACAGGGTAAGGGATGAATGGATAAATGATTTCACTCTCCTTGTGGGTAGGCAACTGCATCATTTATAACAAGCTCTATATCACAACATCACTCTTTATAACAACATCAAGTTCAGCTTAGAGGTAGGTAGTTTTTATCCTTGTGACTCAATTCAGAAGTCTGTGCCAGAACCTCATGGGTTTGATGACTGTGCATTTCTTCTAATATACTTTAACTGGTGTTTGGGGGTGGGTGGGTTCTCCATGCACCAAAGGGCTAGAAGCCTGCTACTCTAGCAGGAGGGATCAGCTCTTCATGTATTTTTCCAACAACATCAAGAAATTCTTGCTATCATGGATGTACATACAGCCTAGTGATGTACAGAAGCACCAACTGCTTGGAGACTTCTCTGAATCAATGTGTTTACATTCCAAGAGTACCTCTAACTCCCTGTACTGGCCAGAAACACACTTTCTTCCCCCCAGCTCTTTCCCCTGAACCACAAGCACCATGAGACTTGCCACGAAATGCTGGGAAATGACAAGGCTAGAGCAAAAGGTGACCAGCAGTTTTGAAAGTCAAAGCCAGTGACTCGGTACTTTGATGTCTATTAGCCCTGAGCAGTCAGGAACTAATTTCTGCAGTCAGGGTGCCATTGTCAGGGCCTGGGATTGGCAGCTTCTTCTGCAGCAGCTGGTATGGCCCCTTTGGATGCAAGAAGTGGTGCACACCAACCATGGGATGCCCCGGGTCCCTCTACAGCAGTGGCTCTTAGCAAACATCTCTGGTGCTAAGCAAGCAGGGAGAGAGTAAAGTGGTGATCCCCTCCTGCAATGTTCCCGTGTCAAATACTTCAGCAAAACCCTTGTGCATTAAAACAATTAAACAGATATATTTAGGTATTCCTAAAATAAAGAGAGTTTCTTTCCTGTTTGAAACCTCTTTACCTTGAGGTTTGGTTAAAACGTTTCTATTAAAATTGTTCTTCAGCAGGAAGAGGCATTTCAGACAGAGCAGATCTAACAGAAGAGTGGATTCAGTGAGAAATGTCTTCACACTACAGAATATTCAGACATCTCATGGGAAAACAGAAATGTCTCTGACAAAAGGATACATGCTGTGCAACATGTTATTCTAACGCAACACACAAGAAGTTCTGCCATAGAGCCCTGGAGGTGATACCCCAAGCTGTCTAGCATTGCCATGTTGCTTTGTCTTTACAATAACTTCTCTAAAACCTCCAGGTATAACTGGTCTAATGTGATCCTCCACCAGAAGGGGAGAATGGGCACATGAGACACCCAGAATTACACTGTCATAATGTGGCATATCTACCTCACTCCATATTTCATTTATTGGGCAATGTAGCTGAGGTTTTGGCTTTCAGTCAAAAATAAGGATTTTCTCAAGAGGAGAAATTGGATGAGGAATTAAAGAAACCCCACAAAATGACCAAAACACCTCCTAAGCACCATTTTCCACTATTCATATTTTAAAGAATTAAATGCGGTTTTAGTGCAAGGAATAACTGTATGCTAGCCCTAGGGTTATGAACTGGATAAGCTATTAGGAATTTTCCATTTCTAACTGATTGTGATCTCACATCAGTGTAACTCTGCTCACTTTAATGGAATTACTTCAGAATTACTCTGATGTGAAAGCAGAACGAGGTCCTGTGATTCTATAACTACTTATACTAAGCTGTTCGCATATGCCTCTGAGAGGAGCAGCTTTTAAGAAAATATAGTGGAATTTAGAGCCCATTTTTCCTCAGTTCAGTTAATCAGTTTACTCTGGTCTACTGATCACTTCTGCTGCTTTGCATGTGATTGTCCTTACAAGTGAGGTCAGCTTTATAGGGAAAGAAAATATTCTTTATAAATCCAGTTTATCATTAGAAGAAGACAGGAAAGTTGGGGACCTATAAAGTTTTTTTCTAATCTTTTTAAAGACAAAGTTTTACCTGTAATTAAGCATTTATTGTTCTGTGTTATATAGTTTCTAAGAAAAGATGGGTTGTAGTTATAAGACCCTAAGCTGGATCTTGATTACTTCTGCTTCTGTCAATAGGAGACTAGTGCTTACCTGTCTGGGATGACAATTCATCCTTGAAGGTTTGTAGAAACACCTTAGGATCCTCACTTACAATATGACATATGGTTCTCATCTGACTAAATACATAAGCCTGGGTTAGCTTTAAGCATCATGAATAGCATCACTGAGGCAGTGAGTGTGCTTGCATGCTCTGAGGCACTGTGGTCTGTTTGTGCACCCTCTTCTTCTAAAGCAGATCCCCTGAAAGTGTCAAGAGGATCCACTGCCCGGCTCTTCCCTTTTGCTTCAGCCTTATCGCCAAAGGAACACCTTAAACATGGCATTAGCAGAGTTGTTGGTCTTCAGTGGTTTCTTGGCTGCACTGTGAGCATGGGGAGACAGCGCAGAAGGGGTTGGAAAGGCTGAAGCTCCTTCTCACTAGCTCCTTCCTGCAATGGTATATCCAGTATATATATGAATGGCAGGATGTGGGCCACACAGTCAGAAAGTCACAGAATAATTTAAGTTGACAGACATCTCTGAAGTCCAATGCCTCACTTATAGCAGAGCTAATTTCTGTTCTAAAAAAGGTTTTTCAGGGTCTTCTCTAGCCAAGTTCAGAATATCACAATATTCCTATATAATATACCAGTTGGTGCAGGACCAGTTATCTATAATGGAACAAAATAGAGATGCTTGAGGGCTGGAATCACATGTGGATCAGATTTCAAATGGACTTAAGCTTCAGGAATTTTGTACTGTTTCCTTCTTCTTTTCTCTAAGGGTCTCTTAAAATTACTTTAAATGGAGAGGAACAGTTTAACCAATCTAGTTCCATAGGGCTGAATCCAGCAGTTATCAATATCCCCAGAGGAAAAGAAGTAGCTTCTGCAGTCTCTTGATTAACTGAGCATAAAATGAGCCGCCCTCCTCTTTCTGTTTTAATTAGATATGAATGAACCAGCTCAAACCACATAAAAATTGACTTCTGACTCCTCTGCGTGTACATTAACCACTAGGTCACGGTTTTATTCTTTTCCCTGAGAAAACCAATTTTCCCAGAACGGGAATGGCATTTAGAAGTACTCCCACCATATTTTTCTCCATCCCAGCACTTTCTTACACACGGCTGTCCAAGTGTCAGGAGGACCAATGGGCCGTGACACCAGTTAGCAGCTGGCAAGCACTGGCAGATGTAGACGCTTAGGTGGGCATCTACCATCCTTACAGCTGTAAAGGGAAGGAGAGCAGGCTTACATGTGCAGGCTGCTTGCCAGCCTAGAGGCAATGGAGGGTGGTTTTGGGGTTTTTTTTGGGGGGGGGGAAGGGGCACAGGGCACCGCCTCTGCTAGTGGCGGGTCTGAAACCAGCACTTCTGCTGCTTGCTGAGTTCTACCAGGGTCTCTGCAAGCCAGACACCTCCTTTGTGTGCCTCTAGTCCAGGGCAGAGCAGGGGAGGCACAGCTTCTGCAGGGATGGAAGCGCTTACCAAGAGGATCGAGTGCAAGCTTCCATTGCACCAGCTGCAACCACCTGTGTCCTGGCTGTTAGCCCAGCATACCCTCTGGATGGCAATGCAGCTTTGCTTCTTCCTCATTGAGTAAATAAAGTGTGCATGTGTGTGTTTGCTGCAGAGGAAAAGTTGCACTGCAAATTTATCCATCCCATGATAACTTGTTCTTGTATTCATATCTTAGAAGTCTGTCTCAGATGAACTCTGATTTCATTCCTCCAGACACTTTCATTTGTTTGTAATAAATACCTTAAGCAATATTCCTACCAATGCTCTTGCAGGTGTTGGGATATGTTCTGGATAAGTGCTGATGGATCCTGCATTTGGGAGACATGCAGACTGGAACCACGTCCTGCAACATCTCATCTGACAGGACCAATCACGCAGGACGAATAGCGAAGTAAGAAGAGAAAGCAAATGATGTGGTAAACACATTGGGAGAGATCTGAAGACAAGTTTCCATACAACCATCTTTTGTGTTGTTTGAAGCAGAAAATATATGTAAATCCTTGTATCACTGGGATGTTGCCTGCACAAGAAAAATGTTGTAGTTAGGAACTGCACAGGGAGAGTGGAGGTAATCCTCTTCATCCCAGACAAGGACACTTGTGTTGGGGTGAAAGTTCTTTGTATTTATGGTACAAATCAACCTGTGGAGAAGGGAATCTATTGAGATATTAGGCATCTTTGTAGAGATTCAACCAGGCTTGGTAGCAGTGCAAAGTGGATGGTCTTCTTAAAAAAAAAAAAAAAAGAAATTACACCTGTACTGAGAGAAGCATAGAGAAGCCTGATGAAGAAAGGAGCAGAGCTCATGTAAATGGTGTGACACCAGCAACCAGTTTGGCTCTGTCACAGCCCAGGGCCCTAACTTCAATTTCATTAAGTTAGTAGTAAGGTCCCTTTAGACGCCCATATGAAATCACCAGTCCTTTAGGCAGAGAGACCAAGGTCCAAGAGCTACTTTTGGGAACCTGATGAAGATCCTGTTAAGGGTAAGCTGATCATGGGCTGCTCTTATTAAACAGCAGGCTTTGCAAAGGTAGGACTGCAAGGGGCTTAGCCTTGGTGCCTGCACAGTGACTGTGACAGCAGAGGGGATGGGGACAGGTGTCACAAGTGCTTGGCATGCAGAAGTTCATTCCTGGTGGTCCTGCTCTTAGCAAACAGGCTCATTCAGTCTCCTGTGGCCAGGTCACAACTTCCTCTGTGCAAATTGTTGCTGGCTCCCTTCTGCAGTCAAACGGAAGATGCTGTGTGTCAGTCACTTGCTGTGATGGGCTTGGAGCATTGCAAACTAGACAAGGGCCCAGCTGGGACATGCCAGAGACCTGTGAGGAGATGGAGACAATCTGCTCCAGAAAAAGTAGGGAAAGGAAAAGGGGTCAGAGACCTGGTCCCCGTGGGCTGTACAAAATTTCCCACAGGCTACCCGAAGCACAAGGGCTGCCAGCTGGCCAGCACTGGACTAAGGGCTTGACCCCCTGCCCTCCAGTACTCAGGCATGCAATCAGTTTGCAGGTCAGAAAACGAGCCATGGTGCCTGACATGCGTTCACATATGGAAAGGGAGAACTGACCTCTGAGAGTTGCTTGTAGGAATTGGTGCAGGCTGCTCTTTTCTGAAGACCCCTTGAGTTTTGACCTTCCATTGTAAAAAGGCCAGGATGCTGTGGAGCTCTACCAGACTCTCTCTGTCTCACAGCCTCATCCAGTGAGAACATCTACCCATAAAACCAGCCCCTGTGCATTTTGGCTAGCTATAGAAAACTCTATATGGGCTTATTTCTCCTTTGACAAATCCCAAAGAAAGTCTCACCCAACTGAGAACTTTAAAATCGTACAAAGTTCTCATAATCAAAGTACAATTTTTAAATCCTCAGCCTTTTAGATAAACCTGTCCAAGCCTGACCACCTAATTAATGAACAAAGATGCAAGAGAGGCAGAGCCTTGAAATGAAGTTTGTATCATAAATGACCTGAAAACTAAATTCAGCCTAGCTGGGCAGTCAGGTACATAGATGCAACTGAAAGTTGTTGTGTGAGGGGTAGTACTTAGAGCGTGCTGGACTCTGATAGGGGTCAGAGATGGACTGCTGTTAAAATTGGTTTTATCTGTAAAGAGGTTTGGAGCGGGGGGATAAGCAGTACAAGGCTGTGATGGTGCCTCTTACAGTGCAGAATGGTTATGGAAGGACAGCTTGAACTACTGAAACTTCTGCAAGTAATTGCTAGCTGATATGAGTCAGAAGGTCAAAATTTTGGCAGATTGTACAACTGCACAGTGGTGGGGATGGACAGACAGTATAGCAGGAACTGGAAATATGGTTGGTGAAAAAGAAGTTTCTCACATATCTGGGAGAAAATATTCAGAAATCAACTACTTATCAGGAGGGTGGAATTTGGAAAGCGATCCATTTTGAGGGACTCCAGGGTGATAAGGGCAAAATAGACATGAGCTTCCACTGTGATATGGCAGAAGGAAACAAATGCAATGTGGGGCTTTACATGGAGAGGCAAGCAAGGAGGTGAGGAGGAGGAGGAGGAGATGGGCAGATCTGTGAAAGGCACCGGAATACTGCATCATAGTAGGGCTTGTGAGCAGCCACGGGTTCCTTATTTAGCCAGAGACTCAAGTGTATCATAAACTTGAACACTTAAGATTTCAGGGGACTTGGGGCACATATGAAAAGCAGAGGATTTTTGAAGACATTTAGGCACATGTAGGTAACTGGAATACCTTTACCGTGGGAGTTACATTGCTGATGGAGAATAGGTATATATTTATTTTTTTAAGATAAATACTATCAGGACTCCAGCAGTGACAAGAAGACAGAATAATCTGGAGCACTGCTTTTTAACAGCAATTCAGGAGAAGGAAGAGGAAACTCGATGGGCCAAGTTCTGATCTCAGTTTTTGCAGTTTTTGCACCAGAATGATTTCCCAGAAGCCCTGGAAAGGTGGTGCTCTACTCATGAGAACCGTTGGTCTTTCATAGCCCATGGTATGGGAAGCAGCTTGTGCATCAGTGGCAGACTTCAGGGGAGTCTGAAGCTCTGAGCTGATATTACACCACAGCATTCCCAATGCGAGATACGATGTCTCTGAGTTCAACCAAAGGGAAAATAAGGTATGGAAAGGTTAAGTGACTTGCTTTATGTTGCACAAATCCAGGGCCCAGCTAGGAATGGAAATACCACTCAGTCCCTTTATTCTTAACAACACCCAGCCAAGGGAACCTCTACTAGGATCTCCAAGGATTTCCTCCTACGGCAAAAGCTTTCAGTTCAGTAAAGTGGGGAGGCTGGGGAGGAACAACCAGCAGAATGCCATGCATTATTCACGTGCTTGCAAGCAGTGTGGAATGCAAAGGCCGAGATGCAGGAAGCAGCAGTGCCTGGTTAGGAGAGCACCGGAGCAGTTCAGGTGGCCAGCTGGCAGGGATCTGCTCAGCAAGCCAAGGGTCACTCAACAACGTCAGGGGGGACTCAACAAAGCTCTGCTGTGACTCCTGCCTTTCAACCAGCTGGTCTGGCTGGTGGAGAGCAATGCCACATCCTGAGGTCACCTCTGGGAAGCTGCATTTCTGAGCAAAGCCGAAGCACTGTTGCTTGAATGATAAACCTCCCCAAATACGTGTCAGGAAACCTGAAACCTAGCTCAGCAAACCATTTAATTTTGTGCTTAAGCCAAGCCCTATATAAATACATATGAACTATAGTTTTGGGCTCAGCCACGCTAGAGTCATGGGGGCAGAAAAGTCCAACTAAGGTGTTTAATTAAGGTGGTGCTTGATGAGTTTTAGGAAAGAATTTTGGGACATGTTTGCCGGGGATTGCAATAAGAAAACTTATGTGTCCAAGAGATCTCTACCTGTCTTAAGTACTCTGTGGGTCATACAGCAGTCATTTAATCCTCCTAGGTGTCAGTTTTCTTAACTACAAAATGTGAAAAATGTTCATTCTCCAGGTGCTTGTGCTGGATAATGAAACAGCTCTATAAATGGAAGATGCCATAAAACCATGTTCTGTGGTTATTACTATTGTAAGTAATAAGTATATATTCCTTCTTAATGGTGAATGATGAGTAATTGCTTGGTGGTTCAAAGCCTAAGAAAAAGAGAAACCAACTTGTTCTGCTGATGTATTTGACTTACTGTTAAAGAACAACTGCCTGAGTGAAGCGCCCAAAGTCTGAATAACTTGAGTCCAGACTTTTAGCAGCAGCAATGCTTGACTCCTATTGAAACTGAGGGGATTAAGTACCTTTGCAAATTTGGCCCCACAGCTTTTCTTAATATCTAAAATATCTCTGGGCATAGGTGTCTCAGTAAGTCACATTCTTCTGTTCTCCTGAATCCTGCAGAATAGGATCTCAAAAAATCCTTAATATCGTCTTAACTCTGCTCTTTTTTCTGACAGTGTTAATATGAGTCAAGTGGGAGCTGCATTAGAATTGCACTAGTGGTGTCTGTTGAATTTAGGCTCCTAAGTGACTTTTTAAAATTGAGTAAAAACTTGTGAATTCTTACTGCGTGTGTCCTCCCATAACTCCAGAGTCTTGTCTAAGTGTCTTTGAAATTGTTAAACGCTGAAAAAAAAAAAAAAAATGGTCTCTGGAATGCTCACTGAAATCAAACACTTCCAGAGTGATATGGTTCTCCAGAATGCATTCATTTTTTTTCTCAGTAAATATTGTAAAAACTTATTTCAGTATTTACATGGTGTTACTGTTATCATTGCAAGTCCAGGAGTTTAAAGGCATAATTGCACCTAATATGCCTGGAATCTAAGAGTCAATTTGGTTTCTGTTGGCTAGGTCATATGCAAGTTCTGAAGGCATTTTACCTCTTTTTCTCTAGCTATTTATTTCTGAAGGCATTTTAGCTCTTTAGTGTGTCTACTTAATAAATGTTTAACAGAGATTGAAACAGTCATTCAAGATCTTTTTCAGCATCTACAACTCCTGGTTAGCTGTTAAGGGCTAGAAATAACATGCATAAATAGGACAAATTACCTTGTTATTCTGACAGTGATTATAATCAGGTGATGCAGCTACTGAATGTTTGTAGCTGATTGTTTATTATTTTGTTTGCACTGTGGTAGTATTGGAGAGCTTGCTGTATAAGGCACCATATGAAGACAATACAAAATAATTCCTGCTCTGAAGGACCAGCAACCTCAACTGTCTTTTGTAGTTTACTGCTTTCCACCATTTCCTCTTCCTCTTGTGTCTTCTGTTTCTAAGCTATCCATGCTATCTCCTGCTAGTTTTCTGAAGCTTGAGGTTTTTCTTCTTCCTCTCCATGTGTTCATTTCTTTTCCTGGTAAGTTACCATCTTGTTCATTTTCATTCTTTCACATTCAGCTCACCTGAATGTGGCCATCTCTTCCTGTTGAAGGAGTCCTACATTCCCTTATTCCTCCTCTGCTACTCTTCACCTTTGTTTCACTGAAGTCAGATTTTCAACAGGCGTGAATCAGTAGTTACTTCATGCCAGTTTACTTCTGCTGTGTCTGGTCACTTGCTCTTCTGCTTGATCTCCAGGGCATTTTGCCACCTCCCACCTCCATCGTACAATAGTTAGCAGCTGCATAACATTGTGCAGATACTATCCAATGAAACATCACAGTGATGGGATAAGGTAGATAAATATTATGCTTATTACACAAATAAATAAGTGCAGGCAAAAATGTAACGAGGGGCAAGATGACAGGAGTCAATTTATGAGTTTGTATCAATCCAAAAATCCTTTGTTCTCCACTCTCTGATATGTTAGCTTCATTTCGTGCTGTTCTTTGAGGCCAATGGCCAGAATGGCTTCTTATCAGAGCAGCCAGCCTAATGTCCCTGAAGTCATGTCTGTCCTGGGTGTCACTTGTCTCTGTTCTGTGATTTCAGTAGATGCGTAAGCTGCCTTCATTTCCAGAGACAGAGTAGCTTTGCCACTGATTTCCATGTGGTTGAATGCAATTTTGTTTCTGTATAGAGTTGTCCTTATCACTCTAAATAGTCTCAAAAGAGACAAGGAGGCCCACAGTGACGTGCTCTGGAAAGTGTCTGAACAGCAAGAAGAAATCTAGAGGGAATCTTGCAAATCCACGGGATTACTGCCAACTGCACAGGTGAGCTGTGGTTTAGTATGAGCCACTCCCGGGGCTGCCACGGCCAGAGGGAAAATTAAGGAAATAACTCCATTGACTGCCTCCCTCCCCCTCGCATCTGGGTTTCCTTTCCAAAAAGATGATTTGCAACTGAAGTAGGTAGTTTCACAGAAGTTCATGATGATGTAGGTTGTGGAGCACTGCGTTCCTGGGGTCTCACAAGTGTTCCCCCGTGGCAGGAAACTTTCCATGGGAAGAGTCAAGGTCATTCTCCTTCATGGAGAGTCTTGTAGTGATAGAGACCAATCATCATGGTGGATTCAGGAATCTCGGAGCAAATTTCATAGGTACCTTTGAGAAAGAGAGAGGTGCATTAGAAAGATGTGATAATAGCCTTCTGTTTGGGAGGAAAGGATAAGAAACCAAGAAAAAGGCCACTGAAGCCAGTGTGAGGATTTAATTGTTGACTTCAGGGAATGTAAAGTTCAGCTGAATAATGATGGGGGTAGATGTGAACAAGTATTTTTAGAGGGTAAATGACCCTTTAGAAACTCTTTCGAACAGTGAAGAGCAAGACTAGGTGTGGGCCAACACATTCAGTGGTGGAAGTGTTTGGTAAAGTATCAGGGAATGCTTCCTAGTAGTGAGGTCTGAAACTGGAGCTGGCTCTCAAGGGAGAAACGAACACCACATCACTTGGGTGAGTTAGGAGTGCATGTTCCTTTCCTGCCCTCTTCCCAAGGGAGTGAGGCTTGTCTCACCGATCTAAAGAAGCCTTTCCATCTCTAATTTCCTCTTACTTTGTTTGAATAGGTTATCTGATCTAATTACATAACATTCAAGTGCACAAGTGCAGGAAGAAGTGATAAAATCAAGAACAGCTTTAATGAGGCCAGAAAAGGAAGAAAAATGGAGTAAGCTCGGGGGACCTCTGAGGTCCTTTTGGTGCTATTCAAGCAAAGAAATGGAAACAGTGCTCAGACAGAAGAAGCTGGGTGGAGTCAGAAGGTTGATTTTGAACTAGTAAAGCATTCCGTAGTTTCAGTCTCCAAAAAGAAGTAGGTAGTCATCAGATTAGATGGTGTTAGAAAGTGCAAAGAGGAATTAAGACTGCAGTCATTCAGGGAAGTGGTCTTGTTGTGCAGAAATCACCTCTGATCACCATAGACTGATGTATCTGTTGCAGTGGGGTGGGACTGAGTGGAGTGAGACAGATCAGAAGGAGCGATGGATGGCCACAGAGGAATAGCCAGGTACACACATCCACATACAGGTCTGGCAAAGACTGACGGTGACCAGGGAGTTCTTAGAAACACAAGTTTGTACAGAAAGTATCAATATTCTTCAATCAGTTCTATTAGCTTATCAGTTAAACTTGATAGAAAGGTAGGAAAGAAGGGGAATTCCATCTCATGTAAAGAGTGTATGTTAATATCCAGTTATTCATCAGAAAAAGGTGAAGGCTGTCATTGCCTGCTAGACAGAAATTTTGAAAAAGCCTGATGTACGTAGTGGTTCAAGGGCACTGGACACAGCTCGGGGGCCTGAGGGTGAGGGCTCATCCTCAGCTGAGTGAGCTGGGGTGTTGCTCCAGTCTGCCTCCTCCCTGGAAGGTAGACAGACTAAAGCTTCTCCCAGTGATCAGGTTCTGACTAGGGGCCTCTCCTGAGGCACAGATGTGCTTCAAAGGACAACACAATGTAAGCAGTTTGGCAATTTGGGGGTTTGGCCACAACCATATGGCTGGAGGTGCTGAATTAGAAGGGAGTAAACGCAGCTGATGTGCCTAAATGGTGGAGACTGCCAGAGAAACAGAAAGAAAGCCGTGACTGAGAAATAACCTGAACAGAAGCATAAGGAAGAAAGACAGTGGGTATCAGATATAGAGAAGCCTCCAGGACAGGAGGAAGAATGCCTAGATGGCTGCATTCAGTTTCCAGCACAAGATAATACAGTCAAGCCCACTCGAGATACCCCCATGCCTAACGGCAAAACAGCACAACCAAACATGTCACCACAGCTCCTGAATTAATGGGGAGATAATTCATGATCTCAGAAGCAGAGACCTGATCAGTGGAGAAGTTGCTTGGGATCCACCCCGCCCAACAGTGTTACCGTCAGTCTACCAGTGAGCATGGGGAACCTGGATTCAGCCTGCTGTTACAGTGAGCAATGGGCCTCAATGGGCCTCAAGTATTGTATCAGGAGATGCCAACATCTGGGAAATTTAAAAAACGCTAAGTTGGATTCATTTTTTAGGTGTACAGCCATGAAATGGGAGCAAGTGATAAGTTGAGCCCAGTTCTGCTGGTCTGTGATAAGAACCAAGTCCCCATCGGCTGATTTATGGATTGGTGCTCCCTGTCCTTCTGCTCCAGCACAGGAACCCAGCGAGGTCCAGGTGTTCTTGTGGGCTGTGGGGGGAAACAGGTTGTCTAATATGGATGGATGCCAGTGGAAAGATCTGCACATGGGGTATGGGATCAGGGCTCAGAAGAACATCCTTCCCTATTCCTTTTTGTGAATCACTGACTCATTTAAAAAGGTGCACTTGTCACTCGGTGGATTCATTTCCGGGGCAAGCTTTGTTAGCTGCGGAGACAAAGAATGAGATGATGTTTCCCTTGTGTCACCAAAATAAGCTACTTTTTTGTCTCAGGACTTGTTTTCCCACCACATTGATATGCAAACCTTCAAACAGGGGTGCCCCATGAGACATTCCCAGACACAGGCAAAGCAGGCAGTTACACAGGGCTAAGAGCTAGGATGTGCAAGGTGTGTGTGCAAAACAGATGTAACCTTGCTGCCTTCTTTGCTGATATGAAAGAGCCAGAATGGCCTCTGCTGCTGCTGTTACTGAGGGAAAAGACAAGGGAGCAGCTGCTGCTGAGGTGGGAGGTTGGGCTTTGGTCATTCACATCTTCCTTTCCGTCTTCCCTCTGCTCCTCTCTTGCCACTGTCAGCAGTAACCTGGCTGTGGGCCAGTCCGAGCCCTTCATCCTTAGGGCAGCAAGATCAATTTTGGTCGCTTCTACTGAGAGGTTCTGCTGTCTCCTCCCCAGCTGCAACAGGCTGGGGGGCACCCTGGCCAGCTTCTTTCCCTCTGGCGTACCTTATTTGATGGGGTTCTCCATGATATGGTGAAGAAACGTCATCATGTTTGAAAGTTCTTGAATTCTATTTATTATATCATTTACTCGTAGCATCTATGTTATATATCACACCTGTATACACAGCTAGATATTATTCTGACATGAACGTCTCCCTAAAGTCAAGATGTATCTTGCAGTCAGCTTTTGAGCGATGATACAGAAGCCCAGCCCTTTCCTGCAGAGAGAAATGCTGCACTTCAATTTTTGTTGTGCCCATAAGGCATTGCTCTACTCCTGCCTCATGTTTTTACCTGCCTGTAACCCAGGATAAGTAACTAGAACTAACTAGGATAAGTAAATAGAGAGTAACTAGGTTAGGAGTCAGTACCAACACCTAGACTTGGCTTCTGGCTTCTTGGCTTCTTGAGGTCAAATGACTTCTTTGCTCCTTTTTCTTCCTAAGACAGGAATAATTTTTGCAACAGGCTACAGAGGTCATGATCCTTCCTGTATTTTTCTCAGCTATTTCCATTCATCCAAATTGTTGTTGCAGCTTAGACTTCATAGGCGAGATATTGTTATTTCCAGCCAGAATAAACAAAAATAAGTAAAAAAGAAAATAAAGATGTATAACTTTTATCTTTATAGAATATCAGGGCAAGCATCTGTTTCAAAAACAGGGACCGTGTTTAATTAAGAGTGAGCACATGGACATCAGAGAGTGCTGCCCAACCACTGTCAAAATAGGTGTTAAACAAAGGTTTTCCTCACCAATATTTTCTCTCCGACTAGAAAATAAGTAAAAAGATAATGTTCATGTAATAAACCCCAGTTATCACAATCACACACTGTGCCAAAGATTTGCAGCTGGAAAATTAATTTCATTTTTCCTCTGTTCAGCAACTACAATATTTTTGCTAAATTTTTTTTCTGCTCCAATTAAAAATATTTTGAGTTATTTTTCTATAAACCTAAGAAAGGTCTCACCCAATGTCGTTCACTGCTATCCTAAATAACAGGCCAGGTGTCACCTTTTTTTATTAGTGTTTTGGTTCTGAAACTGACTTCACAAAAAAGCAGCCAAAGTTCTTGGAGATATTATCGAAACTTGGGGAAAAAGGAAAGCATTTGGCTCACATCGCTGTTAGTGACAATAATCAATGCCCAGACAAGCATGGCTTCAGAAAATGTGTCAAGAACCCACTTTATATTTTAAACAGACCATGAAAGACGTTCAAATTCTTCATCTGGAAGAAAAAAAAAAAAAAAAAAGAAGGGGGGAGATGGAGGGAGGGAGAGATTTCCTTCCACCAGGCAGTGAGAGATCACTTCACGCTTTCCTTTGGTAGGTTACAGGGGCAATTGTAAAGCCATCTCATGTGAACAGATGGAGGCAAAGGATCTCAGCTTTCACTGGGAGCGGGTTAAAGATCTGATGCCTGGGATGGTGGGCTAGACAGGGCCCAGCAGCGGGGGCTTTCTGACAGTCAGACGTCTCCAGGGCCTGCTGGGGTGGCCGCAATCCTTGGGGAGCACCTCGGCAGGTTCTCAGCAGACCGGCACCAGCTAAGCCTCAGACTTGTATAGGCACTTCACATTTAAGAGCATGTCTAATCCAATCACGGGCAGATTGGAAGCTATCTGTGTACCTCCCATATAGCATATTCTTGTCGGCTTGAAAGCAATCTTCTCCTCGTCAGCCTTCCCCCTTGTCTTCCTATCAGTCTGTGCAAGCAGTGGCGCTCCCCCCTTGGGCACACGGAGCTAATCCTATTTACTCAGCCCATCAATTTAACAGCTTTAAATATTTGCATCAGTTAGATAGATGCAGCTGAAACGTTAGCAGCATCGCTGGGCCAGCAAGAGAGGGGGGAGAACGGTGTGGTGAGCGGTGGGAGGCAGCCTTCCCATGCTGGCAAAAGCAGAAGAAAGTCATTCAGAATGATGAAGGCTGGGGCATGTCTCATGCACACACACACACAGAGACACACAAAGCAGACTACACATGTGCAACTCATTACACACACGTGCACACACCAGCAGAGTGTCACTCTCGCACACCACAGTCCCTGTTTCTGTTAGTTCACCGTTTCTCTCTGACTGTAGACACAGGTTTTGACACGCTCTTACCCTTGCTTTACGTGGGCCCACCAGCATGCCCACACGTGGTGGGGCCAGCGCTGTCTGCTCCTGCTCACAGTGCTGTTGCTGGTATTGGTATGAGTGGTGTGGTCCGGTGGGATTTAGCCCCTGCCCGTGTTAGCACGGGCATATGGTCTCACACACGCTCATTCCCTCCTCTTGCTTCAACTGGAAGGTGTGCGTGGAAGGATCAAAGCAAGCACAGATGCAGAGGGTGCCAAACACCCCCTCAAGAGAGCACTGACCATGTGTGCCTCCTGCTCGAGCACACACATGCCACTGCAGAGGAGTTCAATCTGACCTGAGGAGGCTTTACACTTAACTCCGTCTTCAGCTATCTGTTTACAAATTCCTGAACTGAAATTCCTCCTTTCAGTTTATCTGTCCTGAGCATCCTTTGGCATCCTTTAGCTATACCTCCTGTGCTCTGACTAGAGATTAGAGCAGTCCTGATGAGGCAAGTCCTTTTACAAGGATCAAGAGGACAATCAGGAAGATGTTACGTGCTCGCAACCTCTTGTCACCGCTACAAATGATCCCAGAACTCAGAAAGGACCAGCATCCACCCCTGAAAACTCAGTGGAGACTGTGGGGAGTTTTTGTGTGCTCCTCCTCGAGCACTTGTGCCTTTACTAATCACTTTACTCTGAGCGTGGACCAGCCTTTGGTTTGTGGTTTAACTCACCTGCATGAGTCACACCTGAATTCCTCTCCTTACCCACTGGAGGTTAAATAGAATTGGGGTGGCTGTTGCCTTCCAGGGTATTGCACTCTTTGATGTGCAAAGGACATATAACTGTCTGACATTTCGACCTGGCACATTTTTTTACATTTAATCTGCTCTTTTCTGTCTGGTTCTCAACCTCTTAGAAATTTTTTTTTTTTACTTGCTGCTTGTGCTAGTGAAGATCATGTATGCTAACAAAAATCTCAAGAGGTTTCTTGTGCATGCAGGCGGCAAGCTTGGGGATTGTCTTTGATGATCCAGAGTTGGGCTCTGCCCCTAAAAGAGGCAGACATATTTCCATCCCTCTGAACTCAGACTTAAGGCTGAAATGCAGTACAAAGAGGATGTGCAGTGCATGCCTCCTTCACTCATTCTCAAGACTTAAAGGTACTTCTCTAAAGAGATCACAGTGTTCTGATCTAGTGGACACCATTTTTTCCCAGGCTGAGAGCACTTTAGGCAAAACCCATGCAGTGACTTTACAATTCAAGAGGGGTGTTCAGGGCTTGCACCAATAGTATTATGGAGTAAGAAGTCAGATGAAACGAAGGTCCTTTATTCATCCGATTAGCGATGGGAGGTTATGGCAAAGGAGAGCACTCAGAGTGTGCACTTTCCAGCTGCTGGCATGCTGCTAGCCTGACACGCCCTGAGGAATCCAGAAAAAATTCTTGAAGCATGAGAATTGTTTTTCCCCTAACAACTCTGCCTCCTCTTCTCCTCCAGGGGCCAGGGCAGGCAAGCAAGATCCAAGAGGCTCTGAAATCATTGGCATTCCTTCTGGTGACTTTGCGGGGCTTTGGATCAGGCCTTGAGTGTTCAAAGACGGCAAACTTGTAAAAATGTTTGGAGAATGGGAAAGCTGAAAGTTCCCACGTGCTGTTTAGGGCTACATCTTGGTTCCCCGTTGTGCTTATCAGAAATATATGTCATCAGTGCATATTGACGGAGACACAGACACTATCTTTTTGCAGTAGACCCATGTTTAGCCCAATATGCTGGGGTTTGGTCGGTTTTTTTAAAATCTTATCCTCCCATTTCATTTCTTGGCATTAATTGCTCATACTGTCCTCTACCTTGGTACAGTAGGACTAAGTTTTCTCTTGTCCTAAAAGTCTGGGGATGTTTTTGGTAAAGAACAGCAGAAAATTTGGCCAGTGCAGCTTCAATTAATTGTGTCAGCCACGGTGATATTCAACCGCCAGGGAGTAATTCACTGGGAAAAGACTGGGAAGAACTGCACATCAGAAGCCAAAGTTTAAGGTGAGGAGGCAGAAGATCCAAACTCAGGGGAGAGTGAACTGTCTAGAGCAGCTGGATGGGAGAGAACAGATGGGACTGTGTGGAGAGTGGAAGCAGGATTAGGGACTCAGGGTATTCAGAATGAAGGTGATAGCAAGCACGTGGTGTTTGCAGCTGACAGAGAACGGCTTTTAGCTAGGAAGCCATTAAAAGTGGTAGTCTTCTCCTTTTTTCCTTTGGTGCTCTTTGCTTGTCCCTCCTGCCCATGTCGTAGCTCTGTGAGATCTGTGACAGGGTCAGTTGAATGGGGGAACTAACCTGGCTGAAAACAAATCATTTACCACCCCAGGTTTATCTGTCAGTGGACCAGTTCTCAGACCTGACTCCCACACAGCTCTTCAAGCAAGGATGCTGACACAGGGGAGGGGCTGTCGTCAGCCAGAGAGACAGGGAGACCCACATTTCACACACTCCCTCCCTGAAATCATCAGGCTAAAACAGCAAAAGGATTAGCAAGAGGAGGTTGGTGCCCACCCTGGTGCATGTGTTTAAAGAGACTACTTGAAGAAGCCAAAAACACTTTAAAGGCTGAACAGGCCTGGGCAAAAATGAGCAGTCATTTAACTACCACAAACTGCTGCTCTTCAGAGGCTGTGGGTTGCACAAGTCATTGCAGAGCCTGCGAGGAGCCCATGCGGGGAGCCTGGTCAGAAGGAGCTGCAAAAGGTGGTCCACAGGGCCCAGCCTGCTAAATTCTGCTCTAGGCATCAACAGCCTGCATCCCCTAGCAGCTTCCCACCAAGGAGCAGCACCAGAGCAAGCACATGGGGAGGGGGAAAAAAAGGGGGAAAAAAAAAAAAGTACTACGGTTAGACCAGCTTTAGATGGAAGCAGCGATAGGGCGAGCTATATCCCAGAAGGCAAGATTAGTGAGACAGTTAGACAGATTAGAGGCGAGACAGATATTTCATCCAAAAAGGGGGAACTCCTCAGGACATGCTTGTCCAAATAGAGGTTATGTGGCTTTACTGAGTGGGTACCGCGGGAGGTGAGCCAAATCCTCACCTGGAGTGAAATGGGGAAGCCCTCCTGCCAATGGGGCTAAGGACTCATCCCAGCTGAGACCAGACCCGGTATACTGATGGCAACAGCCAGCCTTTCCACGTGTCTCCTGTGCGCTGCTGCTTCCATCTGAGTCTGTGACCACCCCCCACGGGGGAAGAGGTCGAGAAGCCACGCACCTTTGAGGCCACACAATGATTTCATAGGATGTTCAACCCCAAGACGTCTTCCCTAAGCTGCATCCAGTCACCCCTCCCCTGGTCAGCTGCCTTTTGTTAGAAGTGCTCGCTCTCCATAGGAGAGGCACTGTGACACTGTTGAATTACCCTCCCTTATTCTGGGGAAACTGTTTTTTTCTCAAGAGCTTTGATGTGGAGAGGTAAGGGCCGAATGTCCCACACCCGCCCCGCCGCCCATCAGCTGCTGCAGCGTGGTTCAGTGCCTCGCTGGGCTTCAAGCGGAGTTAATCTCCTCTTCACTTCCATTTCTTCCCACCCCTCCTCACTCTCCGCTATCTGCTGTGAGTTTAGCTGGAGCTAGATCACACACACGCCCCTGGACTCCCCTTCCCTGGAAGCAGAAACCGGAGTGACCCCAGCTAGCTGCGGGAGAAGAGACAATCTGCGAGCCCCGGGCGGCTGCGGTGGTTCTGCCTGCCGCTGTGCGCCAGCACGAGCAAGCAAATTCCAAGAAGATGCAGTCATCAGCAGCTCTGTGAAGACAGGAAAGTGGTTACAAATGCTCTCTGCCTCAAAGAGAGAGAGAAGAAACCACAGTCTGGCTGCAACCTCACCTCGTGCTTTCTGATAATCTGCTGTTTAGAAACATTCGCTATGGTAGCTGTGGCTAGGTAGAGGTGAAAACAAACACGCTGATGGATGCAAAGGGGCTGGTTTATCTCCGGCCAACTCAAACACAACCTACTTTCGGCATGCATACAATAGCCCTCGTACAAAAGGGAACAAAGATAGAGGTTTCTTCCTCAGAACTGTCAACACAGTGCGTTCTGGGATAGAAAAATTGGCTAGGGCACATGGCGTGACCGTCCACTTCCAGCTGAGGCAGGACTGGTTTGTCCTAGTGCAGGATCTAGGGTTTTACATACTGAAGTCCTTGGTGATTTGAATGCAGCATCTTGCTTATACACTGATGCTACTCAGCAAGCAAATACATCTCATCATCAGCAGGCTTTCCCCAGTCTTCTGCCTAAATTGTCTCCATTTTGACAATGTGCTGCATTTGCACCTGTTTGCCTGAAAAGGAGGGAGGAAGTATTCACAAGTATCCCTACCATGACAGTAAGTGGCAGAATTAAGAATGTTGAAAGTTTTCTGAAATATTTAATTAGCAGTTCAGGGGCCAGATTCTCCATTCAGCCCAATGTCCACGTATTGTCCAGTTGGAAATTACTGGTTTGGGTGGGGTGGCAGTGCATAGAGAAAATATTATTGGTGGCTCCCTGGCCAATTTGTACCAGTCCTTCATGAGCTGTTTTACCAGCTGAAGTTACGTGTTCCCATCACATCTCCATACCTCCCTGGTGAACCCCTTGTTTTGGGAGCTGTAGGGGAGGGCACATCCCTGAGCTTCTCTCCCACCACTCCACTGCTGCAAAGCTGTGTGGGTCCTTTTCTGCCCCAGTCTGAAAAGGCCACAACAAAACACAGAATCTGGCCTCCATTATCAATATCTGAGATTTCATATTTTCATTATCAAAAGGTTTTACTGAAGCCTGGAATTTGCCACAGTGGGTGTCCTTTCAAAATCTGCCAAGTTTGCTTTAGAAAAAACAGATAACATTACCTTGGTATTTGCGGTATTCCTTGTGCTGCTCTTCCCACTTCAGTGGAAGACTGCTGAGGATGTTTAGGGAAAGGCTAAGATAAATGTACTTCAATATCAAAATAAATAATAGAGGCCAGTGTGTAGCTTGTATTATTCATGTTCATACTGGATTTCAGTTTAGGTTTAAAGGGAGATGCCCCAGAGCTTTTAGGCTGTCGCTCCCAAGTCCAGAAGGATCAAAGGAGCTCTGTCATGAATAACGTCTGGTCTTGTCCATGGGGCACACATGGTTTTGAGCACAGTACACTAAAATTACAGCAGGCGTAATCTGAAGCCTGTGCTGGTAAGAGCTGTTCCACTTCCCACTGTCCCTCGTGTTGGTCTCCAAGTGCCCTGGGACCATTGCATCTCCTCTGAGAGACATGCACAATGGGATTGCCATTGTTCTTGGCGTGAGCCTGGAAATGGGCAGAGTGGCTACATCTGGAAGGCAGTCAGCCATGACTGCACAAAATGTGGCTCCTGTTTGGGGCTGCTCTGCACAGCTGGAGGAGGCGGGTCTGATGAGTTTCTCCCACATGAGAGCACTCATTCCAGAAGATAGACACTAACGTTCTTGATCAAGTCCATACGTACCATCTTGGGCTGTCTCTCCATCCAGACATCGCTCCTGTAGGGGCACTTCATGAAGAAACTCACAGAGAAACCATGACTCACTGGACTTTGAGGCAAAAGTGAGGGCATATTCATGTGAATATTGCAGATAAAGAAGTTTCCTCATGTAAAGTCTCTTTCGAGATGGAAGCCTGTTGCCAGCACTCAGCAAATAATAAATAATAGTAACAGTACAAGAATTCTTCCACAGAATAATTCATCAGCCACAAAAATTACCATAACTACTCACCAGCCTCTGGTCTGGCAGAGCAAAAGCCAGAAGCTTAACATGCTGCATAAGGGGAAAAGAGGAATTCTCCAGGGCAGTCCTTTAGTGATCTGGAGGGATCGTGGTTTTCCTGCTTTGAACTGTGCGCAAAGCAAAGAGTGAAGTTCATAGCCAAACAACTGATTATTCAGGCCTAATGTTTGAAAAGACCAGATACTGAATCCTTGATGTTTAGTCTCTCATGCCAGGTTGTTCTTGTTCCCATGTATTTGTTTTATCAGGAGATGATGGGTATACCATCCTAGCATAAATCACATGGGGTGTGACAGTCTAGGAGAATAAGATTAAGGCAAATGATTGCTAATTCAAGCCAAAATTTGGTGGAGTGGGTCATCATTTCATAGCTAACAACAGACAAAACATAAAATTCTATTGGTCCTTTAGGACATATAACATAAACTGCTCTATGGCCTAACTCTGCAACTCCCACAGGATACAATTTGATACCTCAAATATCCTGCTTCTATTAAAAGGGCCTCTAAGAAGTACCTGATGTGAGACATTGTACAATCATTGTACAATCTGGAGCAAAACAAAGAAGAAAGAGCTGCAGAACTCTGGAAGCACTGGTGCAAAACACAGCCGTGCGAAACAGATTCACATTTGATCTCTTTCTAAGAAGACATTATCTTAGAACCATCTCAGTGTGTAAGGCACTAAGTTGATATCTTGCTACTCATGCAGGGCCTGAAAGACTGAGTTACTGAAGACTTCATCACAGGCATTATCTTTGAGGCATGCTATTTTTCTCTGTTGCCAAATCTAAGTATTTGGGTTTAGTTTCAGCATGGCTCCTGTCACCACTGCGATGTTACCTGTGGTCCTGCAGAGAAAGAGGGAGACAGCAGTGTTCTCAGTGCTGCCTCAGCTCCACAGGACAAAATACTGGCTGGTTTCTCCTCTCACTTAGACAGAAATAACTCCACTGGCTTCAACAGAGTAACACTGTCAGCTCCAAATCAGGTCTGCTGACCCTGCTGAATATGTCTTCAGAGCACAACATTGCTGCTATTGTTGACGTTACAGCATCAAGCAATGATGACCTGTATTAGTGTTTTCCTTTGTTACAGTGGATCTTTGAAATCTACCTGAGGGAATTTTTGACATGGGAAACCCTACTGTATCCTAAGGAATCCCACATAGATTTAACTAGTACAGAACTGGCTTTAAAAATTCTCTTGTTCTTTCCCCATGATTGTCAGGAAAATCCCAGAATCTCCCACGATACCACTGAACATGGACGCTTGTGGTCCCCCAGAGCAATATGAAGCTTCACTTCAGAGCAGTGTTTCCTTGGGAATATCTGGTGGTAGCTTCTTACAGAGGCAGCTGGCCTTGGTTTTCCATCCTAGGCCTATTGACACAGCATGCAGAAACCATTCCTGGACTTCCAGGACTGAAGTGTATTTCTGCTTAGACTGAACACAGGTGGTCCTGAAGACAAAGCCCTAGAGATGAGTGCTGCAGTCCTAGGTATTCTGGGTGTAAAACTCTTCTCTGGTGAGGCTGGTAAGTAAGATTCTGACATAGCAGATCTTAGGGTTTTACCTCTAAATAAATCCAAGAGAAAAAGGTATAAAACCAGGCTTACGGAACTGACACAGCCACGTGTCTGAAAGTGAAGAAGTGACAGATCCTGGTTGTCCAAGCAGTGGAAATGGGACTAAAGAGAGGGTAGGGGAGCTCATCTGTTTCTAGACAAGGCAGAGTCTATCCCCTTTCCTGCCTGACAGATGACTTTGCCCACTGTTGGACCACAGTGTTACAGATAATCACCATGTAAATGATGTTCTTTCAGTACAGCTTTTGTCTATGTTTTCTGTAGGATGTAGAGTCTCCTTGTGAAATCAGACTCTGTCACGCCAGGCACTGAAGAAGACACATGTTGAGAGACAGTGCCTGTTCCCAGGCTTTCAGACTAAATAAGACCAGACCACAGGTGGGGGAAAAGCAGAAGCCTGGGTGAGGAACTTAATGGAGTTCCCACAGCAAGTCCATGGCCAAGGTGGAACAGAGTCCAAACACCTCATACCCTGCTCCTAACAGTCAGCGTGGGTCTGCTTCCCAAACCCCCTTGCACTGATCAGGAAGTTATGATTTTCCTGCCTGTTGCTATAACGCACAACCTGGTTTGTAAGATATATGAAAATTACAGCTTCATTAATAATATGATCCAATTTCTACTTGCTGGCCATCTGGTCTCTTTTGCATAGTCAGGATTACCAGCAGAGATCCCTGATAACCTAACGAGAACTGCACGTGCTCATTTTGCCTCACTTTTGGAGTCCCGGATGTGTTTATCCTTAACCATAATTCTTTTCCCAGCCTTGCTCCTACCCCCAGCCCTGACCTTATCCTAGGCTGTCAGAATAACAGTTTAAAAACAAATATGCAGCCAGTTTCCTTTTTTTTTTTTTTAAATACAGCTTGACAGGCTTAAAATGCAGAACTCAGATCTCCCAATTATCACAAACTGCTGTGATTGCCTATCTGCTTTGCGTGTTTTTATGCTAACATCCATACGCTCATTTTAATTTAAGAGGAAAGAGGGGTCTACCTTCCATTTACAGAGCAGACATGGTAAAAGCACAGGTAGGCTGCTATTTATGCATAGCCTTCAGACACAGAGTAAGCAAAGCTGAGAGAACGATAAAACATTAACATGCTTGTTGTTGTTATCATTTATTGTAATGGCTGTATTGCAAGTTCACAGCTGGTGGTATAGTGCCTGTAGTAATTACTACACAGTTATGGTTGTGCCAGGTGTTACATGAGTCCTTGGCAAGTTCAGGGTGAGGAGAAGGACAAGGAACAAAAGTGTAAATGAACTACACTTCGTCTGTCCCATGAGCTGCTTACAGTCATAGAGCCTTAACTGAGGAACAGAAGACAGTAACTTTCAAAATCAACCATTTTACCTTGGAGCTGATGTACCAATTTCACATGTGACTTGGGATTTTAGGAGCACTACATCCCACAGACTTCATGGGGACTGAGCCTGTTCAGAAGCAAAGACAAAAGTAGTTTTGCTCTTAACTTTGAAGGGAAGAGAATCAGGCCCTATCTGCAATCAGTTCAAAGTTGCAGGTGGAGCAGAGGCTGAGGAGGACTCAGAAGTAGAAAAACCTCAACTCTGTGCCCCCTGTGGTGGCAACTGTCAGTTGGCTCCTGTTGGCATGAGTGAGGAACTGATTGGACTAGCCAAACTTTAGCTGCATGTGGTTATGCTGCTTTTTCACATGCTTGTGCTAGGATGTGAAGTTGAAGTGAACACAATGCTGTTATTCACACTGTGTGTGAATGGATAGAAAAATTGTGTCTCATGTGTCTGGCAGAAAAGCTCACCACAGCCTATACTGCAGTCAAGGAGCCCTGAGGGTAGCAACCTTAGAAAGGATGGTAGAAGTTTTATCTGGGAGTATTTGTGCTAAAGACCCTTTTGATGACTTCTGTGCCATTGGAGTTGCTTTTGGCTACAAATCTGAAGTAGTACACTGGGTGCACTGAGGTACTGAGAAGAACCGTGAGATCTTTGGCTGAAAGAAATGGTGCAGGCAGAGGGCCCTGCCCAGGCTTTCCTGTAGTACAAGAGCTGTGGTCTCCCTTTTGGCTGTGTAGCACAGCCCTGGTGTAAACTGTGCCTGTCTGGAGGTAAAAATTGACCTAACAGCTGGAGTCTACAAAGTCTGGATGGAGACTTTGTGGGGAATAACTTGGAGGGCACTGGGTGGATGTCTCAGCAGAGCAAACCAGGGTGTGGGGTTTCATCAGCAGGCTGAGGAGCATAACAAGCGGGGAAGATGCCAGGGGGCTGCACCCGTGGTCACTGACAGTGGCAACAGGAGGGGTGGCACAAGTTGACAGAGCAAGTTGTACTGGCAGTACAGGACTAGGGCTGACAGCTAGCATAGCACTGGCTCACTCAGTTCTTTCCACATTGTTGTTTTACTTTCCCTGTCAAGTAGGTTCGTTGCATCCCTTTGCTTTGTATTTGCAAGTGTGAAGCGTATCAGGACATGGCTGGGGGATGTGGGGGTTGATTTGTTGTTATTCTCAAGGTTATGATGGGGAGGGGAGAAAAGGAGTTCGAAGGTGACTCAGTTGCCATTTTCTTTACTGTTTTTATCTTGTGTTAGTCACATGCTTCATGCTTCTGCTGTCTGCCTGCGGACTAGGAAGAAATTGTCTTCACAACTGCTATGATTTATCACCTGTGCTGTAGAGTTTAATTTCACTTTTGAAGCACCGGCGTTGCCCTGGCTGAAAAAAAGGAGGCTGGACAAGCATGCTTATGCTTGTAGTGGTATTGGAAAATTTCTCAAGTACCTGTGGGCAGGTGTGGCTCACATACTTGGGTTAAACCAATCGCCAGATCTAAGGTCAGGAAAGAATTTTGCCCTAGGTCACATTGGCAGGGATTATTGTGTTGTTTTTGTTTTCCTTGCTTTGCAGTGTGGGTTGCGGTTGGCTTCCTAGATTATCTACTACCATTTTAAGAAATGCTAAAAACCCAGGTTTGAGGTCCACAAGTGGAAAAAGTAGACCCAACCCTGCAGGTCTCAGACCTGCCTCATATAATCGCACAGCCACTTTGTGACTGTGTAGAGACTCCAGTCTCGGAAGCGTACAAGGCATCCTCAGGGCTGTCAGCATTCTTCAGATTGCCTGGTCATCTGGGCATCTTCACCTAATAAAACCCCTGTAAGTGTGTGATTTGGAAATCTGGCCATGCTGTTCAATTCTCTGGTTCTTTCCCTATGGCACAGCAGGTTTGGTGGCAAAGGTTTTCAGACCCGTTTTGGGTGGTGGAGCATTTTGTGACATGTGCTGTGGGAGGACAGGGCACGGATACTCCCTGGAACTTGTCATGCTGCAGTACGCTTGTGACTGCGATGCCCTGGACTTGTTGGTGATCACTTGTGGGTGATCTTGCCTAAGTGCCACACAGCTGTCAGTTGGTTTCCTGTGTTGCTGGGGTGGGGCTGTGTTGGTACTGTTCACTTTTGTTAGCGAGACCTTGTAGAAATTACTAGAAAGTTTACATTTAAAAATTAGTCTTCCTCTACCACTTATGCAGGATGACTGGAATCACATTAGGAGCATCACTGCATGATCCAAGAAAGCCAGAATGAAAGAGCATTACTTTGCAGAGATGGCAGCCTCATAAGCAGGCACTTTTCTCTGTTAATCAAAGCACTCCAGGCATCACTGCACTGTTATTTCATTTCAAATATGTTGCTGCATCTGAATTTCCTAACTAACCAGTGATTAAAACAACATGCTTGTTAGAAGTCTCTTGGGGAGTGGCTTGTGTGATGTTGGTATTAATAGGATGAAAACAATCAGAAAGTTAGGGGCATTCTTCTGAGGTATTGAAAACCCTTAATGAGGCCCTTAGTTATGCAATAATTTCTTTGCAAGCAAACACATGCCTATTATCATTATTATTGTGCCGATTGTTGATATCCCACTGACATGAACAATTTAGAGAATTCCAAGTATTATGCAGCTCTCCTGCCAGCTCAGAATAGGCTGACACAGCTACAGCTACCTATTTAAGAAGATTAGCCTGATTTTATTTGCATAAGAATTTAAAGCGACAAAACCACTTACCACACCCAGGAAATGATCATTAAAAATGAATTACTGCACATTCTTTTATTAGCTGTGTGGTTAACTTCTGAATGCTACAGTAAATGCCAAATCCAAAGAGAGATGCCCTGGAATATTTCCCCCTAGGTTTTCTAGGTTCTTGGACGTGCAGAGAAAATGTGTCATTATCCATTCTGGCAAAAGGGATCTTGTGTACAACATCCATAAGTATCTTTAAGTGGGCATTCCCTAGCTAAGATGACAGGTAAATTTTTGCATGCCCTCATACGTGATTCCAGCAGTTCTTCATGTCTGGGTTGGCCTGTACGTAACGCCAGCCAGTACTCGGAGACATCAGACTAAAGCAGACATAAAACTGTGGGCTTCACTCTCTGTTAAAGTTCCCCCAGTCCCGCAGGCAGCAGAAAGGAACCCTTCAGGAAAGGTAAACCATTTTATGCTGCTGTCTTCTGCTGAAGGGAGGCTAGTTGCAGAAGAGAATCCATCTCAGCAGCTCAGGTTTCAGCAGGTAAGTGAAAGCAGAGAAGGAGCAAAAGCAGATGGGAAAGAGAACATAGAAAACTTGTCTCTCTAAAAAATCCCATCAGCGGGCCGCTCTCCTTGCTGTTACTTTTTGGTGCTACAGTAGTAGCCAGAGGCGCCTGCCGACCCCAGTGCTCTACTGTGCTGGGAATGAGCCTCAGCTGGGTCCATCTGATTCTTTTTTTCAGCTGAAAGTCCCCAAACACGCCCAGGGCCAAAGATCAGGCTGCCCAGGTAGCTTAAACCCCCAGACCCCCAGCCGCAGCGCCAGCGGTGAGCATCCATCTCCGGCTGGAGCCCATCCCGCCTGGAACACCGCTGCGGTTTCGGCAGGAACGGGGAGCAGAGGTACCGGACCCCCGGTACCCCCACCCCAGCGGGGGCCAAGGGCCCAGGGCGGGGGGCACCGCCGGCTCCATCCCGCGGCACCGCCGGCTCCATCCCGCAGCACCGGCGAGCCTTGTCCGCCCTCTGCCGGTCCCTTCCCAAAATAAAGAAGGATGCCTGAAAGATTTGCCAGAGGAGAAGCAGCAGCAGGAGCAGCAGCATTCCGGCCCAACTCCCAGCAATGAGAGAGCAGGGAACGAAACGGAAAACGTCCACCAAGAGACAGTAACGGTGGTGAGAACGCTTTTTTTTTTTTTCAATGGACTCTGTGGCACTTGCATAGCTGTGTCGGAGAGACAAGGCTGAAAAGCACCTAGAAAGGAAATTGCACCTGCTGCAGCCCCTGATTGAAGAGGCGGCACTATCTGTCTACTTAAACGCATCTTTGAGGTGAATTGTGCCTCCGGAGTTTCCAGGCTTCCCCAGCCAGGAACTACACCCCAAAATCTGCACATGACTGAAAGCAGCATGGCAGTTATCCACACCTGGGAGAGCCAGGGAAGAGGTGCCCTGGGGCAGGTATGGAATGGGTGCCTGAGGGTCCCTGCTCCATCCTGGGCTGAGGCAGGCCTGGCCCTGCGACTTCCTCCCAGGGTGACCTAGGGATGGTTGCTTTCACCTCTCCCACCTTGCTTCCTCCCCCAACTAAGGATTCAGGTTGCGCAGCCATCCCTGTGAAGTAAAGCCACATGCTTGCAGAGCTTGGGAGCCAAAGGTTGCTTACGCTCTGTGATCCCAGGCAGCGGCAGGGATCTCACACAGTCTGGTCGCCAGGATACTAGCAGGTATATCATCAAAATGCTGATGCATTCAGCATCTTTTCTTGCCACTCTAATGGCAATTAAGGGACCTAAAAGCAATTAGGTGGCTGACCTGAACTGATTTCCAGGGGAGCAGAGCACCAGCATCTGTCTGAATTCTTCAAAAACACCTGCCTGAATGGCCAGGAAAGTAAAGCCGTATCGTTGTAAGGGAGGGCTTCCCCCCCAAACCCAGGAATCCGCAGGATCGTGCAAGGAGAATTTGTATTTCTGTTCCCATGTCTACGCCTCCTATATGTGGCTAGATGTTTGCTTCTAAGGCTGTCAAGCTTATCATTTATATGGGCCCAAAATTCACTGCAGAAGACTGTCAGGTCGAGCTCCTCAGTGTGTGTAATGAGAGTGGGAAGATGCTGAACAGCGGTAGGAAGAGTGACACTGGAAGATCACGGCATGTCCTGCTACCACTGAAGCCCACAAGTGGAAATGTTCTTGTCACTGACACTGGTGCAGGGTCTGTATAAGGAGGGATGCACTTGTGCTGTTACAAGGCAGGACTTTAGGGCTCCACACTTGTCTTGCCAGAACATTCTGCCATGAATTTAGGGAAGTCACTTAATATGAAATCTTGTTCTCACAGTAGCTGATGGGAGTCTTGCCATGGAATTCAGTCCTTTAATAAACAAAAATGAAAATGTCCCCTGTTTGACATCAGAGAGGAAGTGCTTTGGGGCCAAGACTGTCTCTTGCTTTGATGGTTGGTGGCCCTTTAGTCCATCAGTTACACATGGAACAAGGAATAAGAGATATATAATTGAATGCGAGAGAGAATTTAAGGCTCTGATTATGGGAAAAGAAAAACTCTTTACCCTTGAGAAGACAACTGGTAGGCACCTTCAGCTCAGGGTTTTCACAAACAGAAGAGAGAAATAGAAGTGCAAATCAAGGGGCCAGATTGGTGGCAGATAGGGCAGACTGATTTAATGTTGCAAGGAGGTCAAAACAGAAACTTTAGCATCAAAGAAAGGAGGAGTGCTGCAAAAGCCCAGTGCTCACAAGTAGCACTTACCAGAGGTATCATATAAACTTAACCCTGCTGTCATTATTCCTGTTGGAAAGAAAGGAGGTGAAGGCCACGACCTGTGAAGCAGAGGTCAGATGTTACAGACCATCAGACAAAGGAAGTGACAATGGGGAAAGGTTCTTCTCTGAAGCATTACCAGATGGTAGCTAATCTCAGTCAGGGGGGAAGGCATGGCCACCAAATCTACACGGGATCCCTGAACCTGACACTCAGGCGTTATCAAGGGAAAAGACTGTTCTTCCAACTGTTACAAGATGGACTATGCAGTGCAACCCATGCAGTTAATCACAGCGCTGTGCTGACTTGGGACAGAATTTGCCAAGATCAGACATATAACACGTATTTGCTTGTTAATTGCTTCTGCATAAAAGCTGGAATTTGAAATAGCCTGAAAATTTCTGCCTTAATGGAAATTTTTCCTCCTAACTCCTCTGCTTATTCATGAAAATGACTTTGTTTTCTGATGTAGAGGGAAACCCAGTCATTCAGATCAAGGGCTGGTATGAACTGGCAGAGCTCTGTGATCAGCACTGGGGTCTGTCCTAGTGACTTCTTTTATGATAGTAGTGGTAGAAATGCTGCTGTCATTGCATTCAGCTGCAAATGTGCTCACAGATTTCCTGAGAAATCTCTGCGAGCTGAGCTCAGGTAGGACTCCGTCTGTAGTGAGGACGAGAAACACACAAATACAGGTGGAGGTGAGCTCAGTAGTCCCAGAGTGGCACCTACTCGAGGCAGTAGGGCACAGACCTGAGAATGGAAACCTAAATGCTTCTTGGGGGGTTCATTACTACATGGCTTGCATTTAATCTTGTCTGAGTAGCTTATGTTTTCACCATGCTTCTGTTTTCCTGCCTGGGCAAGAAGGAATAGAGCCGCCGTTGTTTTAAGCAGCTGCCACGAGAGCCGCATGCAGAATGCAGAGCTGGGACCTTGTTGTGCCCAGCGAGAGCCTGGCGTGACAAAGGTTGGGTTCGGGTCTCTTCCAGTCATTTCTTCTACAGGTAGGAATAGTGGATTCACTAGGACTCTCGGCTAAGTGCTCTTGCTGTCTATCTTTTGGGAACCTCAGTGGTATGATTCGAGTCCCTCAGTTTGGCAGAGCACTCTAAAGCTTTAAAAAAAATAATCCAGCCCACAGAAAACAATGGCAATTAAGGACCTGCACTTTGGCCACAACAACCCCCAGCAGCGCTACAGGCTTGGGGAGGAGTGGCTGGAGAGCTGCCAGTTAAAGAGGGACCTGGGGGTGTTGATTGACAGCCAGCTGAACAGGAGCCAGCAGTGTGCCCAGGTGGCCAAGAAGGCCAATGGCATCCTGGCCTGTATCAGAAATAGCGTGGCCAGCAGGGACAGGGAAGGGATCTTGCCCTTGTACTTGGCACTGGTGAGGCCACACCTCGATTCCTGTGTTCAGTTTTGGGCCCCTCACTACAAAAAGGACATTGAATTACTCGAGCGTGTCCAGAGAAGGGCAACGAAGCTGGTGCAGGGTCTGGAGCACATGTCGTACGAGGAGCGGCTGAGGGAACTGGGGTTGTTTAGTCTGGAGGAGGCTGAGGGGAGACCTCATCGCCCTCTACAACTACCTGAAAGGAGGGTGCAGAGAGGGGGGATGAGTCTCTTGACTCAAGGAACAAGTGACAGGACAAGAGGGAATGGCCTCAAGCTGCACCAGGGAAGGTTTAGACTAGATATTAGGAAGCATTTCTTTACAGAACGGGTTGTTAGGCGTTGGAATGGGCTGCCCAGGGAGGTGGTGGAGTCCCCATCCCTGGAGGGGTTTAAGAGTAGGGTCGACATAGCGCTGAGGGATATGGTGTAGTTGGGAACTGTAAGTGCTAGGTTAACGGCTGGACTAGATGATCTTCAAGGTCCTTTCCAACCTAGATGATTCTGTGATTCTGTGACGTTCATGATATTTGGTGTGTGCTTCAGTGCTAAGTCGGGTCTTTCATTGCTGCTATGGTCAGATCTCCTCAGCATTATGCATGGGAGCAGTATCACACATATTTTTTTCCACAACCAGGAAAAGCAGTGAAGACACCATAGCTTACATGCTTGCTGCTCATTGCCTTAACACCTGAAACTGTTATGATTTATGGTCCTCACTTCTTCTGGTCTTCTTGGAAACAGGGTGCATAGCAACATGCACTTCTTAAAATGATCCACTGTGCAATGCCTGTGTGTTGTATCTACCAGTAATATCATTTTGTGTGCCTGCCTTGTGGAATGTCCAGCTCTGAACCATGGAATGAGAGCTGCAACACAGGCTGGGGACGTGCAGGGATGAAGTTCAAAGCTGTGAGGTAACACAGCCCTCCTGACCCCATTGTGGTATACCTCCGAGTGATCCTGCCATGTGGTGGGAGCTGTCTTCCCAGCCCGTTTTCTGGGTACCTCAGCCACCCTGCAATGAAGCAAGGTTATGAATACAGCAGAAAAGCAGGTTTTACCCATGATAAAAGCTGTAAAACCTCTCCGAACCTGTGCTGGTTTTGCTGTTGTTACCTCCTGAGAAGTTCTGTTTCATCTTTTGAGCGCTGTTAATAATGACATTTTGAAGTGTTTTTCCTGTGCTAACTGTGCACAGCTAACACAGGAAACAGAATACGCACTGCTTGCAAAGGGCTTTGCTCTGCCCATTGACAGAATTTACCAGTCTTGAAATTCCTTTCAAAATTTGGGTCTGTTGAACCTGGGGCATCTTTCTGGTTTCTTTTAGACACCTTATTGTTATTGTGTGAGATGGACTCCGCAGGGCAGGCAATCTTTTTAAAGAGAATAGACTGTTTTCTCCCCAAACTGGCAGCTATTTATTACGAAATGGCCACAAAGTGACATTATTTTAGAACTGCAGCAGTAGAGTAGAGCTGGCTGGAACTCAAAGCTTCAGTGAAAACTTTCAGCACTATTTCAGATTTTGTTGGACAACAGAGTTGGAGGTTTTGACTAAAATGTTTCTGAAAATAGCAAAACTGTCACCCACTCAGAGAGCTAAATGTGAAACCTCAAATTTTGATGGAGAGAAAAAAAAGCGATGACATTCTCCTTCCAGTTTTGGATCAGCCCCAACAATAAACTTCGCTTTATATAGGAACCGAATAGACATAATAGGAATTAAACTGTACATAGATCCTAAATAGAAAATACAAGAGACTAATACAAGTACCAGATAGGCACAAGGCAGAAAGTTGAAGAACAGCAGAAAATAAAATGGAATAAAGGGGGAAGGTATAGCTTATATGTTGTAAAATGAGACCAGAGTAGAGAGAGATGGAGGCACAGATGTAAACAAGTTGTGGTGGTGCAGTGGAGCTTGCAGTCATGGCCAAGGCAAGGCAGAGGGAGTCTGCGCTCTCTCCGCAGTCACACCAGTGTACACACAACATAACCACCACGGTGCTCAGACTGACAGTACGTGCTTCACAGGGCGAGTGAAAGGAGGACTGGTGATACAGAGAGGTGAGATAATGCCAGGGAAGGTGCAGGAGTTGGGAAGGGGGTAAGGAGGAGCGCTCACTGCGAACAACAGCTTTCAGGGAGCCCTGATGAGCAGGGTCAGGAGAGGAGGGGAGCCACCTGCTCAGGTTGAGTTGGAAAGTCTGATCGCACTGTGCAAACTGGTGGCAAATGGCAGCTGACTCGGCCTGGCTAGGAATTGAAGACATACCCATGCTCTCCCTGAGGATGTGGGGGACCTGACGCCTGCTCTTGACACACAAAAGCTGCTCCTCCAGAGGCCTGGCCCTGCTGCAGCCCTCGGGCAGATACCTGCCCTCGCTCGCCTCAACCCGGGCTGAGGGAGCTTCAGGGAACTGCCAGGGGTGTCTGGCAGCTGCCGTGAAGAGCCTCGTGCTGCTGCCAACCTCCCGCAGACTTGTCCACCCGCCAGGCCCGGGGCCCTGGGACGTGCTAACAGGGAGTAGCAGCCGTACACTGGAGAGGCAGGAGCTGTTTTGGGAAAGACTGATGACCCCTTTGGCCAGAAGAGCCGTCTGGAACCTGCAAGCTCCGGGCTCAGCTCCTGGCTCTGCCTGAAGCTTTTTGGGTGCCTTTGCTGCCACTGCCCCGGGGTCTTGCGTCTCTGACTGCAAAATGGAAATAATAAATATCATCTCCCTCTTGTTTATCTGCTCAAACGATTTGCGAGCGGTTCATGGCTCGGGCTGGGTGTTTGCTCGCTGTCTCTCTGCACTCCGTGCAGGGGATCCTGGGGGCACCGTCGCAGGACAAAACAGCCAGAACAACAATAACTGCACGGTCCTGGCACAGGAGGGGGGAGGATTGTTTTCAGCCTTTGCAGCCCACGAGTGTTGGTACAAATGACAGATACAATCGGGCCTCAGGGGTTTTTTTACATTTATATGTCTGGGGAAGGATGTCAGCGGCTGTTCTCAGCCACTCTGTCGAACTGAAGCTAAAGATTTGGGCAGGTGGGGGAGAGAGAGGGAGAAACGCATTGAATTGCCATCGAAAGAAACATGCATAATTCCTAGAAATGCTTTGTGTCAACTTCAAAGATCCTACTGGGAATGCAGCTTATTCTCTGACCAACACGTTTCCTTTGCAAAAGGCAGCAACTGCTGTCTTTTTTTTTTTTTTTTTTTTTTCAGTCTCCAGCAGCAGTCAGTACCTATATTTTCTTCCTCTGAAATGCCTGTAAGTTCAATCAGCCGAAATGGCTTAATGTAGTAAGGGATGGAGCAAGTTCACACATCGCTCTAATAGGACCTTGAGACAAAATGTGGTCTCACTGATATAACTGGAGGTTTTGCTTCAGCTCTCTGCTGATCTGTGAAGGATGAAGAAGGAAAGAAGGAAATACTTAACTCTTCTGGTAGAAAACACCATGAGAAGCAGAGAAACTAAGACAATGTTCCTCTAAAGCCCCATCGCAGAGCTGTGGCTAAATCTGAATAAAGTTCTTTCTCTTCCCACTGCCTTTACAAGAGTATAAAAATGGCATTTCTGAAATTTTGCTGGTGTTGGACATGGGAAAAAGCAAGCAAACAAACAAACAACAAAACCCCTGTAATAGTTAAGCACTATTACTTAATAGAGCTTTAAATGCTAACCAGCATCTAGTGTAAAGGTATCAACTTTAAAAACATATTTTCTGACCATGGTTAAGCCCAAGGTTTAACCTCAACCAGTGATTTTTTGCTTAAGCCTTGATGTGTTTATGGCATGCTGCTTGTGGTGACAATCTTACTTTCAATAGCAGTATCTCTGCTTCAAAGCCAGGTCTGTCTTCTCCTCTCACTGAACTCAGCACTCTCCTGAAAAAATTCCTGTGGATTTAAAAAAAAAAAAGGGAAAAAGAAGTTGTTTTAAAAAGAGTCAGGAAATAAATGTATTTCTGAGATTATGTTTTTAAAAAGAATATATCTTTTCTGTATTTATCCCAGCATTATACAGACTAGTGTCATCACTTCATAGTCTCTACCGAACCACACAGTTTGTGAAGCCTAAAGACTTTACCCAGTTTCTCTCTGATGAACACTCAGTGCCTGGTTTTGGAATTTTGTTTATTTTTTTTCAGTGAGGGAAGTACTGGCACCATCTGCTGGGATTTTTGTCACTGCATCCAGTAACTTTAGGATGTCAGTCCTTGCACTTTTAAACATACCAAATATTCCCGGTTTGACCCATATGGCTACTTTTTTTTTTTGGTCAGATACACCTCGATTTCATCTGAGCCTTTGGTGAGCCTGGCACACAAGGCAAGGCAGGCACATGGCTGGCTTTTGGGATGCAGGTAGGTCCGCTGGCTCCTGTGCAACAACCCACCACCTATAGTGCAGGGGCATCAAATGCAGCCAGTTACTGCTGGTTAATGAGCGCATAAGTGTTTAAAGACAGGGAACTGTTTCTCAAGCATTCTTGAGATGAAGACAAAATTCCAGGCAATTCAAAAATCCTCTGTACAGTTTGGTGCTGAGACTAAAAAGGATTAATGAAGGTATTTTGCAATAGGACAAGGGGTAATGGTTTTAAACTGAAAAAGGGTAGATTCAGACTAGATATAAGGAAGAAATTCTTTACTGTGAGGGTGGTGAAACACTGGAACAGGTTGCCCAGAGAAGTGGTAGATGCTCCACCCCTGGAAACAGTCAAGGCCAGGCTGGATGGGGCTTTCAGCAACCTGATCTAGTAGAAGATGTCCCTGATCATTGCAGGACGGTTGGACTAGATGACCTTTAAAGGTCCCTTCCAACCCAAAGTACTCTATGATTCTGTGATTCTACTGATTAGCTTTACAGTAGCCACACAAGGAGCCAATAAGACTTGAGTCCTATTGTCCAGGTCCTGTATAAACAGATTTTATCTGCCCACGAGGCCACTGAGTTTCAATGGAGAAGACAGAAAAAGGCTGGGATGAAAAGTAGCAGCCATGAAAGATGGAAGCATTTCCTCGAGCTTGAGTAAGATTTGGAGCAGGAAACAGCAGTCTGTGACAGTATAACCAAATTCTTTTCCTGTAGACCTCAGATCAAGATTTTAATAAGTAAAGAACTGTGGAAACAGGGAGTCACAGTGGCAAAGAAAGGTCTTCTATTTTACCATTTTCAACCTAAAATATAAACTTGTAACTGGAAATTATTGTAGTCATTAGATCTGGAAATTTTTATAGAAAATAAATTCACAAGCTTGTAGGGAATGTAAAAGTAGAAGAATGTGTTAAGCACCATCTATGCTTGTGTATCCCTCATATTTTTAGGAAAACAACAAAAATGTATTTAAAAAGAATGCATACAAGAGTATGTATAATTCATACAGAATTGTCAAAGCTTTGACCCCCAAAGATCATAATACAGATATTTTAATAATTTGAAAGTGTTTTACTAGATATATTTACACTGTATTTTATGGCTTGTGATAAATTAAGAGATACTTGAATCCTTCTGACAGGTGGCTCATACATTAAACCCTAAATATAAAAACCTGTTCTATTTTAAGGACAATTTCCCATTTGACTCTTCAGATTTATCAAGGATAGGGTGATTTAGTTTTTGTTGGATTCAAAATGAAATTATTCCCCCTTAGGGTTCATAAGCAGTTTTTAGGATGGTACAAACAAAACAAAATTAATCTAATGAGGTTTTGTACTCTGGGGTGACAAAGTCACTCAACTCTGATTTAACGTGTCATATAAAGAAAATAAGCAGAAACTTTCTACTGTGAATAATCATATTGCAAGTCTTTCTGATGCTTTATACTGACTTGAACACTAGTGATCGCCAATCCCTGAAGAGCATTGTCATTTTGAGGCATTTTCGGGAACTTCTAAAAGGAGGCATAATAGCTGTGTGGTTGAACAAGGTATATGAGGACTTGTTTTTGGAGCTGAATTTCATCTCCAATCTAAGTATGTACCCACATTTTGAAAACTTAAAAAATGTTACACTGGGCAATTCACATTCAAGCTTTGCCTTCTTGCTGATTTTGTCAAGATTTCGAATGTTGCTTTGGCAAATTTTAAAGCACCAAAAAACCTTGATAACAGTTGACAAAATTCAGCATTAATAATCTGAAACAGATGCCAGAGCTACCTGCATTCAGATTTACGCGGTATGAATAGGTCTATTGGAAGGAACGGTGGCGGCACCTGCCAGTTATCAGGAAAATGGTCTGACATTCAATTTTTAGAGCCATTTTTTCAGTGCAGTCTGAGACACTGCTCAGTGCTTCTTCCAGCCTCATCTTCAATGTACTGTGGAGCACATTGTACTGAGGAATCTGACGGCCCTGGGCAGATGGAGCGGTGATGTCATTGGGCTTTTCCATTTCTACTTCCTATGAACATTTGCCTTATTCTTACATCCCAGCTCTTTCTCGACATGTTTTAGACTAGAAACATTTTTCTTTTTTTGGACGCAGAGAAGGAATCACTTCTTTTTGATTTCAGACAAGATCTGGCAAGTGAGCTCTTGTTGCTGGTCAAAGAAAAAGCCTTAAAAAAATTAACACAGAATCTGTGTTTAGCAAAGTGATTTGCATAAGCTGTACACTTGGTTCTTAGAGTTGGAACAGTTCTAACCTATGACAAATTCCTCTGTCTGGGCTGTCTTCCAAAATCATTTTCATCTACCCTGGCAAAAGAACTGAAGTCTGCGTTCTGCACTAATTAACGGCCTTCAGGAGAAGGGCCCCAGTTGAAATGCTGACACACTTTGTACACGCTTTATTTGTGAAAGGGGATACTGAGCCCATTTGATGGCGCCTCCTGCTCCGTCATGCCGTGCAAAATTTTAAGTGGGGAAACAAAATGGGTACAGTTATGTCTTGTTAAGATTTTGAGTTACTAAAACACTGTAGTTTTCCCCATTAAAAAGCATGATATTGGGATTTTTTAATCTTTGAATAATATTAATAAGCAGTAAAAGGACTAAAACTATGGCAGTTCCTTAGTGGATATGAACTGACATTCACAATTTTTATGAAGCATTATGGCTTAATGCAGCTGAGTCTCTGTCTCACTAAATGTCTTCATTTTGGAAAAAGCAGAATATACACCCAATGTCCCTTTTACACAAAGCTGGAGACTGCTGAAAAGGGAAGGCAGGGAGAACAGCTGTCCTGATAACTCTGTGGAGTTCTTCTAGGAGGATGGCCCAGTCCCATGAGGAAGCTTTCCATGCCAGATCCATGAAAGGATTCATAGCTTTTAGGAACCCAAAATGTTCAATGGAATTCAGAGTCCTTGATGGAGCAAGGCACCCAGAAAATAACGTATGTGGAGAGTCAGGCATACCAAAACACAGCATCCCAAAAAACTAGGGGAGGCACGTATGTTGTCATCAATAAATGGGAGATGGCATAATATTGGTCTTCTACAGGAGAGCATCCATCCTTGTTTGGGCTTCCCATCAATGGGCTCTTCTGAAGCTTTGTGTTTGAGCCAAGAAAGTTCCTGCTTGCAAGGTACAGGCTTCTACAAGAGGAACAGCCCGTAGCAGGTTCAGATTGAGTCCCCGCTCTGTGTGTTACGATTACCACCTTTGAGCTGAACATCCAAACACAGAGCTCTGTGTGGAAGGGAGGCTGTCTTTGTCTCTTCTTCTGAAGTTGTTGACCTGTGTATTCACCATCTGCTTTGGAGCTATGAATACACTTGTGCTTGGGCTAAAGAGAGATCTGACCCTGGATGTTAACTATTTCATCCAAGTGCCCAGCATGAGGCAAGGAAAGAAACTCCTTTTCTGGCTTCTGTGTGTGGAGCCTCACCTAGGAAGTGTGCTCTGAAAACATTGATTAGACTCAACTCTGCAGCTGAACTACATGGAGAGCTCCTGTGGAGACTAATAGAGCTTAACTAGGGTTCAGTGCACTCACCCTGGTCAGGGAAAGGAGTGAAGTACATCTATCCAGCAGCGGATGTTCAGATGCTTAGTGACCTGTAGGAAAACACTTGGTAGAGGCAAGGGAATTTAGGCAGCTGCATGGTGTTTGAGGAATTTAAGGAATCCCAGGCCATGTCTTAGGCTTTTCTCCTTGCTCCTTTGTGATGAGAGCCGAAAAGAAAAAAGGGAAGAACGGGAGGATTTCTCTCTCAGATATTCTTGCAGCAGTTTCTCTCAGGCTTCACCCTGCTTGCCTGCTGCAGCCCTCAGTAAACTATTTCATTGTGAAGCAGAAATGCACTGATTCTGTGGCCACTGAGACAGATCCCGGGTTTTCGCTAGCAAATAAACTAGCAAACATAATCAACATTCTTTGTAAATCCTCATCGTTGCCTTAGGAGGAGGAATTTCAAGTCTATTTTCTATGAACCTTAAATGTGAAGTTTCCGCAAGCACAAATGCTCCAATATTTTCCCTTCTTCTTGGGTACAGAGGACAATTCTGTCTTGTTTTTGTCCCTAAAAGTATTGACTGTGCTAAACACTAGGCACGTGCTTTCAAAAGAAAAGCACCATGAATGCTTACATGTCCCTGTATTATCAGCCACGTGCTCCATCACTGGGAGACAAACGGTCCACTGAAATGCGGCTGGCCTGGACGTTCCACATACCAAGCAGATGCAAGCAGAATGCCATAGGGAAATAAGAAACACATTGTATGTGATTTAAAAGGCTTACAGCTATGGAATATCCTTCTGAAAGCCTAATGAATATCTCCAACACATACGCAATCGAAATACAAAACGCGCCCTGCATCGGAATACAAAACCACGGAACTGGAGATAATCTCTGAAGAAACCCACAAAATAAATCTACTGACAGCAGCACCTATAATCATACAACCCCAGCATTTGGCTTGTCAAAATGTCTCCAAGTTCAGGATTTTCTGTGGAGAGGAAACCGTCCACGGAGATTCTTTCTTAATTTTATGCCTTCTGTTTGCCACTCAAATAAGCTTGTGTGCTGGGTTTGGGGTTTTACTTTGTTTTGCTTTCTTAGATGCTAATATGGTCCAGACTGACTTCGACAAAGTTTCTGATTATAAATTCAGCTTTCTTTCCACAGGGCTGGAAAAGGACCATTTAAACAAGCACTTGTTCAAGTGACTGAAAATACAGGCTTTTTTTAACCTGGTGACTGTTGAAATGAAAATACCCTATGTTTAGATCCAGTGAGGAGAGTATTTAGGAAAAAAGAGGAGGAAGACGGGAAAATCTCTCAGGATTAGTCTTGTAAAAGTGCTTTTTTGCATGGACCTCCCTGGTTATTTCACGTATGAGCTCTTGGAAGTACACCTGCAGAGTTTCCACCAAAAGCTGAGGTGGCCAAGGTGACAAAGGCAAGGTGGAAGAGGTTAAGAAGATAATTTCATCCCTCATTCTCAAAAGGAAGCACAGTTCTGAAGCAATTTATTCTATAAATGTGTTAATTCCCAAGTTCTCCCAGATGCTGCAGTGAGTGGAGGAACGGCTGGTGTTACAGCTGTATTGCGAGGTGAGAAAGTAGGGTTAAGCAGGCCAGGCTCAGCGACTTTCCATCCACAAGACTGGTTGCAACAAGGGCTCAGAGTGTCTACTCTGTGGTTAAGCAAGCTGAACCTGAGGTATGTAAACAGCATAGGCTGCATTGTTTCTCCTTATTCCTGTGTCATATGCCCTACATAAAGGAGCTATGGCACACCTTAAGGAGCAGAAAGCATTCAGACTCTCCTCCTCCAGAGAGTGCTAAAATCTTATAAGCACGCTCGAAAAGCAGTGGGCAAGTCTGACTTTGAGAACAGGTTCAGCCTTGCTCATAGAGTGCACCAAGTGTATCAAGGCTTTGGAACAAAAGCAGACACAGCATAGCACTTTTATATGCAAATCCCAGGAGATGGCTCAACTTTGGGGACCTTCCCCAGGTTGGTCCTGCACAGACAGATGATCAAGACTGCCAGGAACAAAATATGTACTTTCAGACACAAAAAGAGGAAGAGAAATAACAGATATAATAGACAGGGACTATGCTAAGACTCAGGACACCAAGCTGAGAGACTTCAGCACTAATTTCTGCTCTGCCACTGACCTGCTGTAGGACCTTGGGAAACTCATTTTGTTTCTCTTTCCTTGCCCACTCATAGTATAAACTCTTCAGGGTAGGGACTGTCTCTTCCTATAGATTTAAACTGTACAGTGGGAACACAGTCTTAGTTAGGCCTGTTGGTGCTACTGCAATTGAAATAATAACATGTAAATAAACAGATTATAAGAAACAACTAAATCAATTGGTGGAAGGGTGCAGATGGCAGTGGAAAGAGATATGGGTGAAAGAATGTGAAGGAGCAGAAAAGAGTCCAGAGAAATCTTTCCATCAACTTTAAAAAGCATTAGCTTGGGCCGCCTCTCTTTAAAGACCCAGCACAACTATATCCCCAGGGCACCGTTATGCCAGCATTTATTAGTCCTCCAGGGATCATCTCTGACCTGTGCTAATGTAATCCTGCTAAAACCTTCTGGCATGTCTGGGGCCTGACTGTCTTCAGCAACACACCAGTGTGAAATATATATGGATTAAGATAAAATTAAAATATAATTTTCAGGAATTTTTAGAGGAATCCTTTAGCTTTACTTGTGGCTAAGGGATAGATAGACTCTAAAAGGTTGCAAGCAACAGCTAAGTGGCTCAGAATATTGTGATAGAAGGTGAAGTCTATGGAGACAGCCCAAGCTAATGCTTTTTAAAGTCGATGGAAAGATTTCTCTGTCTCTCTGAGTGTTGAATTGGTCTGTGAGAGACTGGATGAGATCCAATTGAGGCCCATAGTTACCAGAAGTTGCTACCAACCAATGGCTATTCAGTGAGTCACATTAAGTGAAAAGATGGTTGTAACGTGCTCAGTGACCAATGGCTGTAGACACAAAATATTTTTCATTCTTCATAGTGGTCTGGGGTCAGAAGACCAGGAAGGAAAGGGCATGAAGGCAATAAGAATGAATTTATCAGTCCACGCGTGCCCCCCACCGAGGGGTCTGGAGGAACAGTCAGATGAATGTAAACCACACTCTGTTTTCCGAAAGGTATTTGGTCCAGAGGGCTGCAGGCTGACGTCACTGTGCCTGTCAGCCTGACTCCCTTTAACAGCAGTGAACTGCTGCTTCAAAATAAAAATCCAAGAATTGACCTAAAAACACTACACTGCCAAATGCAACTGAGATTTCTTAGTCTCTGCTCTGTGTCTTTTGTGTAAAATGTTTCCTAAGATGCCTTTGTGTGGCTATTAGCTATTGTAGTTGCTGTGCTGTTAAACTATTTTAAATGGCAAGTCAGAGCGTTTCCTTGAGATATTTTCTGAAATCCTCTTTTGTTATGGACCACTCTCAAGCTAAACCTGGAAAACAACAAAAAAAATAATGTAATGATGAGACTGTTAAGAAATAGATAATATTCCTTTCTTTCACCCTTACTGAAAATTACTCAGAAGCATATCTTTAAGGGGGCATGGATTTCAGGTCAACCTGAAAGAAGACACTAGAATGAAAACTGGTTAAGGCAAAGGATCAAAGTGGTGATTATTTAGCCATTGCAAGTCTTTCAGGGGAAAGTTAAACTAAACACTGTGATACTTTTTTTATTGGTATGGCTAGTTAATAAATAGGACAGAATACATCATGAAATTTTTAATTTTGGAGACTTTTAAGCAGAGACCAGGCAAAAGTTTGCTATGAACAATTTAGGTAAGCAATGATGCTATGGTGGATCAGGGGAATAGACCAGGAGACCTCTTCAGGTCTCCTGTAAATTTATCTCCTTTGATTCTGTGCCTACAAACAGAAAGGAGTGTTAGCCAAGAACATGCTAAACTTGGGAAGGTGTGCAGTAATGTTTTAAATCCATTTATATACAAACTAAAGTTTAAGAAAATATACATATGAGATGAAGAACTGCAAATGAAAGATGACAGAGAAATAACACACAGGCATTTGAAATGTGGGCTGAAAATAAAACAGGATTCAGCTTGGAAAATGCATGCTAACATACTTGGGGAAATATAATCTGAAATAATATTCTCAGTGGGAAAGTGAAACCTGGAAATCATTTATGTTACAAAGGAGTCTTCTGGCTGATTGAGGACAGCGAATTAGATAGATGTGTTTAAAGTACCACTGTAATGGATGGAGCTCAGCTGGGACTTTCAAATTCAGGTTTGCTGCTGCTGCAACTGAGGCACACAAATAAATCCCCCAGCACTCATGGTAACAGTCTACCAGCTGATTTATACCTCCATTGAAAATTTGGCTGGGAGTGTTTAGAAATTCATGCTATTTTACAATGCAAAATCAAACTGACCACCTGCCCTGGGAAACAGCTTTGGTGTTGAGTCCCCGAAGCTTCACCTGGAGACCAACAGCCAGCTCTAGAGATATGGCCTGGTGACAGTCTGGCTGAACACTGTTTTCCAACAGAGTGAGTAAGGCAGCAGGCACCCTTCCACCCCACCCCCCCACCCCCTAGTTTATGTGTAGTAAGGCAATCTGAGCAAGGTCTTGAATCACTGACATTAGTAAACATTAAAATTCCTCTTTCTGGCTTCTATGGACACAGAATTTTACCAATACTGAATATTCAAAATTTCTGAGATTAGCTGGAGGAAAATCTAGGTAAGTAGGTGGGGAAGGATTCAGGTGATAAATCATAGAAAGCAGCATGAAGAACTGGTAAAAAAACCCACAAACACAGATATCGACAGACTATTTTTCAATTCTTGCAAATTATTAGACATAGTGACTTTCACCTGCCTTGGCTACAAGGTACGTTCCCTACCTGCCTGTTCACAAGGAGATCTAAAGCCATTGAGGAAAATTCCTTCTACACCTGATAAGAGGAATCAGTTCAAACTCCAGACCCTTGCTTATGCAAGGAACTTTAAAATGTGGGTAGACAGAGATGACAGAAATACGACACCCCACCCGGTGTACTGTTGGCAGCACCTTTTTACCTAGTTACAGAGAAAAACAACATATTAATTTCAGAGACTTTTATTTCCTCAGAGTCCAGGAGCAATAATTTTGTTTTAGGTGTTTTTTTTAACACAAAGTTTTCCATTCTGTCAGTGGCGCACTCAGCAGCTCCTGCCATAAGCACAAGTCCAAGCACAGTATGACTTCATGAAAGACCTTACATCAGCTGATGGCAGCAATGAGAAGGTCTGTGTCTGCTCTGTGTGAGACCTACGGACTCCCATAGCGAACCCATTTGTACTTATGTGCAGGAGTTAGATGTTCCGTTACCAGATATAAAAATTAGCTTGGTCCCCTTTGCCTCCAATACTCACTTTGTGCCTGTTGGGTCCTTTTTTAACTACTGCATTTGGATGTTCCCAGGGGCTCCTGACAGCTCTTACTTTCCCATTTGGAAGGAAACAGAAGGTGATGTTTCCAAAGGAACTAACCAACAATCTGAGAAATCTGTCTCCTAGCTCTGTTAAGATGATAGCCACAGGGTAAACCAATCCTTCCACTTCTCCCTGCTCTTGATAATATTTCTCCATCCAAAGCAAGCTTTAATTAGACCTCCCTGTTTTAACTACATCATGCACTGAAATGAGATCATCGCTGTACTCTGGCAAATGAGGTTGATCTGTGTGGTCCTCCTGCTGTGCAGAGTGCTTTTCTCCACGAAACTTTTCCTGTTCACTGTGAAAGGAATTCTGTTATCTGATATTTTTTCTTTCTATCACTGTATCTTATGAACACATGGAAAGGGTCTGATGTTGGACTTTACCAGATTAAGCACAGAGCAGCTGTGTGGGACAAAATCATTTATGGAGTTCGTTGTGCAGGATCCTCTCTGAGGGCCTTCAGTGGTGGAAAATACAGCATGAGCACTGGCACCAGACGTGCCAGTTTCCTGCTGAGAAATACTGGATTGGCAAAATCTGCCCATGCAGGGAGCTGAGCCATCTGGAAAGATACAGCCCAGATCACCCAAGACTCATGCTGTCTCCCCGCTATGGTCCTAGTTCTGTCACAGGAGCCCTTTAGGCTTTCTTTACTGAACTCAGTGGAATAATTCCCCATTTAACGCCAGTGCAAACACGATCAAACTTGGGCAAAAATGCATTCAAGGAACAGAAACGTGTGAGTTCTCAACTCACTGACCTTCTCTGTAACCTTAATGTATATCTAGTGGCTATGTAAGTGTTCATAAAGTAACACAAATGACTGGCCAGGATCAGCTACGAAGTACACAGTTATAAATCTTGGTGAAGGGTAGTGATTACTTACTGGTATTTACTTTACCTCTGTTATTTTAGTTATGCCTTCTAGTACATTTCTAAATAAATTCCCTTCTTGCTTTAATATTTAAAGATCTGTTGCACAAGCAGACATCTTGTTTTACATCCATTCACACGAAATCTTGTAACCCACATAGATATAATTAATTAGTCAAAAAACCCACATCTTGTAGCCCATTATCATTTTTCTGTCTTCTAAATATGCTCCATTATTTCAGTATTTTTCTGTTAAAGTAGTTTCTTGGAGTAGATTTACTATTCAAGGAGTAATCTTATGAGGGTGTACAACTGAGGACTATGATGCCCTCGTACTTTGGTAAGTCAGGCCTTAACATATTTCCCTATACCCTCTCTACCTCTGTATAATATTGTATTGAAAACACATCTCACTTAATCTTCACTGTCACTCCTTGGTCTCTTTTGGTGCTGTTTTTCTGGCTTCTGCTTTCCACTGTGTATTTGTATTTCAGGTTTTTTTACAGCTGCCTTGCATTTTTCTAGATTCTGTCATTCCTGATATTGTAAATTATACTATAAATATTATATTATTCTGTCTCTCCTGATACTATATGCAATGTCTCCTTATGTTATAAATTTAATTTTTTTCTGGGTCATATTCTATGCCATTAGTAGTAATTTTTGTCTTTTTTCTTATGGGCATTATCTAAAAACTTCAATAATATACTATTTTCTCTATTTTCCACATTATATAAAATCATTCTTAACCTCCAGTCCCTGACTTTGTGTCACAGCATGCTCTCCCTGGATGTCTGTGATTTTTCTCATGTCACTATGCAGATTTCTAAAGAACAGAAAACTTGGCTGTTTAGACACCAGCCTCAAACTCGCCAATGCTTTCAGGTGGATAAAGAGCGAAGTTTGAGGAATGCTAAAACCATAGTTCTTGCTGGGGGACAAGGACTGGCCGGAGTGCACGAGTGAGAGGCTGGTTTGCTGCAAACCCCGAGTTGCTCCAGAGAGCAAGGAGCTTCCCTTTCCTTGGGTGCTCCCACTTTCTCATTCCGTTCATGGGCAGTTATCTAAGAAATGGGGGGAGAATGACGCTATATTGCATTTAGTGTGTACAGAGGAGAACTAAACCTCGTAACGACTCGGTATCTCCTCGGCTTGACTTCAAGCACAGTGACAACTCGAGGTAAAGAGCTTAGGTCCCTCTGCACTGGGTCAAACTCTGCCTGAAGAAAGATACACAGGAAGGATAGGAACTCTGTGGTGGAGGCAGCCAAGAAGAGCACAGAAATTTTTCTTCAAGGAGGCGGGTAGACAATAGTTTTTGTGACCAACATTTTTTCAGACAGATTTCCGCAGCTGTTTTTCATGCTTTTTCAATTCGTACATTTGCCAAGCAGGAGTAGTACAACTAATATCAGCTCCTACAAATCACTGGTGTATAAATGAGTCTGAGATGATGGAGTTCTGCTAAGTGCTTGGCTGACATCAGCATGCTGTGCTTTGCTGGCCCAGTATCATGATAAGAAGGCTAAGGGGAGATCTCATCACTCTCTACAACTACCTGAAAGGACATTGTAGAGAGGTTGGTGCTGGTCTCTTCTCACAGGTGATTAGTGACAGAACAAGAGGGAATGGCTTGAAACTCCAACAGGGGAGGTTCACACTGGACATTAGGAAAAAAATTTTTCCCAGAAAGAGTGGTCAGACAGTGGAATAGGCTGCCCAGGGAGGGGGTGGAGTCCCCATCCCTGGGTGTGTTTAAGGGTCGTTTAGATGAGCTGTTGGGGGATCTGGTGTAGGGGAGAACTTTGTAGAGTAGGGCTGATGGTTGGACTCGATGATCCCAAGGGTCTTTTCCAACCTGAATGATTCTGTGATTCTGTGATTCTGTGACATGACAGGCAATGTCCCTGCTCACGAGCTATTAAGCAGCCAGTTCAAGACTGGCAACTGAACAGAGGTGCCCTCAGCCTCACCAGACTGCCTTTCCTTCTTGTATTTCAGCATTGCTTGTAAAATTTCTCCTACTTTCTACCCATTCTCCACTGCTACTGATGACAGTTTCTGAAGCTGCGGAAAACCAGAAACACAACAGAAGTGTGTCATACACCAGAAACAATATACAGGTGTGATATAGCAGATGCACTGATAAGGTCAACTATTTTAAAGGGGAACTGAAGAGACTGTGCACGTGCATGTGTCTGTGTGTGTGAGTGGGTGTGATGTGGCAGATGTATCTCAGTCCTCTACTTCCATCCTGCTGTTGGAGGCTTATGTTCTTCGTGACTGGATTGTGTAAGAGGCTGCCAAGCGGAATGATCACAAGAGGTGAAGAGCTGCTGTCTGCTGGGTCATTAGTAAAGGGGAGAAGACTCCAAACACAACCTGGACTGCTCTTCATTGTCCAAGTTGAAAGAAATATAATAAATACAGACTGAAAAGTAATTTGGGATTCTGTATTATTTAGATACTCAGAATCCAATAGCAATTCAGTAACATGGGTAAAAATGTTTGTGAACAAATCCTAATGTTTATAATGTAAAGATTTCTTTATTAAATGGCATTGCCATTAGAACATTCCTGAATGCAAACATCTTAATTTACGTAATAAATGTTGAAAGCAAATGTATTTATTACCTTCAAAATTAGACCCACTTAATTTGTGGGAAATACAGCATATAAGATAATTTTGCACATCTTTGTGCTGAGCTAAAGGTATGCTTTTTCTGTGCATCTTTATTTCCTGTTAGTTTACTATTTTGTAACAAGACAGTAGATTAGTAGTGGCCCCCATGGTTACTCAGGGCACTATCTTAAAAAGAGAAATGTCTAGAAAAGATTTTTCTAGAGAAAAAGATTTTTGTTCCCCATCAGGCAGCAAGATTGGGGCAACCAACCAAATAACTAAGTCCAATCGTGTTCTAATTTCTGCCTTTCTCATTCATGAACTCATCACCATCTGAGAAGTAGAGCTCAGGCAGGTCTGCCTGAGAGGCAGCCATCCGCTGCAAGAGGGCTCAGAGCTGTTGCAAGCTTTTTCAGGATTCTGATTCATGACTACCACCCTGTGTCCTGATACAGTACCTTTACTCGATCCAGTCACGGAGTCAGCAGTTCCCATGCTCTTAGAGCCTACTGATCCTCCCTGCTCCCTGACTCTGCCAGAAGTGACTCAGGGTTGCTGTATTTAACTATCATAAGACACAGCTTTAGCACTGTATCCACCAGACCGCCAATAAATTGTGCGCTGCTGCTGTCTTCTCTGCTGACATCGAGTTGATCAGTAAGCATTTTAGTCAGTCCAGATACGGCCTCTTCACAGGATTGCTCAGCATCTGAAGGGCCACTATGTCCCTTAGTGTTTTTGCCAGTATTTTGGTTTGCTTCATTAACAATTGGATCTCCAGGCTGACTTTCTACTCTGCAAACAAAAAAACCTTTTCTATTTTTATTAACTTCTGGATTAGCATTAATGTAGCACCGGACATGTCACTTTTGGGCTTCTGCTTTTCACTGTCTGAGTTCTGTGAATCTTGTTCCTCAGCTTCTTTTGATGGATCCTGACATCTTTCTGAAAATGTGTGGAAGGTGGGATCATGGGGCCCATGTAATAACAACCCAAAGGCAGTGGGACCTGCTTTACTAGCACGGCCACTTTCTGTTTCTTTCTTGTTGGCATTCTTCTGCTAGATTAGATGACAATCTATAGGCAATAATGCAATCACAATCAAGCCCATGAATCTGGTAACATTTTGGTTACATCCCAAATTTCTGAACCCCAGGGCATGTTCTTTGGTGATCTCGTTTCAGCTCCCTTCTTGGTTGTGATTTTGAACATTGGATACTTTAGATTTGGTTTTCACGCCAGAGGGTAAACCCTTGCTTAATAATGTGGTTACCCACTGCATCTGCACAGGTCATTTCTTTTTCTTTTGGCAATGTTTCAGTCCTTGTTGCTGCAGACCTCAATTCTGAGTCTTTGCATCTGTTCTTGAGCCCTTCTTCACAGAGGCATATGCTAGACGTTATCTCCTCCAGGTTTTTGCACTACCAAAGTAGAAAAAAAATGATTCAGCATTGCTTGTACCATTTCTGTAGCCTTATCACTGCCTAGGGTGAACAGAGTCAGCTTCACTGAAGAAGCAAAATCTGAATTAGCCAAGATCTTGCCTACTATGTCATGTAAGTTTTTCATACAGGAGTCTGCTAAGTCTGAAAGCACGGCCTTAGAGCACTTCAGTAACAAGTTTTCAGCACAATACAAGCTATATTTGAGTCATTTGCCTGACCTTCCATGGTCTTCATAACTGAGACCACCATGACTGAAAACACATTATTTGCATAAATTGGTACCTCTTTACTTAAATTATTTGCAAATTCATCTTGGACAAAACATTTTTTGTGATGGCATTTTTCCTTCTCCTGTTGTCCTACCCTTCCCTTCTGGAAAAGCTCATTTCTATTGGAAGACTGATTTATTTCTTTATAAAAAATGTCTTCTTGGAAGATGGACTCTCTTCATATTTAGTTTCTTTCATATTGACATGAGTAACATTTGCCGATGGATTATTTTTATCATTATTTGTACCCAGTCCCACAGATTTATGACTAGGCTTTCCAAGAACAGCAAAACATGGGTCAGGGCCATCTGACTTTTCATTAATCTCTTTATGTGCCACTGCAATGACAAGGTTAGAGAGTCTGTCAGCATAAAAGGAAACCTATTCTAACTCTCACTTGCCTTCAAGTAGTGGCCTCACCCTCTGCGCCCTTAGGCTCCTTTGGATTTGGAGTGGTTTTCATCTTCAAGTGAAAATCTGGTGGCATCCACACCAATATGTTCACCATAGACACTGAATCCTCCTGGTGATATATTGCACTGTGGGAAGCTCTGCCCCTCAGCAGATGGTTGTCTTGAATTTCCATCACCCTTATGCTTTTCAGTGCATCACCAATGCTAGTAAACACCTTTCAGGGTGCTTTTGAAACCAGCTCAAGATTCTGAGTGGATCAGATCCCTGAAGCAGTCTCAGGAATAAAACAAAATGGAAATACATAATGATTTGTTATCCACACCTTTTTTCCTTGGCACAAAGGCTCTTTCCATGTCAAGAAGTTGTGCGTGAGTACCAGGTGAAGTTCTGATTGGTCTTGGTGACTACAGAAGAATCAGTATGTATACTGATCTCAGCGGTACGTTGTCAATGGTAGCAACTAGCTCCACCAGTGGCATAAACTATGTCAATACTAATATGAATAAAGGTTAGGTGGTTTTGCCATAATGCCACTAAAGCTTGTCTTAATTTTTTCTGTTGAGGGCTACTGTTTCTATATAAGTGATGGTTACTGCTATCTGACAGGCTCTATTGCAGCCTCATTACTAAGAACACTTCTAATTTCAGGTTAGATTAAAACCATAGACTCTAAATCACTACTCCTCTGTGTTTTCATTTCTTACAATCAGTGTACAGTCAGACAGCTATTCCAACTGTATACATTTCCACCGTATGAAGGAGACACGTATTTAAAAAGGAGAGTCACAGGAGAAGCCCAGAACAGTTAGGGGATTTATGGACAGGTATCTCAGAATATTTTGCATTTTCTGAGGCTGTCTGGGGACTTGAAACAACTAGTCCTTTTGCCTAGCATTGCTCCTGAATCGGCATTTTCAGCAAGATTGTATGAAAAATTGTGTACATGTGAGTATAAACACCACAGTGAGTACTGGGAAAAACATGGGGACAGCATGAGGGTATGTCATATGTCCAATCCTTCTTCCGTTTCAGCAGACAGCACTAACTCTAGTGGCAGAATTTCCTGGGCTCATCCCCTCTGAATGACTAAAAATGGCTTTGGCATAAGAAGGGTTTGCATCTGGAGAATATCTTTTACACTTAGTACTGACGCAAGCATAAGTTTGTGGTAGACTTCAAAATTGTAGGCATAGCTACAGGTATGCTCATCAAGATAGGCATGAGCTTATTTATGTATTTGTAGCTCAGTTAGGTAACAACAGAATGGCAGGGACTTGTTTTAGCCTGCTAGAGTTCAGGATAAGCCATCTTACCAGTGGCACTCTCATCCACACAGTATTTCTGTATCCACAGCAGAAATATGAGGCAGCTTACAGCTGTGCCACTCCTTATCGTTCGAAAGCTTCAATTTTTTTAGACTGGCATTAAGACTACTTTTGGGTGTTTCTGACTGCACTAGGTGGAACAGCCAGTATGTCTGGCATTCACTCCAGCAGCCAGCTGCGTCTTCTCAGCTAGATCCCTTCCATGCTGCGGCTGTGCCACAGATGATTACCTTCCTCCTTATGTTTCTGTCATAGAGTATGGATTTATATGCTACCTGGCTGTTTGAATGTTGTAGATTTTTTATTTATCCTGCCATGCACCAGTGGACATAGGACAAAGAATTGCAATCCTTCACTATGTTCCATTTTATTTTCTCATCTCTCCTCTTTTAGTGACTCCTCTGAATATAGCGATCTCCTCCTACCTTCCTCAGACTATCTCCTTTCAAACTCTACCACCTTTTCTGTCATTTGTGAAAGGTGTATATTATATTGGAAGCTGAAATACCCGAGATTATCACAAAGGTTCAATGGGAAAACCATTATTTGTTCACAGCCTCTTCTTCTTCTTTCTACTTATTTTTCCTCTCATCTGTTCTTTAATTTCAATTTAGAAATGGGATTTTCCAGTTATCCTCTATCGAGTTTATCTCTAAAGCCATTGCAAATCATCCACAATGCAGAGTTTTGCCATTTTTTTCCTATCAATCTTTGTATCAGTATTTGGTCATTAAACAAGATCCAAACTTTCTGTTAAACTCAGGGTATGCGGCTGCATAAATGTAAAGAGATGACAGAAAATTAGTACAGTGTCAAAGAATGTTCAGTGAAAATTCTGAATATGTGTTCACTACACAGAGAGTGCAGACTGAACTCTACATGCTTCTAGAAATACTCTTTGACATCCAAGTCCTCATATACAGGAAACGAACCTTTATAGTTCCTCTAAGAAACCAGAGCACCTTTGCTGAGCGGTCTGAAAGAGCTAGTCTAGACACACCCAGGTCTAGCTTCAACTCAAAATTACTTGGTTTGGATTTACACACCAAATATTAATTGAAATACTCTTGGCTTGTGCCAAGGATAATGTTATTAAGCACTGAGGAACATGGTCTGAAAAAGTATGCAATGGTTTACTTTGGCTGATAAGAAAACATGTATATATCAGATGAGGAATTCTAAGTCTCAGTTCTCTGCATGTGCTTACCCAATTTATAGCACAAGAAGCTGAAGAATTTTGCTTTCCCTTATTTAGACAACAAATTCCTTACTGCAAAGCAGCAGTAACTACTGTATGTAAGCAACAGTGACATTCCTACACTCAAGGGATGGCAATCCTAGAATTAAGCAGTGAGAAGAATCCAAAGTTGTGTTGCACACGTACAAGTATTTGTTATTTGGTAGCAGAGACTGTTGCTTCTATTAGCAAATTTAACAAGGAAAAGGTGTAACTTTCTGAAAAAAATTTAACAAACACAATCCTCTTTCTTGCTTTCTTGGATGCTTTTTTCTGCATGCAGATGCAGATACAAAATTATTAAAAGAAACACATTTCCTACTGTCCAATTCTGTTCTGTCTTCCTCGAAGAACATAACAATCCACTTCATAGAGCTCTCTGGCTCTGCAGCCAGTCAATACTATCAGATATCAATGAATAAAAAAATAAAAACCCAAGAAAGGCATGGATATGAAAAGCAGTGTTTGCAGTGTGTAGTGAATTATAGAAATACGAGGTTTTCAATTTTTCACCAGAGAAAAGTCAGAATTTAATTTGGTAGCTTTATATTTGATTTGCATTTATGGACAGACTCACACACTGAAACTGGTATTTTGCAGAGAAAATGAAGGTCTTCCAAAAATCTCTGTCTGAATGAAAATACAAGTATCAAAAATAAAAGAAGCTTTTGTAGGATGAGCTTGCAAATTTTTAAATTAATGCAAGTGAGTATATTACACACAGATTTCTAAAGGAGTAGAAAGTTGTAATTTAATGCCTTAGCTCCAGAAAATGCCTCTTGGCTTCTCTGGAGATGAGCTGTATTTAAATTAAGTTTTTGAAATAATTTACCTTTTTGTTCCTGCAACAAGTTGAAAGATTGTGATTTTCTTCAGCATTTCCAAGAAAAACTCCTGTAGGCAGCCATATGTAATTAGAGTCTAAAATGGACAAAAATTGTTTTTAAGATATCTTTGTGAATGGCCACACTAGCACTCTACTTTTGCTAATTTTTATCTTTACTAGGGGTGTCACAGTGCATTTGAGAACAACATAAATCAAATGCAGCAATATTGTTAGTATTTGGAAAATCTTGTTAACTGCTGAAATAGTAACTGAGGAGTGTGAAAAAGAGAAAGGCAGCAAACCAAGAACCTATCAAATTCTCTCTTGTTCTCACTTCTTAAAAAGAGACAGCTTAGATGTAGATAATTTGATGGCTTCAACTGGGCTCTCATTCAGTCCATGGGCATGAATTTGCTGAAGCAATGTACTCCAGAACTCTAGTCTTGTGCACATGGAGGCATCTATCTGCCTGCCCAGGTGAGCAGTAGCTCTGATACGTGTTGTCTGAAAATCAATTTTTGCAGAGAGAGCACCCACTTTGTTAAATATTATAAGTCTCTTTTTGTAGCATACATAATTCAAATGCCAACTGCCTTTCATGCTATATAAAATACTTCTGCCCCAATATCCTATGTTCAACTTTCTCCAAAGACAGCACCCCTCCAATTTTCTGGGGGCCTTTCTTTTTCATTTTCTATATAAACTACTCTGTAACAATTGCAATTATGGCAAAGTATAGACTGAAATATAATTAACTGAGCAGACATTATATTACTAGTGTTATTCAACAGTATTGAGAAAGAGTTGGGCTTCAATGTTTTAAATGCTCCAGATCCATCAAAGTCTTATGCAGATGGTTAATTTTACAATTTTGAAGATTTTCTGTTAATTTCAGTAAGCCTTGTCCACGAAGGGTACTTGAGTAAATGTTCATGTTTGAAAGAGAATGCTACTGCATTCACATAACACATGCTGTCTTATCCTACTGCACTTATGAAATCTTATTTTTCAAAAATATCACAAAATGACACAGAAATTCTAGTCTGCAGCACTACTGCTGCAGAATTTGGATGAATGTTGCTGCAATGACTTGCTTATCGATACAGTGAAATAGTGGAAGGTTGCCAATGCATAGTTGTCCTTTTCCATGGATGTTTTTCATGTATTTAATGCTAAACCTAATATTACTAACAGTAGCCATGAGGGGAATTTGGATTCTCTATCAAGTATTCTGCACATCTGACACACATTTTGAACTGCTTTTTCAATCATACCATCTTCACATCCAATTTCCTACTTTTTTTGAGTGTTCCATGTTGTTAGAGGTGGAACAAAGTTTACAGCTCGGATTACAAAATCCTGATAAGGAAATCTCAAGAACAGATATGGTACCTGTAATTCTTTTTATTCACTTTACTTTGGAAATGACTAATTTTCAAGTTGACTGTGTCCTTTCAAATTGGAAAAAAAACCTCCAGCTCAATTCATTCCACCCAGCTTATGGTGGCATGAAGTCTACCTTGCCAGAGAGCAAAGGGGACCAAGAAAAACAGTTCTGTCAGTGCAATTGAGCAAGAGGATAAATGGGAATGGGAAGTCTCAGGGATGTCTTGCTGTCATTGAACCTAACTCTAAAGGAAGATTAGTTCACCCTGACCTATCCAGAAAGTGAATCTCTTACCAGATAAGGTAATTAGTGCTGGCTGAGGAATAGTTGCTGGAAATTAAGCTTTATGAATCACAGGCAACATAAATAGAGGCATTCTGATAATTGTTTGAAGCAATGTTTTACACAGATCCTGGTGTGACCGATCACTGAACCCCAACAATGGAAAAAGCCTCTGAGGAGACAGGCGAGGGCAGCGTGCTCATGAAGCCCAGGGAAGAATGCATGGAGTGAGTGACCACAGCTGTTGTGCAGAAAGCTGAACTTCCCCTGACACAGAGGGGACCGGAGGGTGGCCTTTGTTCCAGATAAATGGCTACATCAGCTGCGTGAATCAACCGGCTGTAGAACTGCTCATCCCTGACTTAAACAAAAGAGCGCAAATGTCTTCCTGCCTTAGCCAGACCAGGATGAGGACTGTATACATGAGAAACCTCTTTGAAATAGTTCTAGACTATTCACTTCTGAGACTTCTCAGGATAGTTTTCCTTGTATCCGTGCCTGAGCTGGCTTCAAACCATGTATTACTTCCCAGCAGCAGAGGCTGCCCACCACCATGACGGTGAGAGTATCAGAGACCCATGGTGAGAAACACATTTGTATTGTGAGTCAGCTGTCTCCTGCAATTGCTGAGTGTAATTCGTATTTGTATCGTGATTTACGTACATTGCTGTATCATTCTGCTAAATTAAAATCCCATGTAACGTCAAATAATTTCAGGTAAGTAAATATGGTATTAAACATTAACCCTGTGCCCAAGTATGGAATATCTAAAAGCTCCTAATTAGAGAGTATTGGACTCTGACACTGGCTCAGATGTACCGAGTGGGGTCCAGGAAAGTGCGAGTATCAACTACCCTTTAGCTTACATCCAAGCTCTGCTGGAAGGAGAAAGGATGTAGGTGCTCACTGTTTTCCCTGGGGTTACCACTGGAGCAAAAAGTAGCCACAAATTCACACCAGTGGCATAACAATGCTCTGGGCACCCCCTGTCCCCTCTGCCCCCTGCTCTGAGTTCCAGGAGATGTGGTTGCCATGTGCCCTCACTCTCCCCTTCCTATGATACTTCTGTCACACGTTTAGGTGTAACATCAATTTCAACCAAGGCTGCATTTAACCTGCTGTAGATTTTAGTTTATCTAAGAACAAGCTTTTATTGTCAGCACTAAAATATTTTGTTTATGTAGGTCTTAATGTGAGATGGTCATACCTGTTTGTCTCAAAGTTATTTATTGCTGTATACTATGAGGAAGACAATTTGTCTGGAGTCTGGAATAACTTCAGATACCAATCTGATGAGGATAAAGAAAACCATAACAGTATCACACTACTAAGAAACAATTTAAAAAACAAAACAGCTGTTATAAAAGTTATAATTCTACATAAAAAGAGGAAAGATTGGGATATCACCTAAAAATATGCTACCTATAGGAAATAAAGTTAACCAGTAAGAATAGTATCAGTGCTTTATTCTAAGATAGTGCTTTTCATCAGTGTCTTTCTAAGCATTTCACAAAGTAGGCATCATTATTCCACTTTATGGATGGGGAAGCTGAGATGTGACAATGTGACATGACTTCTATATGTCATGGAGCAGACCAGCAGCGAAACTGGAAACACACCCTTGGTCTCCTGAGTGCTAAGCCTGTGCTTGATCCACTGGCAATGCTGTGATCCCCTTCTGCCATCTACAGTATATAGTCTAGCTTTGACTAAGTCAAATTTGTAAGTAGCATCACAGGAAACAAGCTATCATGCAAAGATCTCTGCAGCATATGTCTGTTTTCTTGCACTCAGAAATGGCTTTCGTTCTGATTCAGGGGGTGCTTCAATTGCAGCATGAGAAGTTAACACCTTGGGGAAATTACGTAACATCTTACAAAGCAAACACTGCTCAGGGAGTTAGCAAATGAAACAGATGCAAGATACCACAAAGTGGACGCAACACAGCATGTACAGAGCAGAGGTACTTCCTGCCTTCCACCCTGCGCCACTCCTGACTGCTGGCCTAAGCCACCCAACACCTTGGCAGAGAAACCCAGCAGAAAAGGAAGGAGAATATCTGCTGGCTGTTCTTCACACACCTCTCAAAAAAAGCCACATTAGGGACAAGGGAGACTATGGCGAGGGGAAGTCTTGGAAGTGAACAGTCTAAAGAGGTTTCTTAAACGGCTGAAACACACCCATTCATTCAAAGGATGGTGAAATCAGAAAACAAATGAAGTCTCCAGCATTAACTCGTGTTCTTATTTATCCCTTACATGCACTGAATAATCTGAAAGATCGACAGGACTTTCCTACCTCAGCAGCACTGGTATGTCTGCTGGGCCAGGGAGCTTTCAAAGGATGGTTTTAGAACTAAGCTGTTCAGTCATCTCACCAGACAGGGTCTTTGGGCTCCTGCTTATCTTGCTCCAGCCAGAAACCAGAGTGACATCAGTATTTCCATAACAACAATAAGGCCAGAAGGAGACCAAGGGTGGTGCAGGGTTGTGTGGAAACCGAGGCATCCCATTCATACCTGTCAGCCCTTAAAGTCAGCATTTGCAACTAGCCTGCTGCTCCCCGATGTGGGAGAGCTGAGAGAGACCAGAAACCCTCAGCACGGGACTCTTAATAAATCCTCACACATTTTTGGTGATCGGTAGCCCTGAGGCTGCTTTTAGACGTTCGGCTCTAACTTCCCTGGGATTCAAATACAGTGAGATAGTCCTCAATCAGCAATATGATGTTCCAAATTGGTTTTAAAATCAAATTCAGCTCTCTGTAAATTGCACATTTAACCTAGTTAGCTCGTAATTGGATCTGTAACAAGTTGGATGTGTCCATTATCTTACTGCTTTTTTTTTATGATTACGTCACCATAAGACATAAGTATCTCTGGTCAGCTAGCACATCTTATCCTTACAGTAGCACTGCTGAAATAGGAAAATACTCTTTTAAAAATGGAGAGTGGAAACCACAGAGCTCTGGTTCATCTCTCCTAAAATCAGAGGGTGGCAGGCCTGGAGCAGAAGACACATCTCCTGTTTTATAGTCCTTTGCCTTAGCCTTAATTCATCCTTCTCCTTCTAGTCCAAGCTTAGAATTTGCTACAAGATCACTTCCCATAGACGTTTATGTCACTGTACAGAACAATTAAGGGTCAAGTCCCCACAGAAGGAGGCTCAGACTTGGATCAAGAACAAGATGTGCATGTGAGATGCAGGAACTGGACAGACACTTTCATGTAGCTGTGTGCCATTTCTGAAATGAGGCTAGGTACCCAGTCCTGCTTGGTAAATTCGCACCGCTTTCCATGGGCACCCATTACATTTGTAGGTTGTGAGCATCGGCTTTCTCGTACCGTACCTAAGCACAACCGTGCACACTGGATTTCCCGAAGGCGTTGAGGCAGGCTGGGCCGCTCAGAAAAGCTGTGGAGAGACCGTCAGGCATGATGAAGGTGGAGAGAGCAGTGGTGGGGAGGTAGTTTAGAGGTGGGAGGTGGAGGGGGCCTGCTGCTGTGGTTCCTGGGTACCAGCAAAGAGATGAGTATTTAGTTCAGTGTGCACCTGGCTTACACATCAAAGAAAAAAAGTGTGTTGTGGCAAAGAACTGAAGATGACCAGAGTTCACAGAGCATCAGATTTTCGCCCCAAACCCCAAATCACCTGCTTTGCCACAGCTCTCGCAGAACTGCCATTTGGATTTGCGTCAGAACAGAAGTTGAGTTAAAATCGCGTATTTTGGAATCTGTCCAAATTGCCAGGAATATTCCCTGACTGTTCCGGCCTTTTACTGCGCTGATGTTTTAAAAACTTTTTGGTGAATATGAGCACCAGCTACAGTGGTGTAAGCCAGGTTACAAAAGAATGGCCATTTGTATTCAACACAGACCAAAAAGCAATGGGAACCCATGGGAAAAACAAGGCTATAATAGTGCCAGTGGCAGATTTAGAGTGCCCTGTGTGTGATCGTGATGCAACATTCACAGCAGCACTTGCTTAGGGGAAAAAGTCTCAGTGAAACGTTGAAGACCTATGATGACAGAGGGAGTTAGGAATTTTAGAGTGGTTGCATGTCTGTAACCATAAAATTGTTTAATCCCCATTTAAGGCTAATTTAATGAGGCCAGGTAATTAAAGGCGTAAGTAATGAGTTACTGAAAATGTTTTCAATCAGTCCAGCTCAGTAGTGGCCAAAGTTACTGTCATTTAATTGTTGGATTTGGCTTGTTTCCCACTAGGCACTCAGAAGCAGGCACAAGGACCTGTGAGAGCAGCTCCCCTAGAAAGACGAATATTTAAGCTCAGGGTTTGCAAATGCACCTGCAAGCGCTGGGGGGATGTCATCCTCCCTCTGAAATCGCTCTCTTTGGTGCTTCTAAACGTCTTTCCCACCCTCTGTGAGGCTACGACCTCAAGCATCCTTCCCTAGCCGGGCCCAGACTGGACACCACACCGGGCCGCGGTGCTCACGGCCCAGCCTCCTCCGGCCCGCTTGGCTTCAGCCCACCGGCTCAGGAGCCGCTCGGCTACGAGGGGCTACGAGGGGCTACGAGGGGCTACGAGGGGCTACGAGGGGCTACGAGTGCCCGCGGCTCAGCGGTCGGGGAGGGGCTCGGCGGGGCCGGCCGGAGCTGCGGGCGCACAGCGGCCCAGCCCCGCCTGAGGGAAGCCCCAGCCCCAGGCCCAGGCCCCGCCGCCTCTCTCCCCTCAGCGGGAGGCTGGGCGGGGCCCACCCGCCGGGCGGGGCCGCACGTGCCGAGGCTCCGCCCCCCCCCGCGGCAGCGCGGGCCCCGATACACGCGTGCGCGCGGCGGGAGCTGGCTCCGCGCATGCGCACTCCGCCGCCCGCTCGGCCGGTCGCTCTTGCGTGTGCAGCGGGGGGAGAGGTTTGACCCCGTCCGCGCGCCGTCGCGCGCGGGGCTTGGTGGGTAACGCAAGATGGCGGCCGTGGCTCGCTGCTGCCGGCCTCCCCGCGGCCTCTTGTTGCCAAGGGCAGGTGAGTGTCACCGCCGCTGAGAGGCTGGTGCCGTGGTGCCGCTTCTCCCCGCGGGGAGCCGGGCTGCCTTTGCGCTCTCTGCTTGAGCCTGTACGGGGCTGCGCCTGCCCGCGGGCCTCCCTTCACTCCCCGTGGCGTCCTCGGGGCAGGACTGGGGGAGGAAGCTCCCAGGGCAGCGTCTGAAAAGCAGCAGGCTAAAATAACTGCGGCAGAAGTGGTTGGTTTTCTGCCTTCCTCTTTTTTAGGGAACTCGGGTTTGTAGCCCAAAGGGCTGCATGGGATTGGATCGGGCTACCGGTGTGGCTGTATGCTGGGTTGTCTCGCTGGGACTGTCAAAATCTCAGGCGATGAAATGCTCCCCTGTAGGCTAAAAGTTTGGATCCTTTTACGATTTCTTAGGTGACCTTGACATTTTGGCCGTGGTCTATAAGCCCGCTCAAGTACCAAAATTACATTGAAAGCTTGTTTTTGGGCCTTTGCCACCAAAATAGAACCACTATTCAGTTAAACTGATTCAGCTTGTGCTCCTCGGTTGAGTAAAATGGGAGACGGCAAACAGGTTTTGTTGGTTGATAAAGGTGAGGAAGGAATTTAACATACTTTTAATTAGAGCACCGTGTCTTTTCAATAAAAAGATGGTTCTGGTTTACTGTGAATATTTGAGGTTTAATTCAAATGAGTGTTTATAAACTGCTTCAAATATAGAATGCAAAAATAAACTTCCAGTGACAAATAGATTAGGGTTAGTGAAGAAAATGATATCCTGCTTTTCTGGGAAAGAATCCCTGTGCAAGTCTGTTACACAGAAGCACAGAGCTTTAAACAGTGCTGCTCAGTCTGGAGATGTCATGGGCTGTGAAAGCTGTCTGGCTCTGTGAAGTTATGTTCTCCAGAGTTACTAAATGTTGCATTTTGATAGGGCTCCACATCGTGTGGAAGGTCCTTCACTGGTTGGGAATCTGTGTGTTGATCTCTAGCTTGCTTTTTTGAGTCTCATGGATGCCGTTAAATCTTAACTTTTTTTAATAATATAGTAGTAATTGGTCATATAGCCATAGATGGTGCTAATTTGTGTCAGATCTTGTACAGTTATGGAACAAGAAAAGATGTACACCACTAAAGACTTTGTGTTGTAAGGCAAGCACCAACAGGTGTATATAACAGGTGGGAGAAAACAAAACATTAATTGGGTGTTATTCATTAGTGTGACAGTGAAGAGCCTGTCACCAATAGTTTTTGCAGAAATGACAGCAAAAACAACACAGAGCAGTTGAAAGATGTGTATTTTTTTTTTTCAGATTAACTTTCTTGTCATTCTTATGTGGGCTGATGCATTTAATAATACTTTTTTCAACAGGTGCTCACAGTGGATTGAAATCTTGTTGCTTTTAGGTTTTATATTGTAAAGACTGAAATGTGTTCTTGTCTAAAAGTAACAGAGAGAGTGTTAATTCTGCAAATATGAATATTGTGTATTTTTTTTTTAAACAAACCTTTAGAAAGAGAAGTGTATGTAAACAAAGTACTGAGGAGTATAAGTTCAGCAAGCTTTCTCTTTCGCTGTCTTGGCATACCATGTAGCTTTTTTGCATACTTGAAGGAATCCTGCTGGTCGTGAAGAACCCAGACATTTTTCTGTGAGTCTGCTTTTCCTAAAAAATAAATTAAATAACAAAACCCTAGTTATCAGAACACTACGAGAATGAAGGTAACAAGATCATCCAGCTGTCTCCTTCAGTGTTATCCTTTACACTTGCACTTTTACTGAGCTTGTTTAATCTCCATTCTCCAGGTATCTGTTAGGTAGGTACAGGCTTTATTCTGTACAGAGTATTCAGTATATGCTACTATTTTCATTTCCAAGTTTGTTCTGTTGCTGTTTAAAAGAATAAGGAAAGAAAGCAACAACCCTCCCCAAGAGTTTTGACCGTAAAAAGGTAGGGTATGGGCTGTATGTTTGTGTAGTCTGTGTCGGGTAACATTGTAGGGGTAGCGTGGTAATGTGTTTTAAGATGTGCAGTATTGGAAATCCATTGAAATGACTGTCTTCACCTTCACTGTAATTCTGCAGAAGCATACACAAAGGTTTTAGAGGGCAATGTTAGATTAACTGGGTGATAGAAAAAGCAGAGAGTGAAGATAAGTGGTGAATATGGCAGTGATGAGTTGTCACATTCCTTAAAATTTCAGTCTGAGGTATTATAAGTTTAATACGAACATACCGTGTCACTTTTAAAACTGCATGTCAGGTTTTCAGACATTAATTGGATGCCACGGAATTGTGTATTTCTATTATACTCCAGCAGATCTTTGACAAGCAGTGTGATTTTTATTTTGTGTGTGTGTGTTTTTGTTTGGGTTTTTTGTGTGTTGTTTGTTGTGGTTTTTTTTTTTTTTAATGAGTGCTTATCATAGAGTGTATTTTCCTTCTTTCTCATAGTTAGTCACAAGGTCTCTGCCTCACTAATGGAGAGGCCCTACATATCTGCCACTTTAAGACAGATACTCTGCCTACTTTAACTGTTCCTGAGCTTGGACCTGTTTTGTAGGAGAGTTGCTTTTTAGGAATTCATATACCTACTTGAAGCTTGCGTGGGTAGTATCTTATTTTGTCCTATTTCTATCAGCCAGTTGGGAGTATCGTTGCTAGACATAGTATATTTATTTGATAAATAAGTTTGATAAGTACAATTTTGATTAGTACAATATTTGATACAAGTGTATATGTGTGATTGCTTTATTTAGTTAAGTGGGTGTCAAACTACCTTTCAGGACAAAATTGGAGATGTGCTATGTTTTATTATTCCAATTTGTGGGGTATGGAGAGAGGAGGGGTAGACAGATTTTTTTGGGTAGAGAAACACCTCTGTCAGGCACTGAAATATTGCTGGATTTTCTAGTTTGAAATGGCCAAACATACCATGTCCTTTTGATCTTTTTAACATCGTGGCTACATCATCAGTGCCACTTTGTAACTGGTAATACTTAACTGTATTGGGATGAAACATACGCTTTCAGTGTACAGTTGGGACTTTTTGTTGTTTTTTAATGCATCTGTCATTCTGATATCAAATACTAATCTTGGTTTTGTTATGATTCTTGCTACTTGGATTTATATGGGGAAGATTAAACTTGCTTATTCTTAGTCATAAAATGTTTATGGCCACAACTTACTAAAAGTTGAAGGTTGGTTCCTGGATTTCTGTTATATCCTCAGGCTAGTTTCCCAGTGCCAGCGCTTACAGTCTGCTCTTCTCAACAGCCAGATGTCTGCAGTGTGTTTATGCAATCTATATTTCATCTGTTCCTTTCTTTTTGAGCATGGATGCGTAGTAACACTAAACATTTCTGATTTCAAAAATCTCTTACAAGCAGTTTATTTCTTGCTTTTGGCTAACTTGGTTGGAGAGGACATATGTTTCTTCTTTTCAAACTCCCTGTTGGAGCTACCTTGTCAACTTATGTCAGTGTCCTAGTGACGTCCAATTTCTGTCACTTTTAAGTTTTCATAGCTCCTTGAGGAAAGGAACAGCTTTGAGGCAATATTCTATGCATCATGGATCTGGCTCTTTGCATCTCTTCATTTCCCTTCGCTCCAGAGCTATGATACAGGAGGATTGCTGCCTCTTCCAACATTTGGGTCTGCTATATTTAGGCTGAGGTAAAAAATCTGGTTAACTGCATCTAGAGTGATTCTGAGGTCTTTGTCCCGCACATCCCAGATTTGGGAGCAGGATGTGGATGTTCTCGGGTGGGACCTGTAGCAAGCAGTCTTTATTTGTTTAACCTCTGTGCTTCACCCACCTTATACATCAAGTACTAATGCTAGCCATTTAAGCTTTACTTGCTGTTTAGGAACCGATAACCTTAGTCTGCTCCATTTGTGTCTTAGTTTGGTCTTTGACTTTTATCAACAACTCCCTCAAGCCTGCTGTCCTCTGACCTGTCCAGATGTCTCTGAAATAGCCTGTCAGGAGTCTTGACGTGGGGAATTTAGCTAAGGGAGACTAAAGAAAATAGATCTGTAATGAGAAAAATAACACTGACTGTGGTTTGCCACTGCTAACTTTTAGCTTATATCACATGCTCTCTCTCGTTTTGTGTTGTAGGCCCTGGCACTTCTGTGTTAGCTGCAGCACCATCTGTGTTGCAGCAGCACCGCCAAGTTCATCATGCCGTGATCCCTCATGGAAGAAGTGGACGATCCTCTGTTAGTGGCATCGTGGCCACTGTCTTCGGGGCTACAGGTTTCCTAGGACGCTATGTTGTCAACCGTTTAGGTAATGTGCCCCAGGAGTGCTAAGTAAAACATTAATTGTTTAATGAAACTCTAGGTTTTTTTCCAGGTTGTAGGATAATATAGAAATCTCTGGCATTTTGGATCTTAAAAGTGTTTTGTATGATATTTTCGTAGTGTTTGGTCAGCTAAAGTGCCAAGATGTGACAATTAGTAAAAACTGTTTTAATCTAGGAAGTTTAGAATCTTTTGAAGATTGTTCAAGTCATTAAAATAAGTCATTCTCTTTCAAGTAGTGTTTTTCAGTCTGTAAAATGCGGATCTGAGGAGAGGTACAGCAGGTATTTGATTTTTCAGGTTTTGGCCTTATTAAGACATTTTACTAAAATGTTTGCAGGAATTTGATTGGAATTCTTTAAAATTGCCCTTTTGAATAGAAGTTTTAGAAAATAACTCTTGCTTTTTTTTCCTTCTCCTTTCCATGCAACTTCAAAAATGCAAATATCCTTAGATGTGACACCTTTTTAGGTATCGTACTATGGTTATAGCACACACAGCGATTTTTTTTTTTTTTTTTTGTTCTTTGTTAACAAACTTCTTGCAAGCTTCTGTATTTCGTCTTACAAGCCCAAATACTCAAGTATGTCCCTGCTTAATAACTCCAATGATGTAGATTCAAAAACTTACTTCTATTCTACTTTTAGCTTTGCAGATAACTATTCAAGATATCTATATTTGTCGTGTTTTAATGCCAGGGAAAAAAAGAAAGTTTTGTATATTCAGAAGTTCATCTACTTAAGGTTATGTAGTACTTTGAGATAAATGAAACTTTATTTTTTGAACGATTAGGTCGCATTGGATCTCAAGTAATCATACCCTATCGCTGTGATCAGTATGACCTCATGTATCTGCGGCCGATGGGTGACCTGGGGCAACTTCTCTTCTTAGTAAGTCTTTTTCTTTGGCTTTAGATCAAATACAATACCATTGCTATACAAGGAAGTCTGTTAATCATTCTCAAAGTCAGAACTCCAACTATTGTTTAGCCTCTAAATGGAAATGGTGTGAAAGAGCTTTCTTTGATTATGCCTATTTACACATTATCTCATCTTTTTCCCATTTGATGCTCTGGTTACAGGAGTGGGACTGTAAGGACAAAGACTCTATCCGAAGAGCCGTGGAGCACAGCAATGTGGTCATTAATCTTGTTGGAAAGGAATGGGAAACAAAGTAATTTTCCTTTTTTTTTTTTTCTGTATAGATAGATTTGCACCAGGTATTGGACATTGTAGCCATGTTTTACAGCATGTGTACAGGATGCAGTGACGCTGACATTATTCTTGACTTCTGTGAAAAGGCAAAACTGAAATTTTGCATATAAAAGTTCTTCCATTTCTTTAAAGGGTTAACTATAGCCCTGGTTATGATCCACTCTTAAAAAGTGCGTTCTTTTGATAATTTTCGAGTGTACAACTTTTGTTTTGTCAGAGAACAGTTCAATGTGCTGCTTTCATACACCTTACAGATGATTCATAGGTGTCTTCCTATAGTTAACAAAGGCTGTCTGCTTTCTGTAAGCTCATATTTACATTATTAAGAAGTGGAGTTTTGTCCTGTCAGTGGCATAGTGATGGATTGTAGCCTGCTAGAATAAGCTATGATCAGGCTTTTCCTGTTCTCTGATAAATGTTAGTAAACAGGAATAACTAATGGAGAGTTCCTAAGATTATGATTAATAACATCATTCCTTGATAGAATTTTGGCACAGAGACTATTGGCTACATAAGCATTTTTTGCAGTAATTTTAAAAAATTATTAAAAAAAAAAAAGTTCCTGTTTGAAATCCATTTAAAAAAATCACATTTTTTTTATTTTAAAAATACCTGTAGTAGTCTCATTTTTTTGTGTGTGTGTGCAATTATATCCACTTTATTTAAAGCCTTGTGCAGAATTGCCAGACAAAAACTCATTAGTTGTGTGATTTGCCTTTATACAGTACATAATTTTGCTATTGTCACGGACAGAAATGTAGATATTAGTTTCATCTACATCGACAAGCCTAATGCCTTTGTTGCTCTTCTTTTTGTGAACAGCCATTTGATGTTCAAATTGTAGAATTAGTAGTCAAATTGTATTAATAGAAGAGAATTAGTAGTCTCAAATTGTACAGTTATTTTTCTTAAACTAGGTGCTTGCCAACAGACATACTGCTTCAGCTGTTTTTTATCTAGTCAAATATCATACTTAACTTCTGGGAAACACTTTGATGTCACATTCAAATTTGTAGAGGTACTTTCTTTTTCTGATAGTCACTTAGCTCTTTGTCCCACTGTTGGAGTCTGTAACATAGTTTATTTGAGGAAAAGCCCGCCAAACCTAAACTAACTTTGGTCTTGTGCATGTGACAAGGTTTTTAGTTCTTTTTAGATCTTCAGACTTGGGGATATAGGTAAACATATACAAACCAACCTGTTAGGATTGTTTTGCATTATTTTTAAATTATGAACATAAGAGTTCAAATGCTTATTGCTCTCAAAACAGAAGAAATTTCTTTGTGATGTAGAAGTGAGGGAAGAAAAGAAAGTCTGTACAGTTGGCCCAAGGGCAATGTAGTCTCTATTTATCTTTCAGATACATGTTTCACATGTGCTTCCACTTTAAAATTTTTGGACTTGTGTAAAAAGTATGGTTTATATAAGGGAGGGTTTCTTTGTTATTGAAAGGAAGTGTGATGACAACAAGAAAAAGTTTCTTTCTAGTTAAAACCCCCCAAACCTTGTCACTCTGGTCAATTTTAACAGATTCAAAAGCAGAGGAGTCTTGGTACATGTTAAAAATTTTTGGATGTTCCAAAACTTACTTTGTGCAATTTGTATTGAACAGATGTTCTTACCATGTATTTTATACATGTTGGTATCAATGGTGGTGCTGGAACCTTGAGATAAAATTCTATGGTGTGTTAAACATGAGGTCAGGCTAATCATTGTAATCATCCCAAAGTCTCTGAAAAACTTAAATCAGAAAAAAAAAAAAAAGTAATGTTAGAAGTAGAGATCAGTCAAAAAAAAGTAAAGCCTGCTGTTAAATACTTTCCTCCTTGCCTAGTACTAGTGTACAGTCTCATCTGTGTATGTGATGTTGTTTAAAAACTCCATAGTTACAGGAGGGATGTTGTTCGTTCTTGTGTGTTTCTAAAATCTATTTTTGTGAGTAGAACAGGAGTGATGGTTCCCAGGATCAGATTAGTTATTGAAGGGTCAAAAATAACTTTTTAAGGCTTTCTTTAGACTCCAGTGGGATCTGAAGAGCTGTGGGAGTAGATAAGGACAGAGGGAGAGAGGCATTTGGACAAGATGTTTGTTACCCAAAGCAAATGGAAAAGATGGAGCAGGGTGCTTACAAGGACAATATAAAGACATGAGAAGCCAATTCTCTTTCTTGCAGTCTTGGGATAGCTGGAAAGAATTTTGGGATTGTTGCCAGCCTATAGTGTCAGTTCTGCTTGGAGACAGAGCTTCTGTATTGTTCTTGATCAGATGCCAAACTAGATTAGAGTTGAACCCCCTAATTTAGGCCCCTTGAATGCCATCAAGTGAGTGGAGTTGTTCTTTCTGCATACTTCTCCCTGAAGTCCCTTACAGCTACTATGAAATGGTTCTAACTGTTCTCTCAATGCAAAATTTTCCATCTGCATAAGCACCTGTGTGTTTTTTGTTCTGGGTTTTTTTTTTTCCACTTCCCCCATACCTAGCATTGGCCTTAGGCTGCTCAGAATTTTTGAGCTCCTTTGTGGTGTAATTGAGTGCATCAAATCAAGTCAAATTTTGAACAGGTGTTGAAATCTGAGCAAAGCTGTCTTTTTAAAAGATGCAGCACTTCTCTTAAAAAAAAAACCAAAAAAAAAAACCAAACCGTTTTCACTTGGGAAGAGTTTAAGATTTGTCACAGACAAGTGAGCAAGAGGATTTTTTCATACTGATTAATCTTACCAGGTGAAAAAGCAGACAGTACTAAAGCTGTCGTTGAAACTTACTGTTGCATTTCACTTGCCTCTAGTTTTTATCATATGAAGAGTCCCTCATGAAAAAAACCTTATTTTCTAGCATCAAGATAGGTTTTTGAAATATATTAATGTAATATGTAATGATTGCAGTTTGCTTGGTAGGTAACCAGTGTTGATTGCTCTTAAAGTAAAATTTGGTTTTACCTTGTTTTAGAAACTTCAGTTTTGAAGATGAATTTGTAAATATTCCTGAAAGCATTGCACGGATAACTAGGGAAGCTGGTGTGGAAACACTCGTTCATGTCTCTCACCTCAATGCTAGCATGAAGAGTCCTTCCAAATACCTCAGGAGTAAAGTAAGTCTGGAATCCTTTTGAATATATTTTCTGAGAGCCTACTTTTTGGTTTGTTTGTTTTTGTTTTTTTTTTTTTCCCCCAACTGGATCTGTTTGAAGGAAATCAGTGTATGAATTTACTATGGAATGTTTTCTGCAGCTGAGGAATTTCTGAGTTACTGTGCTTGTTGAAGCTAGAAATTCTCCTTAGTACTTCATGTGCTTTGAAGGGAAATAGATCTTGTATTCCTGAAAACCCTTTCTTCTATCTTTGCATATCTTTGCATCTAAAATTACTGTCATTAAGAAAGAGGAACTAGTTTGATGGTTTGGGATCCGATATCAGGCCTAACATCTAAGGCTGGAATGACCTAGGAAAGTAAGTAGTTGATGACAAAATGAATGTTGCAAAGGCCTATCAGTATCACGGTTACAGACCCTTGGAGTGGGGTTGTGACCTGCTTTTGTACTAAAAATAAATATGATTTTGGTATCCTATTTATTTTTTTCCTTATTAGGAGGTATAATTTTCTATTACTGACTTTGTTGTTTTAAGATAGCTATTGTCCCAGTTTCAGCTATTTTTGTTTTGTTTGAGCTTACTGTACTCTGCCTTGTCTTTAGTATAAAAACTTTTTAAAACCAGGGTTAAAGTTTGGTAGCTCTCAATGTGTAACAACTCTATACGATAGTTAGGCCTTACTGTATTGGCCAGTACCATGTGAAAAGTAGATAGCTGCCACTGAAACTTCTAACTGTACTTAAGCAGTTCTTGGAGTGTTCTGGTAACATAGCAGGGGTTATGTAAACCTTCTGTTTTCTTCCAAGCTCTGGTCTGACATAAGCGAGAGAAGTACTTTAGGCTTCTTCCTTTTTGAACTTTGTCACTTTAAATTTGTGTCACTTCACTGGTGAGACTGTATTGTATCTCAAATAGAAGAAATTATCTAAATGTTTGTGACACTTCTGGGACGTTCTGTGAGACCTTTATCTTAGCATAGCATCTCAAAGATCAAATGGCTCAGATATAAATAATTTTCATGCTGCTGATGGTGTCATTTCTTTCAGTGCTGTAGTCAGGATGTGTAAAGTTCTGAAAAGACATCGTCTTCTGGTCTGTTCAGAATGGATCTAATGAATGTGTTTATTTTAATTGAATGATAGGCTGTTGGAGAGAAAGCAGTGAGGGAAGAATTTCCAGATGCTATAATTTTGAAGCCCTCTGAGATGTTTGGGAGAGAGGACCGATTTCTCAATCATTATGCAAGTATGCACTCTTGAAATAATAAAACAATGTATGGTCTGTATACCTGTCTGTAGAGAACAGAGGAAAAATGTGATTTGCTTTTGAAAAGCAGAGGTATGTTTTTATCAGAATTGTATTTTGGTAGCTGAAGGTGTGTTATGGGAAACGTAATAAATTTTCATCTCATGACTGAATTCTTTCTGAATCTAGTTAGACTTTGATTTATTTTTATTTTTTTTAATTTACATTGTTCTGAGCTAAGGTCTGGTCATCTTAACCCTCAAAGTAGTTTACCCTGAAAGTATTTTTTTTCAAGTTGGTAATGCTCAAATGTAAAAATTGGCCTGAGTTCTTCTGGTCTCAGAAACAACAGTAATGGCTCTAATGTATCGCCAATGAAATTGCTAGACAGAATAGAGTGGAATCTCTTTCTGTCTTGCAAAGTTGAGATATCTCTCAACCACTTTAAGTAAACGGTAAATACAGCCTCGCCATCATTGTTAATAAAAAACCTAAATGTGCGTTGAAAACCACACTACTGAAATTGGATGGTAATTCTTCCCAATTTTTTTTTTTTAAGTCAGTTTTCAGAAGAGATGCACACTCAGTGTAGTGCAAAATATATTGGTTATTTACTTACTGAGAGGATTCACAGATTTTTATTCTCAAGTTATGTATGTGTCTTTCTATCAGACATGCGCTGGTTTGGTGGTGTGCCTCTTATTTCTCTGGGCAAAAAAACAGTGAAGCAACCAGTATATGTAAGTTTTCAATAAAACAAGACAATCCCAAATCCTCTCTGTGTGTGTTGGGTTGGTTTATTCTTTTCCCCTTGTAAATCACTTCTGAAAGAGGAGTGTGTGCATGCATTCCTGTTTTCTGTTGGTAATTGTCTGAATTTGTTTCTCACAGGTGGCTGATGTAGCAAAGGCAATTATTAATGCAATTAAGGATCCTGATGCTAAAGGAAAAACATACGCCTTGGCTGGGTAGGTTACTTTTCTGATTCCAATTAACTGAAGTACTTCTTTTTGGTGTCATTTTTTGGCATGCTGCACAGTACATTTAATTTCTCCATCCATGCACACAGTTTGAGCTGCAATAAATTCCACCTCCTTTTTGGGAGGAAAAATGACTCAAGCTGTTATTGTGAGTACTCTGAAAATCCTAGTTTGGGCCCCATTGCATTTAATGTTATGTATGTGCACACAAAGAAATAGGCGGTCTGGGGAAACATGCTAGACAACATAGATTGGGAGAAAATTCTGCTAAAACTGTGTGGAAACCACCTGGAATTAGAATGGGTAGAGACAGCGGATCTCTTGGAATATTTTGTGTACAAAAGCTCTGAGTCAGAATAGGTCATTAGCATTAAGAATAAACATGGCAAATGCCAAGGTAATGGGTCCATGTTTTGATACTGTGACATAGCACTGGAACTGGTCTTCGCCCAATATATGTGGTAAAAGGAACATTAGATTCATTGATAAAGAAAATAATTGCTAATTAGTCAAGATATGAGTGATGCTGAATGGCTCTTTTTTCTATTGCATGCATATCTCTGTCTTTCCCACCTTATACACTGAAAGTGTGCATAGGATTTTGCAAAGGGCTTATCCGAGATTACATTGTTTTTTCCCCTGTTCATTTTGTGACGCAGTTGCAGTGACAGCTCTTTATTTCCCTAGTACAGAGATCATTGCTGGTTCATCTTTTACTCATGTGATGTCCCTTTCGTCAGTGCTGTAACTGAGCTGTTGAGGAAGATGTTACCCTGGCAGCTAGGCTGGCTGTGCTGTATGCTGGTGTTCTGGAAAAGGCAGCAAGCAGGTCTTCAACTTCTTTTGGATCATGCTGAGGAACTTCTCAAAAACTAGCAGAATAAGAGAAAGAAGTAACAGTGGTCTGAAAGGACTACTGACAGCAACAATAAGGTTATTAAGTAACTTGAAGCTGCTTTCAGATCACTGGGATGATACAAAGTGTCACACTAAACAAGTGGAAACAAATGCTAGACAGCCTTTCAAAACTGCTTTTTTAATCAAAAAGAAAAGATACGTAGGTGTCATATGGACACAACTAATGCAAAAGCACAAACTGATGAAATTAAGCCTATGAGTGAGTATTTTATCTCTTGGGGGCAGACTTGAAGATGGATATGTATCCAAAGGTGCCTGTCTTAAAAGGGAGTGATGCCTGGTTTTAGGTTCCTCTCTTTCTCAGCAGAAGCAACTGCTCCAACTGCAGGAGAAATTGAGAATTACACACTAAATAGAACATTATTTGCAGCCAAATGGGAGGGCAATTGGCTAAACTTCGAGTGTATTCTTACGGTTTCAAAGTCTCATTTTTTGGCAATTTACAGAAGGCCAGGAGGTCAGTGCCCAGGTTTCAGAGGCAGGAATTCGAGCAAAGATGCCAGGCTCTCACTGCAAGGAATACATTTTCAGGCACCTAACAATGACTGAAAAGACTTTGCATAAATAATGGTCTAAACCAAAGATCCAAATCAGTGTTGGAAAAAACCAAAGGAACTCTGCAGCATAACCCTTGACTTAAAGCTGTATGAGATGCTTTTTTATTCTTTTTAAAAGGAGTTACCAGTTTGAGTTTAAATACTAATTTTGTAAAAGAGCTTTCTATTTCTGTGGTTGTTTGTGGGGTTTTTTGGTGTGGTTTTCTTTTTCCTTCTTACTATATGGTGGAATAGTGTTTTAACTATGACAGCTAGTGGTGTCATTGCTATTCCTGAATGACTGAATATTTTTTTACGGTTCTTTACCTGTTCCCCTCTTTCCCCCATGGCATTGGTTTTGCTTCATCCACTCGTTAAATCTTCCATCTTGAATGGTAATGCTCTCTAGAGCTTGCTGTCTGCTAGTATTGTGATTAACGTAATGACACTTCAGTGTCATCCTGTTCTTGGTGCAGTTGTATTGTTAATTTTTGCTAATTTGTAAAGGAACAAACAGTATTTTCACATTTTTAAGTTTGGCTGTACTATACATCCTTATGTGGTTCTTACATAGCAGGAATAAAAGTTAAATTGGCTTATACTACCTTTGGGTAGGCATGAGGATATTAGTAAAAAACCCTCTAATAACTAATGAAAACAGAGTGTGGGTTTTTTTTCTCAGCTGAGTAAGTAAATTTGATACTACTACTTTTTGCTCTGTTTCTCTTGTAAGTTCTATTAACAGAAGAAAACTTAATATCTTGGTTTTGGTGGTGGTCCTTTAGCGTAACTTCAGAAATGCAGGTTTCTCTCAGGTTCTATAATCCGGCCACCTGGATGAAGTTGATAAGGAGTTTCGGGTGCTGAATTCTTTTGAATTCTCCTAAATATGCTGACCTACCTTTAAGTATATCCATTAGAATTTTTTGCCCTGATTTGCTTTTACAAACTAAAGTAGTAGCAATTTGGGGCTCTGTCTTTTTTCCCAGCATTTATCAAAAAAATATGTTTGTGGTTATTACATTGCTGTTCTTTCTGAAGAACATGTCAGTTGAAGGCTCGGTTTTCATGTGTGCAACCTCAGACCTTGACATTTTTGAGATTTTGGGTTTATCAACTGAAATTCATGTTCTTTGTGTCAGAGTTCTGGATTTTTGGACTGTGTGAAGTTTTGCGTACTTGGACAGTTTTGCTCCTAGCATGATTTCATTTTCTGGGGGGATTTTGATTCCAACAGTAATTCAGTGTCTCCTATTTAAAAAAAAAAAAAAAACAACAACAAAACCCAACAAAAAACGTGGGAAGAGACTGAGGATGAAAAAAAACTACAGTCTTATTTTTAGGAGGCCCCTACCTGGGAAGTAATCAGTCTCAAAATGATTGTTGTGTCACTGAGATCTCTGCCTTAGCTGAAAATTGTATAGTGAATCGTTAGGAGACACGCATTTTTGGTGTGTTCGTTGCTGCTTTGATCACAATCAGCAGGATGTAATTGTGAAGGCTGAAACACCAAGTGACACACCAGTGCTCAGCAGTGTGCTCTTGTGTGTTGTTGTGAAGATTTTCAGAATGTTTTGGAGTACCAGCAAGTTGCCTTGAAAGCCAAGGGAGATATCTGTTTAAGTCTGAACCATCTATAAAGATAAGAGTGTGAAAATGCTAAGGCAAAGTCTGAACAAGAAAGGAATGGGAAGTCTCAATGGTATATGTTTCTCTTAAACTACCCCAGGTGTGCAGGAGACTGACTGCTTCCTTCCCTCCATCTTGAGAGGGGGAATGCATTCTTTTGGGGGAATTTATCTTGGTTTCTTCCTCTTGCTTTTGAAGAGAACAGTCTGTTCTTAGTCAAGCAAAGGCAAGTGAATCAATTTCCTTGCAGCCATTTGCTACCAAAGATGGGTTGTCTTGTTAACAAACCTTTCTGAATTTTACCATTTGCTTTCTGGCTTCCTTCTATTACAAACTGCCAAGTGGGCTTGTACAAATTCAGTCCTGTCACAGTGCTGAAAATCTTGTATTCAGAGTTTGAGTCAGCATGAAGGAGGCACATTAAAGGTGTGATTTAAAAGTATACAGAATACACTTTATTCAGTATGACTGTGGTGAATTAGCCTTGGCCAGCAGCCAGATGCCCACCCAGCTGCTCACTCCCCCTCCTCAACAGGACAGAGAATATAGTATGAAAAGCTTATGGGTTGAGATAAAGACAGGGAGATTCCTTACCAGTTACAGTCATGGGCCAAACAGACTCGACTTGGGAAAAATTAATTTAATTTACTGTCAATTAAAATAAATTTGAATAGTGTGAAATAAAGGCAGAAAGAATAAAACAACACCTTCTCCCTTCCACCCTTTTCCCAGGCTCAGTTTCAGTCCTTCACTCCTGACTCTTCTAGTCCCCCTCCCTGAGCAGTGCAGGGCGATGGGGAACAGCAGGTTATGGGGTCAGTCCATAACGGCTCCTCTCTGCCTCTCCTTCCTCCTTCCACTTTTGCCCAGCTCCATCGTGGGCCCTTCCACAGACTGCAGTCCTTCAGGAAAAACCTTCTCCAGCATGGGCTCCCCATGATCCACAGGGGAATCTCTGCCCGGGTGCCTGGAACGCCGCCTCCTGCTCTCACCTTGGTGTCTGCAGGGCTGTTTCTCACGCTTTTTTCTTCACTCCTCTCTGCCTGTGTCTGGTGTTCTTGCCCTTCCTTAAATGTTTTCCCAGAGGTGCCACCATCTTGTCTGAGGGGCTCAGCTGTGCCCTGCAGTGGGTCTGTTGGAGCTGGCTGTGCCCAGCACGGGGCAGCCCCGACCCCTCCTCATAGGCTGCCCCGTGGCAGCACGTGGCCACTGGCACCCAACGCAGTGACGAAACAATTCTGCAATTTGTCACGCTGTTACCATTGCTGATGTCAGATGATATGTTTTTCTAACTTAATCCCTCTTTATTTCAAACAGTACAGAATCTGGAGAGCCAAAATTTATTCCTCTCTTGTGAGGAAATGACAGATCTGGCAAATCTTAGAAGAATTATTAGAAGAAAACAGGCCCTTGGTAGGCTTAGGGGTGGAGGATTTCAAAATTTTTGTCTCTTGCTGCAAATATTTAAATATACCTGGCTTACCTATAATGTTTGTTGCTTTTTTTTTTTTCAGACCTAACCGATACCTTCTGTATGACATGGTTGAATACATCTATGCAGTTGCCTTTCGAACCTTTATTCCCTATCCACTTCCACGTCCTCTCTACCAGTAAGTGAGACCCTTCCTTCAGTAAGAACTTGGGATCCATCAGGCAGCACAGAAGCATAAATAACCATTACATTGGTTATTTAATATTGCCAGTTGTGGCTTAACATGGTAGGATTGTAGACACTGGCTTTCCCTAGGTACTCATTAGCTAGCTTTGAGTCTTCTGCTTAGGCACAGGCCCGCATTTAATGAGCTACTGTATGAAATGTGTGCTTGTAATAAACTTAACTATTTATTCCAGAGTGATTGAATGGCTTTGCTGAGTCAAGAAGGTGCAAGAGGTCGAAAGTAGAGACATTAATGAATTAAATGAACTTTTAATAGTACCACAGGGAAAAATCTATGTGTATGTTGCTGACCGTAGGCACTGACAGATTTTTCTGCAGCTTCTTAAGCTATTGCTACTGTCAGCTGTCCTTCCAGTCTGGTGAGCACTGCTGCCCAGGAAGCAGAGTTGCAGTAAGGGTGTGTCTGGATATTGACTTTCTAGTTCAGTCTGTTGTATTGATTTGAGTCAGTGTTGGAGGTAAGTTTGTACTGAGATCTTGGCCTGGGAATTTGAGCAGTGCAGTTGTGAGCAAGCATTTCTGTGTCTACGATATGAGGGCAGTAACATCTCTAGAAGATGGTAATAAATTGGGAGATAAGAAGGGAAAGGTGTAACATCACTTCAGCTGACTACAGTGGATGGGCTGCGAAGGCTCTGTTTGCTAGGCTGAGCTGCCTCTGCAGGTGTGTGTTTTGGCCTCAGGGGGCACTGGGGATAGAAGATGATTTGCTGAATTGCAGCTACTGAATAATAGTCCATCACAAAGCGCAGTATAAGTCTGAGCCTGGGCCTAGTCCTTAAGACATTAACCACATCCTCTTGAAGACCTACTTCAAACAGTAAATGCCATTTCAGAAGTTGTCCTCAGTGTGGTTGAGATGTGTTAATATTTGGGGTGCTGGGCCTTCTCAATTTTAGTACAATGCGAACTAATATGCTAAAAAGTCACCAATGTTAGAACCCTCTTACCAATCTGCTAATAGGACTTCACGTTGGATTCATGTAACTGATGATGAATAACGCTGGAACAACATCTTAAACTGTTGTGGCTGTTTCTGAATTGGCTGTAGAGGCATCAGGTTAACATGGCTCAGCTGACAAAGAGCAGCTTGTTAAAAAGTATCTATGTGGGTGCTTATTAGTTTTACTAATTATGTTAATGTTATGCTTTTTTCTTTATGGGCTAAACTATGTAGTATTTCATATTTTTTGAGAAAAGAGTGCATCTAAAAGATGGATAAGCTTAGTTGTGTTTATGTGCAGTAACTTAGTAACACCCTAGTCTGCCAGGTGAGCACTTCAGTAAGAGATTCTACCTTGAATACTGTTGGTCCTGAAGACACTGAGCAAGAGCTGTAGTGTTTTCTGCCAGATTTTCTTTTTTTCAAGGGAAACTTCATTTCTGGAAATGGCAAATATACCAATCCTCATCCTTTTTATAGATGCAGATTGCTCCAGATTCCATCATCTTGTTTGTACTGCTGTTAACTCAGTTGTCAGCAAGCATGTTTTCTCATGGAGACATTGAATCAAACTTCATGACTAATGGGATTACTGCCTACATTACTAGGGAGCAGAGTTTGGAGGAAAGGCAGGGACAAGACTGAACCCTCTGGTGTGTGGGGAATTGGATGTGGAGGTTTACTTTCCCCACCCAGTAATGCTCATTTTTACTTCTAGATATCTGCTCCTCCATTCCCTTCCAAAGTAAAAGAATAAGAGATCAAATAGTGAAGTAGTAAAGAGTCAACTTACCAGAAACACAACTAAGAACTTGCTGGCTGGCACATTTACTGCCTTAATGTATTCATAGCTTGCAAGAACAGCTACAGAAGAAGCTCTTGCTCACTGTCTATTAAGCGTGAAATATTTTTACCAGTTCTTGTTTTCTTCTGTGCATCTGGATAATGACTCTACTTTTGCAATACTCTTTCTGATTACAGTTTAGTTGCAAGATTCTTTGAGATTAGTCCATTTGAACCATGGTTAACACGAGACAAAGTGGACCGGGTAAGTGTAGGAGAATCCACAAATTCTTCTTGGGAAATGTTTCATTGTGTATTTGTATCTTGTCTTTGTAGTTTTGCATTTAAGGAGTGCTGAAATGTGTGTCCATCATGTGGTATAGTATTTCAGTCAGTCCAATGGCTAGAATTTGATTATAAAGAATTGCTTTCAGACTTTTCGGATACTACAAAAAAATTTTTAAAGGTGTCTATATACAATCTTCCTCAAAAATGGTTATGATTCCTGCCACACAATTGCTGCAGCTGCTGTTCTGCAATCTTGCTCTTTAACTTATTTGTCCAGACCTGTTATAGTGCCAGGGGGATACACTGTCAAAGCAGTCTGGAGATTCCTCTGGCGTGGTCTTACAAAGACTTAGTAAGAGACAGACTAACAAAGATTTTGTTTTAAAAGGCATCATGATGATCCAGTCTTTCCCCTAGCATTGATGGAGGGACAGTAATTAACATATTTCTCTAAATACATTTAAGAAAGTGATTGAAACAATTGGTGAGAGGATTATGTATCAAGAAGTAATGTGATGGGGGTGGGGAAAGGGCTTAACCTTCTTAAGTGTTAAAAGTGGTCAAGGCTGCAGGCTTTACTGTGCCCCCTCCCCCCAAAACACATAGCAAAGTCAAAGTAGAGATTGGATGTGCAATGTGCACCTAAGTGATGGGCGCAGGGGGTGCTCTTCACTTTTAGGTAACTAGTGAGTTTATGTACCTCTAGATGCATTAAAATCACTCATACCATCCAGATAATGGCATTTTTGACAACTCAAGTTGAACTGTCAGCACTAGATACAGCCCAAATTCTCACTTAACGTTAGACCGCATTTCTCGTGAACATGTTGTAGCTTCATGTTTATTCCTAACTTCTCAGAGTGGCTAAGTGGGGGTGGCGAAATAACTTGCAAAAAACCAACTGCAAGTGAGGAAAAAGTAGGATTTAGCAAGTATTAATGTCAAAACTGTTGGCATATGTATAGGTTAGCAAAGATAGTCATGTACTCTGACAGTCTCTAAGCTTGCTGCTCTCTGAAGGTATCCCAACTATTTTGCAGAGTTGGAGTTTTAATGCCTTTTGTTATGATGCACTAGCCATAGCCTATTTTGACCTGATTGTCCCCAAATTAATTTGAGATAGGACTACTGTGAATCTGGGAGAATTGGGTCCTATACTTAGAGCTGTTTACTGAATAGCTGTAAGCAATTAATCTCTATGTTTACATTTCTCCATCTGTTAAATAAACTGGTTTCCTATTCTGTTTGGAAATAATTGTGAAAAACTGTGGACAGTATGTGTAATAAAGGAGGTAAGCTTATTCACAGTCTAGTGTAAAACTGTTTTTTTTCTTTTCCCCCAAACCACTGACTCATCCCTCATACTAGAGAGAGTTGGCATGGTAGTTCTATTGGCTGTATTAGCTCAGGATGTAGATGCAACATCTCCTGAAAACCTTACTTCTATCTGCCTTTGTAGTTTATAGGGTTACATTTCATAAAACAACCCCACACCAAATCAGTAAAGCTACTGCAATTCAGCTATAGCATGGGTAGTGTGAGAGGGCAGTTTCTCCATGTCACTTCTGTGTCTGATCCTGTTTCCCAGCTTTTCATCCTAATCTACACAAAATTAGATGTGATTGACTTAAAGACCTTTCAAGGAGTAATAGCATAAGAGAAATCCTCATTTTCTAAGATACAGGTCATATGTGTTGTAAATATGGTAATAGAATTAAATATTTGTCCTGTACAGGACCCTGTTCTAAACCATAAACAGAGAAAAACAACCTTCCAGAGGTGATAATTCAACATACATTTTCTTTGCAAAGCAGAATGTATATAATTGCAGTTGAAATATGCCCTTACAAGTTTGGCCTAATTCCATGGTTGCAATGCAGTCATCTTCCTGATAATGTATACCTGATGGAGAAAAAAACGAAGATGTTTTCTGCATGTCTCACTGCTATTTATTCCTGAATCTAAATCTGAAGCCTGAAGGACTTTTTGCCAGATGCAGAACATCTGTATCTCCTGTCAAAGTACACTGGGTACTCAATACCTTGTATAATTATGCCATAGTTCTGTAGGGCCATGTTGAATCTTTTCTTCCTCCTAAGGAAAAAACAGACAAAAATCAGTCAAGGAACTGGGACTGACACACAGTTGACTTGAGCCCACATTTGTGTTTGAATAGGTCTTCAGACCTACTACAAGATACAGCTGTGCACTGTATTGTGGGGTTCTTTCTTGGGGGAAGCAGTCTTATGTCAGCAGCCTTGAAATTGTAGTAGAATCTCCCAAGAGCTGCCATTTGTAGAAAATTTTGAGATATAAAATGTTTCTAGTACTATGGATTTATGCAAGTTTGTTTCCATGAAAGAAAAAAGGTGGCCTCAGGTATAAGTGCGTAATACTTTTTTTAGTACGTGAATGATTACATTGGGTGTAATCTGTTTATTTTATCAAGTGAATTCCCTCTTCTCCCCCGCCCCCTCTCCCTTGTTGTTAAAGTTTCACACCACAGACATGACACTTCCCGACCTTCCTGGTTTCGAAGACCTGGGTATTCAACCAACATCTCTAGAACAAAAAGCAATTGAAGTTCTGCGCCGTCACCGCAGATACCGCTGGTTGGATACTGAGCTGGAGGAAGCAAGACCATCTAAGACACAACCTGTGTAACAGCTGATAAGGTGGTTACTTAATGCTTCTTAAACTGCCTTTGTTATGACCCAATTTGTTTGGAGAACTGTGTACATACTGAGTAAAATATATTAATCATGTAAACTATATTTCACCAGTGTTGTCTTTTTCAATTATAGAAGACTGTCATTGAAATGCAGTTTTTCTCTTTGAACGGTCACGAAAACAAATTACATACTGTTGCTTAGCTGGTAAGCATTAAAATATTTTGAAGGTTGGGACTAGAGGGAATGTGTCTTAACACTAGCCAGTTTCTCCCTTGGCCCTCAAGGCAAGCGTGTCACTGAGCTTTAGTAAGTGCTCAACTGATTTGAAGAACATTTCAGTTCAGGACTATGTCTCCTAAAACATTTCCTATAGGGATTGCTGGTCCTGCCACCTATTCAGATTACGAGGTCTCAAATAAAGCCCCTTTTTAAGTTCTTGACTCTTCTGAGCTTTGTTTTCTGCCCTGAGCACAACTATTATAGAAAATGCCAACCAAAATGACACAAGCAGTTTCTAAGGTCAAGGAACCTCAATCAGACACGTAAACAAGTTACTACGTGTCGCCTGATCTCTTGTGGTAATTGTGTGCTGTGGCTCATAGACATGAGGAAATGTGTCATTTCTTCCATTTTTAAATGAGAAAGTCTAATTATTTTTAGATGCTGAAAGCTTTTATGTGCTGGGACATTGTCTTTTAGTAAGAGAGATAAGCTTTGCTTCAGGATTAAATATTTTCAATTGTTTTAAGATCAAGGAAAGATCCGTGCCTGAGTTTGATCAAGAACTTTGTTGCCCTATCCAAAGAATTGCTGGAGGCTTTTGGTTAAATTTTGCAGGGACATCGTTTGCTAGGGTGCAGCTTAGAGCTGAGTGAGTCTGTGCACAGGACTGAGAGCAGAGATCTAGATTTTCTATGTGCACTGCAGTGTTCTGATGGCTTCAAGATGTGAAGGAAGACAGTTCTTGACTCAAGGAGTGAGCTGCTAGTTTTGGGAGTAGGACAAATCACATGAACTAGGATGAGTGGAGATTGGTGTGGAAACTGGTTTTAAACTGGGACTGTGAGGGAATAAAATGACAGAACATTTTGTGTTTTCACCTCCAAGTTTCCTACTACTTGCCTTTGGATGTGAAATCGGAGGGAAGGATCTGTGACAAGCTGGACAAATGGGTATCAAAGGTAGAAGCCTAATAGAGGGGAAATCTGAAGTGGAGAATGGGATGGAATAGGTGATGAAAAAGGAGAGTAGGAGAGAGAGAACAGACAGATTTAAAAGAACAAAAAGGTCAAGGTTAGGGAAAGCACAGAAGTCTCTTCATTAAATCACACTGCTGACAAGACCAGAATCTTGCTATTTCTGTATTATTGCCAAACTACGTGAAACTCCTGGGCAAAGTGTTTCCTAAATTTCCACAGCTTCCACATAAAACTTACTGCTGCTAATGCTGCTCTGTTAGGAAGAGGTAGGCTTTTGTGATAATATGAATTTTTGATCCTGCCTGCTATGTATTCAGTTTGGCTCCCATGAATTGTTTATTTGTCTTTTGATAACAAGTTCATTTGTTTTAAAATAAATCTGCCAATCCAAACATTCAAAAGCTAGGACAAACTAGAAGCAAAGTGCATATTGTTGATAATTTGATCCTTTTATTATTTTTCTGACTGTATGCTTTTTTCCATAAGACCCTAGCTGTAAATAAGTAGCCTCATTAGTGCTCAATTAATATGTGTAGCCCTAATCTTGACTTATTGCATGTTATTCACATCCTGCTGTGAAAACAGTACTATTTCTGAACTGTTTCACAAGTGCACATAAAGTACAGAGATTTGCAATTATCATGATAGTTCTGTGTGGCTAACCAGCAGTTTCCATTTTCAGATGACAAACTGAGGCAGAAAAAAACATCAAAGGTAATGCTAGGTGCCAATTCTGGGAATGCTTACCATAATGCAGTGATTTTCTTTTTTTTTTTTTTTTTCCCCACTCAAAGCACAGCTTTTCCAGTGGCTTCAGTTACACCACAGGCCACTCCTACAGGATCTTAATTCAGACATCCATTAGACAGAGAACACGCAGGTGATGAATACCCATGAAAAGTTTGCTTTAAGCAGCCTGTTCCACATCAGGTAGTAATACCGGTAAAGTGGAGTATCCCATTAGTGCTCAGCTGCTGCTGCTGCAAGTTTTGTTTCCCACAATACTTTGCCTTACATAGCGCTTCTGCTCCCTACCTTGTAGAAACTACAATGTGATTTCTCATTATTTATCCTTCCAAAGCAATTTCTTTAGGGGTCTTGAATGTTAGAAAAAAAAGTCACTTATTTTGTAGTACAGTCCAGAATACAAAATTTCTATAAATCAGTTTCGTCTGTGATTTTTATCCCTGCTCGTTTATCAATAAGGATCTTCTTTCTTATCCCCTAGTTTCTCAGCTTGCAATAGTTTTTCAGCCATTCTGCAATTTGTGAAGTACTGCAGGTCCTTTAAACGTGTGGACTCAAGGCTCCTGCTAAAAACACCTTTGTGGAGGAAAGGAGGGGCTGTTGTTTTGCACCCTCCCCACAAGAGGTCACTGGTGGAGCAGAAAGTGGCAACGGTCTTTAAGCCTGCTGGGTGCCTCGTCTTGCAACCTGTCTCCTGCTCAGACTTTGCTGTTTCTCATCTCTGTTCCTTGCCTGCACGCAGCCAGAAGGCTGTCCAGAAAGGGATTTTTCAGCTCAACAAATTTAGGTACAGTGGCATAATAATACATGGCACTGGTACCATCTGTGGCTGACAGGGAACCTGTGTTGGTCCTTTCCCAGCACATAGTCATCTCATCTAATCTATAGCCCACCTTCAGCCTGCTCGAGAGGGTCTTGTGAGAAAGTAGACCCTTGGCAGCATCTGTTTATGGACCAGATGAATTATTTGCATGGCTGCGTTGAGTGTGTGTGCAAACCATACAGAAAACGTTGCTATTGCCAAAGTAGTATTTTGTTGGTGCTTTTAACCAAACATTGAGTATTTAAAAAATAAATATTTTAAAATGCACAGTATCTAGATACTATTGTACTAGTACTACTAAGGTAATCCTATGCATTTACAGTGCATAGTACAGAACTTGTGGTTTAACCATGATATGTGCTCTTTGCTCCCTCCGATTCTTTTTTTTTTTTATGACTCTAAAATGGGCTGTGCAGTAATATCAGCATAATATTTCAGATGTCGTCTGAGCAGAGTTTACAGCCAACAGACTTACCTTCGTGTGTGTGGTGGCGTGTGAACCCTGAACTGCCCAACCTTTTCTTCCCGGCATTTCACGCTAGTTAATTTGATGGGAGTTGTTCATTTCCTGGTACACTGTTTACTGGATTTCACAATACAAACTGCTGTGTTCTTGCTATCTTAGTTTTTTCTTTCCCAAGATGAATCTCATTCTGTCATTTTTTTCTAGCCCTGTTTCTGTCCAGAGGTCCTTTATTTTTCTCTTTCCTGGATTTCCATAAAATTTCAACACAAGCATAACCTGTATGTTTTGTGAAAATACTTTTGTCTTCTCTTTGTAACTGTTCATGGAAAAAGTAAAATTGAAAATTTTTTTTTTTTCAAGACAACCAATCTAATGTGATGCTGGGATTCATCTTTTTATTTCTGCTTCCCTGCTCCTGCCCCCCCCCCCCCCCCAAAAAAAAAAAAACCCAACCCAAACAAACCAAAAAAAAGGTTCTGAAAGTCTAAAAGAAGCAGGAGTATCTTAGCACTGGTAAGCACACTTTCTTTTTTGCATCAGGAAAAAAAAATCAGATTAATTACCATTATTCCTTTCCATTTGAAGGTCAGCTTTTTAACATTATGAATCAAATAACCTTATCGGCCCGTCTCAGTTGTGTATTCTTGAAGCTGTCAAAAACCTAACCAAAACAAACTATTCCCTTGCATATTTTTTTTCTTTGTATCATTATTTATTCCTTTGTATCATTAATGAAATACAGGGCATCTATTTTTCTGGCTTGGCCAGCGTCACTGAGGAGAAGGAGGTGCAGTGTTTTGTGTACGGAGTTACCTCTGTGATTGTGAAAGACCAGTTGTCAGGTTCTCCTTGGGTCTTGGAAGTAAGTGAAAGGCCAGAGCTGTTGGTGGCACGCTGCATTGGGTTTGCATGGTGAGGATTTGGTAGAGGAGGTGGCAGGGGGGTTCTACAGGGGTGGCTTCTGTGAGAAGCTGCTGGAAGCTTCTCCTGTGTCTGATGGAGCCAATGCCAGCCGGCTCCAAGTCGGACCCACCGCTGGCCAAGGCTGAGCCCATCAGTGATGGCAGTAGTGCCTGGGTCATAACATTTAAGAGGGGGAAAAAGTTGCTGCACAGCAGTAACTGCAGCCGGAAGAGAGTGAGAATATGTGAGAGAAACAACTCTGCAGACACCAAGGGCAGTGCAGAAGGAGGGGGAGGAGATGCTCCATGTGCCAGAGCAGAGATTCCCCTGCAGCCTGTGGTGAAGCCCATGGTGAGGCAGCTGTACCCTGCACCCATGGAGGTCCACGGGGGAGCAGAGATCCATGTGGCAGCCCGTGGAGGACCCCGCTCCGGAGCGGGGGGATGCCCCGAAGGAGGCTGTGACCCTGTGGGAAACACGCTGGAGCAGGCTCCTGGCAGGATCTGTGGAGAGAGGAGCCCACGCTGGAGCAGGTTTGCTGGCAGCACTTGTGACCCCGCGGGGGACCCACGCTGGAGCAGTTCGTGAAGAGCTACAGTCTGTGGGAAGGTCTCATGTTGGAGAAGTTCATGGAGGACTGTCTCCTGTGGAAGGGACCCCACGCTGGAGCAGGGGAGGAGTGTGAGGAGTCCTGCCCCTGAGGAGGAAGGAGCGGAAGAGACAACGGGTGATGAACTGACCGCAACCCCCATTCCCTGTCCCTCTCTGCCACTGGAGGGGAGAAGGTAGAGAAAATCAGGAGTAAAGTTATTAGCCTAGGGAGAAGGGAGGGGTGGGAGGAAGTGTTTTTTAGATTTGGTTTTATTTCTCATTATCTTACTCTGATTTGATTAGTAATAAATTAATTTTTCCCAAGTTGAGTCTGTTTTGCTGTGACGGTAACTGGTGAATGATCTGTCCCTGTTCTTATCTTGACCCACAAGCATTTTGTTATATTTTCTCTCCCCTGTCCAGCTGAGGAGGGGAGTGATAAAGCAGCTTTAGGGGGCACCTGGCATCCAGCCAGGGTCAACCCACCACACACACCTAGCTCCCCTCTCCTGCATGCTGACCAGAACACACTCACTGAGCTTGAGTTATTCCCGTGGGGAAACGTTTCTGGTAAGTCTTACTCCACAAACTGTGGCAGGTGTTCTGTGGGAAAGTCCTAGATGGTGCAGGCAGGAACACGTGAACAATTACAGTGTTGGCAATGATTGGGAAATGAATGACCTTTTTTCCTCAATTAAGGTTTATTTGCTGGTGTGGTTGTATCCCATGATTTTTCTCTACCATGGACTTTTTGGACTTGGCCAACAGCAAACTTTGACAACAGCAACTTGTCGATTTTGGCAATAGAGGGTCCATGTTCCTTGCTTTAAAATTATTGAGTTCGCTTGTCTCAAGAGTATCCCTGGACCTGGCTATTGCAGACTGACTGTTTGGAGGAGATGCCCCTCAGTTTCTGGTCCCTGGCCAAAGCTGTCTGTGCTGTCCAGTAGAGAACCCAGACCTGTCAGAGCAGAAACCCAATGCTCTAACTGGCTGCTTGGTGTGTCCAGCTGCCTGCAGCTGAGGAGCCTTTCCAGTGTGGTCAGGTGTGGCTGTCAGGAAGGTTGAGAGCAAAGGTGACTACAAGCTCCTTCGAGAAGCCCTACTTGGTGGTAAGGGAGTCAGATGGGTGGAGAGGAGTCAGCACAGTGTTCGAAGCTCTGTGAAGCTGCTATCACCTTGTGTTTGCAAGCTACTCCTGGAGCTTCTGCATCCCTTCAGCCAGCAGTGCACGTGGTAAGTCAGTCTTTTGACTCTTTGCTATATAAAAAAATTGCCACAGGTGTTAAAGAATCAGGAAGGTTGTCCAAGCTTCCTTGGCTTGGAGTGTTTTGTAAAGAGGAGATTCACCAAGCAGCTGAAGGTTTCTCGCCTAAAGGAATATAGTTTCTTCTGTATTTGTCTTGTGTTTGGTTTCTCAGGTGTCTAACAGGGCATCAACACTTCATTTTGTCCCTGTTACAGTGTTTGTGGCATCTCTGTGCCATTGAATTAACTGGTGTGTAAGGCTTAGACTTATGCTGTAGTCTTTCTGCAAGTGGGTAGATGGCAGGGTCTCTTCTCTGTGAAGTTGCCTACTGTCTTTAGCCAACAGGATCGGGACTTATTAGGGGAAGGACGGATAAATAGGAACACATACACAATTCTACAGATATAATTTTCTTAGGAACTCCACCTCAAACAGATACTGATGCCACTTAAAGCTGAGTCTGCCACTGCATTCGGTGAGGTGCTGAAGGCTGAGGCCATCCTGGGCAAAATACAGGGTTGTGTTCCAGGAAAGTGTTAAACAGGGCAGTACTTGGTATAGTGACAGAACTGAGAGAAAATGAAAACAAAAGGTGTTTGCTTGTTTCCAATTTTGCCGGCATGATCCTTACCTGTTTCTCGTATGTACACTCCTGTGCTATATAGCCTTCGGTTGGTTTTGGATAGGAAAGAGAGATTTAGCTATCAATTTGTGATTAAGCTCCAGGTCACCAGCTCATTGCCAAGACTTGATTTCACTCACTCTGGTCATTCCAGTTGCTGGCACTTAGTCACACAGTCCCTCTGACCTGTGATCTCCAGTTGCTGGCACTTAGAGCTCAGGCACACAAATGCACATGGAATAGAGAGTCCCTCACCCAGGAATATGCTTAGAAATGGAGCTTAATAAGAAGACAGGACTGATCAGGCACAGGGCATGGCCAGACAAGCATACGGACCAGCACTCATTCTTCCATGTTTGTTCCTCCCCAAACCACCACCAGTTTCTTTCCTAAGCATCATAACAAGCTTTTTTGATCCTGAAATGCTCTTCCTAGTATCACATATGTCCCATACCCCTAGGAAGTAACTCACCCATGACTCGACAGCATCTGGACTTCAAGAAACACTATGAGGGTGACTGTTCACTAGCCCAAGTTGCCCAGAGAGGTTGTGGAGTCTCCATCCTTGGAGATATTCAGAAGCTGTCTGGACGTGGTCCTGGGCTACCAGCTAGAGGTGGCCCTGCTTGGTTGGACAAGATGATCTCCAGAGGTGCCTTCCAACTTCAGCCTTTGTGATTCTGTGCAGGTGGGCTTGTCAGGTGAGCATTTGCAATACACAGGTCTTGGGAAGACTTGCAAGGACAAAGAAATGGAAGTGAATATCAAGGAGATCCACAGATCCATCTATTCTGACCTTTATTTCTTGAGGAAGGATCTCAGTCTTTTTTTTTTTTTTAATCTCTTCCCCCCCCCTCCTCACCCTGCTTTCGTTTCCATCAGCAATTAACATAGTAGAGGGATCTTGCCGTACATGACTGATTTGTTTTTCAGTAGTCTTGATCCTTCTCTTTTCATATGAATTTATGAATTGAGGTCAAAGTTTGATGGTTTTCACCGGGGCGGGGGGGGGGGGGATTATACACTAGTGATGTGAATTTGAAGTAATGTTTACAGCTGTATGTACCTGACATAACTTAGGGTTTCTGTAGCAGGGGGCTGCAGGGCTGCCCTGTGGCAGAAGAGGCCATGAATGGATAGACATAAGAAAGATCATCAGCCCTTAAGGCAGGAGACACCCAGAGGGGATTGCTGAGCAGGCAGCATGGGGCTGCAGGCACACTTTTGGAAAGAGATGCCTCTGAAGGTGCTGTGTGTGGCCCTTGGGGGACACATACCAGGGCAGGGACAGCCCTCAGGGACTGTGGCCAGCAGAAGACCCACACTGGGACAGCAATGCTGGGAAGGGTGAAGAAGCTTGGTGTTATGGAAAGCTCCATGCGCTAGTTGTTATTGCGAGTGCTACTTCAAATTCACACGTGTGTACTAGGCAAAACCCTGCCGGTTATGGTAGTGGTGAGCTGCAGGAATGGCCTGTGTGGGAGAGGGCTGTGAAGTGCCCTATACCAGTCACAATTCCTTACAGCCAGCTCAAAAACTGATGGAAAATCCATTATTTTCACATTTTTGTTTACTTAGATTCATAATTCCCCCACTGCGAATGACCAGGAAGTGTAGCATTGGCTTGCAGTTTATTCCGACTGTGTGTACGTGTGCTTTGTTGCATGACAGGCTTTCTGACATGTACCCAACTAGCCCTGCACTTCCTACAGCATCACCCCAGGTGCTCACTGGCTTCACGTGACTCGCTACACAAGCTGGTGAGAGCTGCATGCTCTCTCCAACATTGATAACTTGTACAGATATATATAAGTGTGCCCGTGGAAACACCTGTAAGCTGTACCTTATCATCATTGGTTCTATGACTCATTAGACTCAGTTAATTACTTCATCTGAGCAGCCTTAGCTCTCAGTCAAGTAGAGGCAATTTGAAACTGCATTTGGAGAGAAGACCCAGTGCAGACCTAGAACCACAAACTCCAACCAGCAGCAGAACACTGAGTTTCTTTCAGCTTACAATGGCACCCTGGAAGAGACCGCATAAAGTTGCACTGTTAATCGTGAACGCAGGTTTTGTGTGTTATCTTGTGCACTTACTGCAAGAGCAAAGAAAGGGAAGACTTGATTCCGTGGAAGTTAATCCTAGATTTCTGAACCAAGAATATAACATCCTTCAGAGACTGGACCATTTGGACTGGAACATTCATAACCTCTGTAAGTAAAATGGCATGCTGCTTAATTTTCTGAGAATTAGGTATCTAGATTTCCTGAAGGATAGAATAATAGATAGCAGTGATAATGTTTGGATTTCCCTGGACACTTCTGATTGTGGGGTGGGTTGGTTGGGTTTTTTTCTTGTGATCTTGAAAAAGATTTTATAGCTTCTCTACTTACACACAAAACAATAAAGTCTTTCACAGTCATCATGGTGTTTTTTACATATTAGACAGCTCCTGACCCTGAACTCTTTTGGAAGTGTTAAGCAATTTTAGGGTGATTGTACCAGCATGCTAATCTCAGGTGGCTATTATTCTTGTCACTATTTTGTTTGCCATAAAAAGCTATTTTTGAGAGAAACTGGACATGCCCCATTTCCTCAGCCTCTGCTGTGGGGATGAACAACAAGGGGAACTGTGACTCTGTCTTTTTTTCTTTGTGTACCTTGAGCACAGACACAATGGAGTTGCTGTGGGTAAAAGACGTTGATGAACTCTGCGTCACCTGATCGATTGGACTCTGTTCCCAAGCAACATTAGCTGAAATCTGCTGCCAGGACTGTGTCTCTCATCCCATAACAGTGAAAGGCCAACAGCGTCCCAGCAGATGTGCGTGTATATGAGCAATATTAATTTAGAAAGGGCTTTTTCTTTCTTACAGCGGGGTTTGTGAATTTTGACCTTGTTTTCAGGTATCTGTTGTAGGTTGGACTGTTGGGAAGTGGACACAATAGAGCCATCTGAAGAAGGGTTGAAAAATCCACCTCTTCTCCTTTGGACCCCTTGATTCCCTACTTTTTTCATGTTGTTTGAATCTCATCACCTCATGGCAGTGGTAGGAGGGCTAAAGCAGCCAGAACCCTGCTGTCTGGCGTTGCTTTGACTGTCGTGTTGTCCACATCTCCTCACAGTAGAGCCAGATGCATGCTGTGAAAAACAGAAGAAACTTAGAATGTCTCAATCATCCAAGCCTGAAACTAGCTGTTTGAAATGCCACTTGAGGCACTCTTGAACTTGGTGAGAAATTTTCCCCGTACAGTTTGGTCAGGTTTAATATCCCCTATCCCAAAGACCAGTATCCCATAATGTCACACTTATTGCTGACAGTGTCTTCACTGGCACCTGTTTGAATGGGCATCAATACTGGGGCATATTTTTGTAGGTTATTTTAGAGACATTTGAAAGAAAGCTGAAGAATTCACTTTAATACTTAGTCACGGAATCGCCTAATAGTTGAGGTTGGAAGGCGCCTCTGGAGATGGTCTATTCTACTGATTCATCTGCTCAAAGCATAATCAGCTAGAGGAGGTTGCCCAGGACATCATTGGGGTTGGAATATCTCTAAGGATGGAGATTTAATGACCTATCTGGTTTATCTGCTTCAGTTTTTTATCACCCCAGCACTTTAAAAACATAAAAAAATCTTATGTTTAAATGGAATTCCCTGTATTTTAGTCTCTTGTCCTTTCACTGGAGGAGGAAGAGAAGGAGACCCTTCATCTTTGCTAGACCCTCTCGTAAGATATTTGTATGCATCAGTAAGTTTCCCACCCCCACCCCCAAGCCTTCTCAGGGTCTCTCAGCTTCTCCTTGCATAACAGATGGTCCAGTCTCATAATCATCTTAGTGGCTCTTTGTAGGACTTTTCTCCAGTATGTCCATGTCTCTTGTACTGAGGAGCCCAGAAGTGGGCACAGGACTCCAGGTGTGGCCTCACCAGTGCTGAGTAGAGGGGAAAGATCACCACTCTTGACCTGCTGGCAATGCTCTTCCTACTTCAGCCCAGGGTACTGTTGGCCTTCTTTGCCCCAGGGGCACACTGTTGGCTCATGGTCAACTTGGTGTCCACCAGGACCCTCAGGTCCTCATCTGCAAAGCTGCTTTCCAACTAGTGCTGGTCCATGGGGTTGTTCCTCCCCAGGTGCAGGACTGCACCTGTCCTTGAGGTTGAACCTCATGAGGTTTCTGTTGGCCTATTTGTCCAGCCTGTTTGGGTCCCTCTGAACGGCAGCGGGACTCTCTGGTGTATCAGCCACTCCTCGCAGTTTGGTATCATACACAGAGGGTGCACTCTGCCATATTTTCAACATCATTAATGACCATATTAAACCAGTATTGGAACCAGTATTGACCCCTGGGGTACGCCACTAGTGACTGGCCTCCATCCGGACTTTGTGCCACTGATCACAACCTTCTGATCCTGGCAGTTCAAACCTCCTTGCTATCCACTTATTTAGTGCATACTTCCTTAGCTTGTGCATGAGGATGTTGTGAGAGGCAGTGTCAGAAATCTTACTTGAGTTTAAACAACATCCACTCATCTCATTCACCAATACAGTAATTTAATTGTAGAAAGCTTTAACTCACACAGGTTTTCTGTGCCTTTTTTATTTGGCACAGTCCAATATTGTAAACTTAACAAGACCTTGAGAGATTAGGATTCACTCTGTTCAAAGGTTTCTGACAGAGCAGAAATCCAAACTAACAATAAGCTTTTCAAAAGACACTGCAAAGGGCTTAGTTATTGTATTTACTTTCAGGAACAATATGTCCTAAACAACCTAACACAGACTATTTGTGCCTTTATGGCACAATATTGTGAGCCAAATAAAGCCTTGAGAGATTAGGGCTTGCTTTTCTGCTCTTTCTGTGCGGAAGTCAAAAGAATCCAGGAAGCCTATTAAAGGAGGTAGCAAAGGGTTCACTTACTGTATTTACCTTCAAGATAAATATGGTATCAACAGCCTGACTTAGATAGGGATCCATTATGGATCATTAACACATTAATGTAACTGAAGCATAACATCATGGAAATGATTTGGGCCTGATTTAACATTTTTTGTGTTGCTTCTACTCCCAGATTTCTCCACTGATGCCAGTGCAATGTCCCTTTTTTTGTGCAGTTGAGGGCAGAATCTGACGCAGGGCATTGTGAAACGTGATGCTTAAAAACTGTTCTCATGTAGGAGGGAGGGTTTGATGCTATTCTCATGTGAACATCAATTTAGCTGTAACTTCACAGATCTCTCGACCTGAAGTGTTATAAGGAGAGTTGGGCTCAGTTATGATGATGGAGAGAGTTCTCAATTGCTGTTATAATCAATCCTCTTTTATTTTTCAATCAGCAAAATCAGTGGAAGCATTCCGTGAAAATATAAAACAAATAGAACATGATCTGAAGCTGCAAGATAACTCCAAGACTGAAGTACACAAAGCTGATAATGCAAAGGAGGAAAAGGAGATTGTACACCGTTTGCTGTACCCAGACTCAGCTTTGTTCAAACGCTGGGGTGCAGATTTAAGGGAGGAGGAGCAAACTGTTGCACAGAATCTGTTCTTAAGTTATGGGTATAATGTTTATCTCAGTGATCATCTACCTCTGGATCGACCTATCAGAGACACCAGATCTCCCAGGTGCAGTATAAGTGCTTTCTACATTCACAAGGAGACATGAAATTAAAGGGAAAGGGATTCTCATTGCTTTAGACTAAGTTTAAATAATCTAGTAACAGACCTCAATTTGTGCTGTTTGTTTAGGGTTTTTTTTTCTATCATTTTCTTCCAAATTTTGCTCAGACTTGTGGTATTCTGAAGACTGTGAAAAGAAGTCACAGTGTAGAGATGACTCTTAGGAAAAAGAATATAATATTAACGTTATAATTGGTATAGGATTTCTGTCAGTAAAAAGGGGAAAAACTAATCATAGTATTCAGAAGATATGAGACCTTCTGGTCTGTTTACATTCTGTATAAGTCCCAAAGGCAGGTGAAGCATGCTTCCTCTTGTCTCTTATGTTGTCTTATGTAAGCCTTTTATATGCTGAGATATCCAAAGTGGTGTTTTTTAACACACACACACACACACCCCCTGCTTTCAAAAAACCCCAAAACATAATCAATGAAGAAATAAGCCCCTACATTGTAAAATTCTGTCCTTTTTAACAAAATGCTTGTTTTTCTTAGCTATGTTGCAGACCGTAAGTGGGCAATACCTATGCTGCTTATTAAAATATGATTCGAAATCAAACAGGAGAGGTGGTTGGAACTAATTATTGGCTAGTGAGTCCCATGAAGAGTGAGAGAAGATTCAACACTTGACCTGAATCCCTAGCACTCTTATCTTTAGCACTGTAGGCACAGCACTGTTATCTTTAGTATTGTAGGCAGAGCCATAATGGACCAGTGACCTTGTGAGTTTCCTCATAGCCTTATTTTCTCTCTCTGTTTCCCTCTCAAGTTATCAAAGAATCTAAGGATGGATTAATTAATTAAGGAAAAATATAGTGGGGTGAATATCTAAAGGATTAAGATGTAGGTGAGCAGTCCGCTTCATAAGAGGAAGCTTAAGGGATTTTTCCAGGAATTCATTGGTTCTTGAAGCCCATACATAATACTTTTTAAGCAGACCAGTGGTGCTGTGGGAGCTGGCATAAATACCCATTAAAAACCTCATTAGAAACCAAGTATCTGATAAAAAAGCAAGCACATTTTTTCTGTATAGTATGATAAGGTGTACAATTTACTGCAAAAGATAATAGTAAGCTTTACAGGATGTAACTGGTGTAAGAATGCCACAGATATGGTGCAAGCCTACACCTTTGTACCTATGGTCACTTGTGCTAAATCTGATGGAGTGTTTCAGAAGAGGATGTGGGGGGCAGAGAGGATTGCAAACTGGGCATGAATTGACGATGTTGCACTTGGGGAAAAGGTGAATTGTCTTACTGGCAGCCCTCTGGAAGATGTAAAGAGCACGTTGTGCAACTGGGTCCTCATCATACTGCTTGGATGGAGCCAGTTTTGTCTAAGGCAGACAGTAATAATCTGCCCATGACTGTGGGTGTCTGTGGAGCAGTGTTGCAGAGAAGGAGAAGGTTAAGGGAGATGGGCCTTGTGCAGCGGTTATCCAGCCACAGATCCTCCTGAGGACAGCCCTGAGCTGAACGATCCCCACTCTGCTGGGGGATCTGTTTGGGGAGCTGTCTGGAGCAGAGGTGGCTGGAGGAAGCGCATGATGAGTCTGCATTACCCCAAAGAATGGGTGCGGTGCTTGGCACTCCTCTGCTTGACATCGTAAAGAAATAAATACATCATAAAGGCGTGTTTGCAGAGACTGCCTTTTGCAGATATTCACTCAGGCTCTTGCACTAATGGGTAACAAAGCTAATGGAGAAATTCCAACAGAAATGCATTCCCTTCTTGCACAGTTGCCACTGTACAGGTCTACCTGGAGCATGAGCTCGTCTGACAGCTGCGTTATCTAGCTGCAGAACTCATGCAGTCTGAGTATTGCTTTCATGAGCATGTTTCTAAGGGTAGGGAGTGATCAGGCTGAGAATCCAGCTATGCTGTTGTCTGCTCTAGAGAGAGCTAGTGCTTAGCGCTGTGAAGAAGACCCAGTCCTCACCATCTGACCGGTGGCCAGGATGTTAGTTAGCAGAGCTGACAAATATCCCAAATATATACTTAAAAAAAAATAATTACAAAATCTTTTGACAGTAAGCAGGAAGTGCAGAGAGGTTCAAATAGCACAAAGCAGGTTTGTTTCAGTACTGGGAACAACAGATTCTGGGGTTGCATGGAGTTCCACAAGGCCTAGTTTACTCTGAAAGCAGGATTTTTGAAGCTCTTTCAAGAATTTCTGAAGGGATCCCTTGTCTAAGGGGATCTTTCTTGCATGTCAGTTTATGAGTATAGCTAGACCTACCTTGTTCTTCATTGCACATGAAAAGGGATTATTCTCTAATTTGCTTTTGTCTGCTGTCAAGTTTGGCTGTTGTCATCTCCTGTAAATGCAAAAAGACAAATTTCACTCACATCTCCACTGCCGTATAAGCTAATCATCGCTGGCTGAGTTAACTGTATACTTTAGCTTAAATGTTTTATAACCATTTCGGATTGAGCAACAGTAATTGTTCTTTTTGTTTTAACAGAAATTTTAACTTTACCCCAATGGTTTATCCACATACATAACACAACTCGAATAATGAAACTTGGATTTGGGAATTCCTTTTTTTCCAGTCTTACACTGATTTTCACGATATGTTTTAAGCCAAACACCCCAATTCTGCCTTCTTGCAGCTGCCTTGCTCCCTGACTTTCTTTAGAACCTGTGCTAAAGTTGTTTGTCTTCTATTACAGCTGTAAAATGAAAACATATCCAAAAGATCTTCCAACACTCAGTGTTGTACTCATATTTATGAATGAAGCCCTGTCAATCATCTTACGTGCAATTACTAGTATAATTAACCGAACACCTTCTCATTTATTGAAAGAAATCCTCCTGGTAGATGATTACAGTTCTAATGGTAAGTGACCCAGGGAAAGTAGGAGTCTTGCTAATTTATGCCACTATTGTGTTAAATGAATATTGGCCTTTTGGGTGCGCACGCAGTAGACCGTGTGCAATTAAGAAGTAAATTATGTACAGGAAAAAAACCAAAACACCTTAATAGCCTGCAAAAAGACAGCTAATAAGAAACAGGATGATGCTCTGCAGGTATTTGAAAAGGTTAAAAATTGAAGTAGGAGATTATTTATCATCACTGGCTCATCAGGCACAGTACCAAATTTAGAGTATGCTAAGAAAACTATCTCTATAGGTATCTGAAATAACTCCTTGAAGAGTGGTGTCTTGGGTTGTGGAAAATACTCCTAGGGGAAGCAGTGGGTGCACTGTTGCTCTTAAAATTAAACTGAACAAAGCATTGTAAAATCATCTGTAAGAAACTTTCATGCCCCTGATCTTGAGTGCTCTTTTTTTTTTTTTTTTTTTCCCCTTGCCTGCTGAGATGTGTTTGATTTCTCATTTTTCTAAGGCTTTGTAACTTCTAGAAAAACATGTCAGTCTGGGTGGACCAAGAGTTTAAGTGAGTTTCCAAAATGATGCTAAGAGGTCCCAACTTTCTATTCCTTTTTTCTGACACTATTTTTTTCTTTGGTGAGGGACTTGGCATGCTTACAGCTCTTACAAGGAGCATTTCACACTTTCAGGGATTGTTTATTTTCTCTTTTATTTTCCACATGGTAGAAGATAAACCGAGAAATTACTGTACTAAGACAGCTAATTGGTTACTGTTATGGCACACATCTGAAGTTTCTACGTACTGATGTGTTTATGTACAATTTAGAAGCCATACAGTAGCACTATATGGAAATGAAATTTAGGTGCTTAATTGAAATCCTGGAATGGAAGCTGGTTTTTAAAATAAACCTCTTGGATTCATGAGTACCTGAATAATTCTACCTGTTCTATTGCAAAGAACAAATCAGTTTTCAGTCTGGAACTGGGAGAAGCTAGAAAGCCATTACCTACATAATCTTTTCCCTTTCTTAATATCGATTGACTCTTTTTTTTTTTTTTTTTTTTTTTTTTAAACCATTAAAATCTGGGGTCTGGTTTTAGATGATTTGAAAGGACCTTTGGAAACGCACATCAAAAATTACAATGCAAAGCATCCTGGACTGCTGAAGATCATCAGACATCAGAAAAGACAAGGCCTAACACAAGCCCGGATTTCTGGCTGGGAGGCATCAACTGCAGATGTTGTTGCAATTTTGGATGCCCATATTGAAGTGAACGCGGCATGGTAAGACTATGAAGACTTGGGCGTTTCTGAAGTGGGGAGAGGGGAGAGGGAGATAGACAAGGACTATAACTGTGTAGTTGCGACAGGCATCCCCTATTTGGCTCTCCTTTCAGGCCTGCCACATGTTACTTAACAGCCAGCAAGTAATTTATTTCTCAGAGGAAAAAGGATAATATTGTTTGAAATAAATAGCAAAGCAGACAGGTAAGAGAGTAAGCTTTAGTGAAGAGGAAGAGAGAAATGTCTACCTTCTCTGTATATTTGTTACATTTCTAGGAAAAAAAGACTTCATGCAGTGAAATAACATAAGAACGATGCAGGTTATTTAGTTCCACTGCCAGCAGCTGTGGCCCTTTATAAGCATATTAGACAGCCATAATACCCCATGACTTTAAATTGGTTTGGCTCTTATTCCAACTTTGGCTAATGTTTATCTGCTGTTGCCTGTTAGTTTAATAGTGCATCACAGTTCTGCAGAACTCTTTTTGCAAATAGAGACAAAACAAGTGGCTGATGATGGATGCTTACATTCTGTTAGGTAGTGATATCTATGGTACTGTTTTGTGTGAAATCTCTTTACGTTCTCTCTGCTCTCAGTTGTTGAATTCACTGGCTGACTATTGTCCATGTTGTCTCAATTTCGGGGAGCAAGGTTCTTCTCCCAGCCCCAAAATGGCTCTACGTGGTCCAGGTCTCTCCTTCTCTTTTGATAACATATTAACTGACACTCCCTAGCTGTTACAGTCTTAAAGGTAATGCTGAAGTCCTTTAGTCATGGCTTTCAGGACTCATTGGGCTGTCAAGAGTACGTAGGGAGAGATAAGGTCAGTTCTTTTAAGCCTAACAACAATTGGGGTCAAGTAAAAAAAACTCCCTCTGACAGAGTCCAATATTCTCTGACCAGGTTCTTTCAAATATTCCACATGAGGAGGGTTTAAAGTTTTCATACTAAATTTACTTCTTAGAAGATACATGGGATTTCAGTTTAGAAAAGTGATACAGCAATATACTGAAATCACAGCACAAGCACAATACAGCAGTTGCAATATACAGTTGAATCACCATACAAATGAGATTCACATTACTATATGCTCACCATCAAGATGCTGGCCATCCCTAGTTGGGCAGAAATATATAGGTTGAAGCCAACTCAAGCATGTTGCTTTCTTCAAAGTTAATTTTTCTGGGTGTTCAATTTTTATACTGTATTTTGGGCTAAGCCACATATAGACTTCCCCTATGTTGGTCTGACTGACTTAGGAAGGTAATACTTTCTACTGATTATTTTAGGAAGGCCATGTACACAACCAGTTGACCCACTCAACTGACACTGCTGTTTATCTGCAACAAAGGCCACTCTCCGGTCCCCTTGGTGTTGGGATAAGTTCAATTTCCCTTACTATAGCTGTGGTCACTCCCTGTGTTCTTCTCTGAGCTTTATGAGCACATCATCCTTGCCTGTCTTCGATGAACCCCTACAATGGAAGAAGGCTCAGAGATCAGTCACACCTTTCCCTCATACAGCAGCCATGCCATCAAGGAACAGGGAAAAGATGGTGAATGGTCAACTTCAGGGCTTACAGCACCCCTCAGAGTCTCCTTCTTTCTTTTCCTTTTCCCTTCTTGTCTCTTCATGCAGATATTGAAGATTCTCTGGAGCCTGTAGGAAGCAGACCCAGGTAGCAATAAACCCAGCAAGTTCAGTGTGGAACCTACGGTTAGTTTATTAGTGACAGTCAAAATGCAGAAGCAGCCTAATGGAAGGGAGAATTGAGCCATGGCATAAGCAATTTGGGTTACTAGAAGTCCAAGAGTGGTATATAACTTTTTGTAGAGGCCAAAGTCAATGACTTAAAGTAGCTAACCCAGTTTTAGAAACAGGTGCTAAAGTTTAGTACTGTTCATTAGATTTCCACTTTTTCAAGCTGAATAGACTCTGTTAATTTTGGTAGGGCTGAACCTATTTTGTCTCGACTAAAAGAAGATCGCACTGTTATAATATCACCAGTATTTGACAATATTCGTTTTGATGACTTTGAGCTTCTTCAGTATGCAGTGGCTGCAGATGGATTTGACTGGGCACTCTGGTGCCTTTATGAACCTTTACCAGCTGAATGGTATTCTCTGAAAGATGAAACAGCCCCAGTCCGGTAAGTATGAATAGCATTTGAGAGTGAGCCAAGATATATGCTATCAAATGTTGAGCTAGCAGATGGAAGAACATGTTTCATAGGTGGTGGGATAGATACCTACAAAACACATTATATCTAGATAGTTGGTTTGGAAGTGTGGGTTCTTTAGCAGTCCTGAAAATCTCAGTACACCAGTTGCAGAGCTGTATTACAGAATCTGCTCTGCGCTGATCCTGCTGTCAGATTTTCAGGCAATCCCTGAGTCATTGATGTTTCTGCCTTATGTTCCTTAGCTAGGAATGTGGTAGGAATATTTATTGACTGTACGAGATGAACTGTGGTCCTTCTCCATGCTTTCCCAACAATATGGAGTGAATCTCACAATTTTGCTGGACAACTGCATGTCTGAGCTGTGAGGACTCACATGGATTCAAGTTGGGCAGTATTTTCTTTGAAGATGTTGGGGTGACATATGATTACAGTGATCTTGGGCAGCCTTTTTCAGCATTTATCAATTGTGTATCACACAAAAGTGAGAAAAACACATGAACACAATACACACAGCTGTTAAAGTGACCCCTTACTGCTAGGCTTAGGGTCCAATATATTTGCTTCTGTTCCTGATACCTTCCTTAACTGCTCAGATTAGTTTATGTATTCAACACAAGATGGTTGCTGGTAGTATGATACCAGCAGCCATCTCATGTTGAATATATAAACCCTTTTGTTTCCTTGTTCTACAAGGATGTCAGACGTTGTTGACTGTCCCTTAGCTATTAACAGCCATCTATCAAACAATATTAAAAAAACTGACATGACATAAGATATAGTTATCAGATTTTTCTATTCCTATCTTTATTGGGTTTACGTGACAAGGTTTTGCTAGTGGGGAAGGCTGCAGGGGTGGCTTCTGTGAGAAGAGGTGAGGAGTTTCCCCCATGTTGAACACAGCCTGTTCCATCTGGCTCCAAAACAGACATGGTTCTGGCCAAAGCTGAGCCAAGCAGCAACACTGCTGGTGCCTCTTTGATAACACATTTAAAATAGGGTAAAAAATGTTGCGCAGCAGCTGTGAGTGAGAGAAGTGAGGAAGAAATATGAGAGAAACAGCCATGCAGACACAGGTCAGTGAAGGAGGAGGGGAGAAGACATTTGTGAAGCACACTGCCCCGCTGCAGTGTGTGGAGGACGACGCCGGAGCAGATATCCACGTGACAGCCCCTGGAGGACCCCAACTGGAGCAGATGGATATGCCCTGAAGGAAGATCAAACCTGTGGAGAGCCCATGCTGGAGCAGGCTCCTGGCAGGAGCTACAGCCTGTGGAAGAATGCTCAGGCAGGAGCAGATTTTCTGGCAAGAATTACCGCCTGTGTAGGACCCACACTGGAGCAGTCTTCTCCTGAGTAACTGTACCCTGTGGAAAAGGACCCATTCTGGAGCAGTTCTTGAAGAACTGCAGCCCATGGGAAGAACCCATGTTGGAGCAGCTCATGAAGGACTGTATCCCATGGGAGGACCCCATGCTGGAGCAGGGGAAACATGTGAGGAGGAAAGAGTGGCAGAGATGAAGTGTTATAAATTCACTAGAACCCCCATTTTCCATCCCTATGCCCTACTTGAGGAAGAGGGAGGAGGTAGAAGAGTCAGTAGTGAAGTTGAACCTGGAAAGAAGGGGGGATGGAGGGAAAGTGGTTTATTTTTGGGTTTGTCTGTTTCGCTATCCTCCTTTTAATTTATTGCCAATTAAAAATAATTAGTATTACCAAGTTGAGTCTCTCTTGCTGCTGATGACAACTGGTGAATGGCCTCCTTATCCTTATCTCAACCCATGAGTTTTTTCATTTAGTTATCTTCCCCTGTCTTGCTGCGAAGCCGTGAATGCAAGAGCAGCTTCGTGGTCCAGCCAAGGTTAAACCACCATACTTGTTTATATAAAGGGCTTTAAAATTTACTATGTAGTTCCTGAGAAGGAAAGGCACTGTAAAAATATTTGAAAATAATGTACTGTGTTGTCGGTTGAGATGGCAGATTTCTTAATTTGTATAATACTACACCTGGTAGCTAAGAATTGGAGATAAGGCTGCACAGATACCTAGATAAGGAACTGTGAGTGAAATTGGCACTTGTATGTGTTAAAAACATTATATAGTGATCATTAATTGTTTGGGCAGGAGAATGGAATGAAAGCAAGCCAAATGTATGTTGAAGAATGTTTCATAGAGGGTTGTCCATGATTAGACCAGAGAAAATAGAAATGCGTTTGGTCATAGAGAATGGGGATATCAAAAGAGTACCAAATTCCTTTTCAGTCCCCTTTCCCCCACTGGATTCATCTACAGTGGAACTGGTCCTGCCAGACAATTGTCTCATCTGTCTTTCAAAATCTTGATTGACAGTGATTCCGCAATCCACCTTGGCAATGGGCTTTAGTGTTTAAGTTTCTTTAATGTTAGGTAAAATTTCAGAATGTCCAATCTCATTCTTCTTTGCAACAGTTTAATCTGTTTTCTTTCTTCACGTTTTAAAAATGTGGAAACATGTAACATCATGTCTCAAAATAGATTTAATTATTTAAAAATTACTAGATCATGCTTTTTAGACCATTGGTTAGGTTATTTGCTGTTTTCTGATTCTTTAATATTGATCTACATGTTGTTCTGAATTAAATCTGCTATTCTCTCTTGGATACAACTGGAGGCCTTCTGGAAGTTCAAGATGTGATTGATGGCTAATTGACTTTACTTATTTCCATCATTGTTGCTCCTTTCTAATTTTACTTCTTTGGTTCTCCAGGAGCCCATCTGTAATGGGGATTCTTGCTGCAGATAGGAAATTTCTGGGTGAGATTGGTGTACTGGACGGTGGAATGCACATATATGGAGGAGAAAATGTGGAACTTGGCCTGAGGGTAAGCCTATTTTTTAATCCTTTTCTGAAAGACAGTGAAAATTAGTATGTGATTTTTTTGAAGCTCTCAGGCCGCTGGTTATTGTCCAAAGCAGGGGTTGATATTTCAGAACAATTCTCTTTTAGTTTGGAAGGATAGTGATAGATTTCCAAACGTGTTTAAGGCTCATCAATAGGCTTTTGTTGATACTTAAGGATTTTGCCTCTTGACACAAGAACCTAGTTCAGTGAGAAAATACTGAGTCTCGCAAGATGTGGTTCTCTGCAGACATTTAAGGCATATATTTCTTGGCTCAGCAAAAGAATTAGATAAGATCAAGTTAAATGAAGCTGTGTATTAGGAAAAAACAAAAAAACCAAAACCAAACTAGAAAGAGGTCTGTCTGCCATTAGAGGGTAATGTGTTCTTCAACTTTGGATGTCTTCAAATCAAGAATGGAGGCCTGTTTTGTTTTGTTTTGTTTTGTTTTTTTTCCCCCAGAATAGTTTTATCTGGAGTGATATTAGGGAACATGTGAGAGCACTAAACATTCCATTGATGACTAATTTTTAAAAGTAATGGTGGCTGGAGATATTCTAGAAGACCTGAGGGAAAAAAAAAATGAACTTAGTGGTTATCTCTATAAAGAAGAGAAAGGATGGCAGGACGTGAGAATTATAAACCTGCTAGCAAGACTTAAATGTCTAGGAAAAAAGGGTTTGGTTATTCTCTTTCTCTGTAAACATGAAAACTAAGGGGCTTTAAAAGAAGTCAGTAACCAGTTTCAAAACATGAGGAGGAGGTACTTCATTCCTCCAGTAGCAGACCAGACCAACAGACCAGGAGCAGAGCTCCTTCCAAAGGGTATTGTGGGTCTTAAAAACTTGCAGTCATTTGTGGGGAGACTGAACAGTTATGGAAGAAAAACCTACTCAGAGTTAGTAAACGAAAGTGAATCATGGGAATATGCAGAAAGTCCCCTGACCTGAAAATAACTGGGGGCCGTGAGAGGTAACATATGTACTTGTTTTGTTCTTAACCTTCCTCAGGAATAAGTATGCAGTCACTGTGGGATACAGAATACTAGGCTAGATGGACCATTGGTCCAGTATGGGCATTTTCTCATGTTCTTATGGCTTTTCTTTTTTGTTCTGGTATTTCTTAGGAAACATATAAAAAATAATACAGACAACATAAGTTTGTCTGAACAAATCATGTCAAACAAGTTAGGTTTCTTTTTTTTTCTATAACAGAGTAACTTGCTTTGTGCAAAGAAGAAAACCATCAGGAATTAGGAGAAACATGAAGAATAAACAGCTCCAGAGGTGTAGGTGGGGAAACATCCAGTTAGAAAAGAACTGGGAGTAACAGACTTTGTATGCGTCAATGTGGCTCTGCAGCTAGATGGGAAATGATGGTGGTGATGATCCTTTTCTTCTACCGCTAAGTTCTCTTCTGGAGTTGTGTTTTGAGTTCTGAGACTATACATCAGGAAATGTGTGGAGCAATTGAATAATCTGAAGCAAAGGAAAGAGAACAAATAGAGTTCCTGCAATATGTGACATTATAGCAGAAATAGGCCTAAATGAGGTTTTTTGATTTCATAGAATTGTAGGATAGTTTGGGTTGGAAGGGACCTTAAAGATCATCTAGTTCCAGCCATGGGCAGGGACACCTTCCACTAGCCCAGGTTGCTCAAAGCCCCGTCCAACCTGGCCTTGAACACTGCCAGGGAGGGGGCAGCCACAGCTTCTCTGGGCAACCTGTGCCAGTGTCTCACCACCCTCACAGGGAAGAATTTCTTCCTTATAGCTAATTAAAATCTATGCTTTGTCAGTTAAAAACCATTAACCCTTGTCTTATCACTACATGCCCCTGTAAAAAGCCCCTCTCCAGCTTACTTGTGGGCCCCCTTTAAGTACTGGAAGGCCTCACTGGAGGTCTCTCTGGAGCCTTCTCTTCTCTAGGCTGAACACCCCCAACTCTCTCAGCCTGTCCTCATAAGGGAGGTGCTCCAGGCCCCTGAGCATCTTTGTGACCTCCTCTGGATTTGTAGAAGAGACGATCAAGAGAAAATGTAGCAACAGTCATCCAAACATGTTAAGTGCTATGTTAAACAAAGCCCCTGTGTGTGAGGCACCACATTGAGACATGTGGATGTACTAACTTGGGTTGATACTATATTGGAGATGTTGACAGATTTATCCATTACTCGTGGTGGACATGATCAAAGACCCCATGCTTCAGATTCTGTCTGAGACTGAAATGTCACATGTCATTACCTCATGTCTTGTGAGGCAGGTTGTAAATTAATATTTCAGTTCTGTTGCTTGAAAAAACATTTGCACTATTCACAATGGTGGCAATGTATGTCTACTCTGTAGTCATTTACAGAAATGCTGGGGGTGAAAATAATGGAGAATCAGTTCAGTTAAAACACAAAGCTGCTCTGAAAATTAACTATAAAAATAGTATTAAAGATCTCTGTTTATTTCCATCCTGAGGGTTTCTTGTGTCAAATATGCTTGGTTAGCATGCAAGCAGCCTCTCATGTTTTCCTTTAGCCAGCTGCCAGTCCTGGAAAATTTAATGTGAACATGTGAAAGAAATCTATTGCACATAATGGAGCATTGTTTGTCAATCCCTAAACTAGGACAATAAATCTACATTGTGCAGTGCCATGTGGACTTGCCACCTTGAGTTCAGTTCTACACAGCTGCTCGCCTTTTGTAGAGCTTCCACACTTACACTGGTTCAAGTATAGTCAGGTTTGGTGTGTTTGTTCTCAGCCTTCTGTACTTTAGAATTATTGGTTGTGGCCTGCTTAGATATCTCTCTGAATTTCATGTAGGTATTTTCCAGGAATCCACTGGATTTTTTATTTCTCTTGAATTCTCCCGAGTATGTAAGATTTTGCAGGACTAGTTTTGCTCTTGACATATCCTGGGCAATGTCAGTGCTTCTGAAGGATTTAGGCCCATAACCACCACAGTATTTAGCAGTCTAGCTCCTAGTGAGATCAGTTGGAGGTATGTACAAGTTTGCCTTTGTACATCTATGCCAACTGATCTGGGTGCCTTGTCACAGGAAACCAGTGAGTAGTTTTGTTAATGGTGATGGCAAAGAAAAAGAAGAAAGAATATGCCTTTACTCTCCTGGACCTGTGATAGGGCTACATGCAATAGAAATGAAATGTAGTGAAAAATTTTTTTCTTTCACTCAAGCCAGGAAATAGAGCTCTGAATGTTGAGGGCATGCCAGTTCAGCTGGTGAAGGAGTGGTGGGCAGCAGAAATAGGAGTATTTTAACAAAAAAATACGAAGAGTTTGAATAAATAGGCAACTTTACCTCAAATTCTCTCTCCTTGACCTAGGCTTGGCAGTGTGGAGGTAAAGTAGAAGTTCTGCCCTGTTCAAGAATCGCTCATTTGGAAAGAGCTCACAAGCCTTACTTGCCGGACTTGAGCATTGCAGTGAAACGCAACGCCTTGCGGGTAGCCGAAGTGTGGATGGATGACTACAAGAACATGGTCTACTTTGCATGGAATCTTCCAATGGAGGTGGCAGTGTTTCTCTGTGTTTCCAATTGGAATTCAAAGTCTAAAAGTGGTCAAATGAGAGTATGTAGTCACAGGAAAAGAGGCATAGTGTGGTTATAAGAGTCACTGTGGAAAAAAAATAAAATTAATATCGATATGTTAATTATTATTTATATGGATATGGACAGATTTATAATTATTGATAAGGTCACAGACATGTTTTTCTTAGACTCAGACCAAGAGCTGATGCCTAGCTTAAAGAATATAAAATGAAATTGTTTAACAAATATTTTAATTTTTTAGGGAAAGTAGGGAATATCTTACCTGGAACATTCATAATTTTGCATGAAAAAGAAAGTCTCTAGTGATCTGGGTGTCCCTGAATATCTTTTAAATAAGCAAAACTGACCTCCAAATAGAGAATTCAATTATTCTTCATCATATACCAAATGACTTTTATTAAGTGAGCTATTCTCTCTGCAGCCCAAATTTCTGCTTTTTTTTTCCTGGAAGAAAAAGGCGAAAGTCTTATAGCATCCTTGGAAGGCTGAAAAATTGTAATGCCAGGAAATTAAGAACTTTCCTTTAATAATAATAATAATGATCTAAGTCCTTTAAATTGCAGAGGTTTTTTCCTCCTTTTGATTAACTTCAGTACTTCTGAATATGTTTTTAACTTTTGTCCTGCACACTGTTGAAGATACTGGAAGTGTCAAGACCAGGTCTTTTGAATATTGGTAATTTCAGTTAATAAAAAAAACTGTATGAATTTTCCCAGACTGCACTTCAGTGGGTTTATGAATCTAACAATGGAAGAATAGCCTCCTACCTCTTTGTGTTTTCTTGAATAGATATTAAAGAAACAAATTAAAATATATAGTGATATAGCATAAATTAAAACTTCAGAACAATCCACTTCCCTTCCCCGTTTTACTGTAAATATTTGGAATTTTTCATCTGAGAATGCTAGTCATCAAAAACTGCTTCAAGTCTATTTGAAATTCCTAACCTAACTTATTCAGGCCACAGACTGTGTTTTAGAAAACTGCTTAAAGACAAGCTGTAAGCTCCTGTTGGACTGATCTCTACTAAAATTTCCTGCTGGAGCTGTTCCACTTTGTATAAGAAGTTACGTAGTCTTGGAAACAATAGTTTGAATCTTGATTGCTCCCATGAAATGAGTGTCACAGTCAACAGACTATTGATCAAACTAAGCGCTGTCTTATTTCTCACGTTGAGCTAAATTATTTTTTCAGTATGAAATAAGAGAACTACTTCCTAGCTGCATCTAACTTTCATATTCTTTATATTTATGAAGTCATAACATGTTTGTTTTTCACTAATTTATTGGTGTCTCTAGGAAAAACAGGTTCTGAAATTCTAAAGTTTAAAAACCATATTTTTTTAATTAACTTTTAAATATATTTTTTTATGTTATGAATAGACAATATGGAGAAATAAGTCTGTATTTTCCCTAGTTTCTCAAACCACCTTAATGTTCTGAAATTAAATATGGTGTTCTTGCAGAATCCTGGAATAGACTTTGGTGATGTTTCTTCCAGAAAAGAGCTAAGGAAAAAACTAAACTGTAAAGGCTTTGACTGGTACATAAAAAACATTTACCCTAACTTAATAGCTCTTCCCAACATTGTTGGCTATGGAACAGTAAGTACTGAGTCTATTTATTTGAAATATGGAACAACTCATTAGCTCCACTGTTATGAAGAATTGTTGTGAACACTGTTTTGCTGATTATGATATATTTTCCTAGAAACTTTAAAAAGACTTTTACATGTCTTTCTAGACACTAAAGTTTTTTAAAGTCTTTTTCATGCTAATTGTCAGTTTAGAATTTCTAAACTGTGTTTATTGTGTATGTACTGATGGGAGCACAACAGTAGTTTGGGAAAGTCCTTAAAATGCTTTTTTTTTTTCTTTAATTGCATTCAGAATTCACCTATTGACCAACAAGAATGGATTAATATCTTCTTGTAAGAGCCTGAATTTTTCAGTGGAATAGTGTAGATTTTTTTTTTTTTTTCTTCAGAGATTAGCAGGGTAATTTGGAAAGCATGTAGACGTGAATCAAGATAACATCTAGTACAAATAGGCAAAAGAGAGAACTAATCATCTAAGCTGCAGTGGCTTCTTAGCGTGGGGTAGGCATTTTCTAGACCCAAGCTTGCAGACCTTGCTGTAGCTGGGCAGTGGTACTCACCCGTTCGGAGCTGCCTGGTGACTTCTGAATGTGGTGCTACATGGCAGGATGTCGATGAGTCTTTGAAGTACCTTAGATATACTTTTGATTTTTGCTGTGATGAATCATTTCTACAAAGGTAATCTGAGATTTATTTTCTAAACCCATATTGTATCCTCCACTTCAGGATTCAATGCAGAGCTCTGAATAAAGTAGCCTTGCTCTCAGGATAATTTCTAAAATTAGTGGTGAGGAGTTGAAAACAAGATTGCGGTTCCTCACAGTAAATTTCCTATTTTATTCTGCAGATGAAAAACACATTGAAAGAAGACATCTGTATTGATCAAGGGCCTGTCCCTGGAAACACGCCAATTATGTATCCCTGTCATGCATATTCACCACAGGTAACGCAAGGAACTGATCAGATCTTCACATATGAGCTGCTGCTAACTGTTCCTTTCCAGCCTCCACAGGGCCATGAAATAGGCACTTCAAACCTCTGTGCTATCTAAAGGGGAATATTAACCTTTATTTCATTAAATCCTGCCCCCCAATGCAACTGTCAGCAGAGCAGGTTCCCATGAGGATCTAAGTGCATTAAACTAAGGCTTTTGGTTTAGCCTTGCCAAAAAATTGTGAGACCTCATGTTGATACTGATTGATCTTGTTCATTAACAGAAGATCAGTGGGATGAATGGGAGAGAGGTGGAGCTCTTCCTCACACCTCATTGCCCATCCTCTCAGTAGGAGGGAAGCTAAGGGTTACCATTCAGTTGCAAACATCTTGCTTTTTTTCATTGGAAAGCAGAAAGATGTCGTATAGGGTCAAATTCATCCTGGTTTAATTACTGAGAGATCAGTGAATGCTGGTGCTGTGCAGCTGATACCTCTCAATACCAGTTTTGGAACTGTCTGCTATCATCTGCTGATGAGATTTCCCTGGTATCTTAATTTACTGACAGTGGTGTCACCTTCCCTTTCAGCACATCTTTTATCACAGCACTGGAGAAATGTATGTAGGAGGTTTACGTGCCCGACGGAATACAGTTGATAGATGTCTAACAGACCCTGGGAATGGGGATCGGCCAGTTTTAGAACAATGTGACACAGCTGTGAATAAAGGCCTGAACTTGCACTGGGATTTTAAGCAGGTAGGTGGATTTCTATAACCCCACATTTCAATAAGCTTTCCCATTATAATGAATCCTTAGACACTTTTCTTGCAAAGCAGTTTGCTTCTGAATAGCGTTACCTCAATTTCAAGACTTGCAGGTGCCACTGCAGGAGCTACGGTGAAGGTGACTGAGTCTTCAGGGATCTGTGATGTTGAAAACGAGGGAATAGTAACACAACTGAAGCTGAGTTACCAGAAGTTAACCAGTTCTCACTTGTTATCTGAACCATAGCCACTTATTTGTTCAATTGTCTGTCTGTCTGGGTGGAATCAGCTGGTTTAAACCTTTACTTAAAGGTTTAAGTCTTTTAATTTTTAGCTGGGCTGACTAAAAACACTCACTCGCTCAGTTACCACAGTTCAGCTAATGGGCAGGAAATGTGCAAGCCCAGGTGCCTCTGCTTTTGATGGTCTGATTATAACATTGTGAACTCTCTCCACTGTCCACTGTCTGTCTTTCCAGCCTTCTCATGGGACCTGTTGGTCTTAGGGAAAAAGTGGGCTGATGTCTCATCCTGCTCGTTCTCTGGTACCATCTTCTGTAACAGCATCTCAGCGTGGGAATCCTTGTTGGAGATCAGGCTAGGTTCATCCCTTCAGAGCTCAGGTTATAGCTGGTGATTAGAGCATTCACGCCATGTTCACTTGTCTCCATTTGTGCAGGATTTATGCCAGCTGATGCCAACATGCTTAAGATCCCAAGTGATACTTTCATATTCTGTATTCAGTGCCTCTGAATACAGATATGATAGCGCTGGCTTACTCAGCTAGTCTAAGACAGATACTGCCACACTGCTGGGGCAAGATAAACAGGCAGCAGCAATAATGATGGAGGGAGAAGTGGGAAAGGAAGCCATGCAGCTTCTCCCCTCTCAGGCAGTACAAACCTTATTAGCTTTATGTAATTAATAATTAATTAGTTTTACATGTAGCGTATGGGCCTGTTTACTGTATCCCTCTCTCAGTGAAAAACTAAGCAGGAGACAAATATTGTGAGAGAGTGGTGGAGAATGAATGATGGAAAATAGAGGAGCTGAATTGGTGAAAGGTGAAGATTTCAGTGATGTGCACCAAATAATATAGACCCACATGGTCTCCAGAAATTCCGCTAACATGGGATTTCCTTTATCTTTAGTCTGGTCTGTAACCACAAAATTTAGAAAAAAGTGCAGGTATGTTTCTGGAAGGTTTAGACCCACCTTAAAAGTAAACCTTCAGTTCCTTGTGTGCATCAAGCATTATCATAGTGAAACAACTGGCTGCCTGAAGGAGCCGGGTAAGATCCTGTTTGCTCTGGAGCCCAACCCCTTAGGAAAATCTTCATTTCCGGCCTGATGAGTTGACTTAATCACACCCTACCCCATTCATAACAGTTAGTACTGAAATATTGACTCAGAGATAAGAGATGAATATTCTTACCTGTTATTAGCTCTCTTCTTTCAAAACAGGATACAGTACAGACACAAAATAAACCTCTAAATATATTTTAATATGCCTTGGAGAGTTCCATAAGCTGTCACACATTATTAGCCTGAGGAAAACGCAACATTCTTCTTTCAGGTCTGTGACCTACTAGAGTTTCTCAAACACATTTGTAGAGTCCAAGAGACTTGCTTCCTGACTGAGCACTAAATTTATAAGCCCTCAGTTTCTGTCATACCTCCTTTCCTTTTGTAGGGATCGGCCGTAATCAACAGGAGCACTAAAAGATGCCTCGAAATCACAACAAATGATCCAGCTTCACACAGACTCGTAATGCGGACCTGCACAGGACAAAGGTGGAATATCCAACACACGGTTAAGGACTGGGGAAAGAAAAAAGACCAGGAAAAAAAGACACAGCAGTCAAAGCATTGACTAAAGGACATTTTTGCTTGAAAATTGCTACGTTCATAATGCAGCACTGAAGGCAATGATTTCAAGAGTTTGTTTACACAGGATTCTACAACGTAGTAGTTATTGCAAGAGCTATGAGCTACTCATGCAAAGGTGCAAGTTCATCTCCTCACACTCTTGGGGTATCACCCCCCAGAGTTTCCTCAGTTAGGAGAATGATTGTCTTTGCTCTCTTTTATTATCACCGGAGAAAAGCAGTTACGTTTAAGAGTGTTTCAACTCCCCTGAGTTCCTTATGATGTCCTTTGGAAGTGCCTATCTCTGCTCATTAATGAAAGACTGGTGTAAGGTCTCTAACTTTGGAACTTTGGCATTTTGGTTAGATATGAAAATTCAGAAGAAACGAAAGTGGGTCTGACTTCCTGTTGTACACAGTTTATCTCATGCTGAATTGGACCATTTTTCTTGTCTTGTGTCATATAGATAATGCAAAACTTCTTGTCAACACGTGTTCATGCAAGTACGTGAAATGAAATACATCCCTGTTCTTCTGACCCTATAATTTGCCTGAACATGATTCAGTTTTTCAGTAAAGTTTATTAGATTCAGCAGTGTGCCACACTAAGGCTGTTTTATGTTTACCTATGTGAAGTTTGCTTGTATCAGCCAGCTCACAGCATGGATAAAATCCAGTCAAGCCCTTGGAAACAAAAGGGTTCAACTCAATATTTTCCAAAACCCAATATGAGACCAATGCAGAAGCATATGTCTGTCAAAGAAACTAAATAAAATCCAGCATGAGTTGCTAATGGGACGCAACTTCCAGGTAGACACAATATGAGTTCCTGTAGAAATAGGATTAGGTGGAATTGGCTGTCCTACTTAGAGTAACCACTCCTAGGATCTATGCTTACTTGTTGAAAGGAACTCCTGCAAAATAAACATTGAAACATACAGAGTTTCAGCCTGAAGTAATTCTGTTTATCAAAAGGTGCCAAGCATTTCATTGAAGTAGAAAATATATTCAACATTTGTTTGACTATAAACCAATATAATTTGTTTTTTCTTTTCTAATTTCTCTGTAAACTTGATGTGAACCATCTGGTCCTGATGTTCAGGACTGGAATTGGACAAGCTCTTCTTAAAGGAGAGTCTTTGGTCCTTAGGGTCCATATTTTTCTGTTCTGGAAACTGATTCTTAAAAATGCCACATTTTAACCAGATTCAATTTAAATTTCTAAAATCGACTTTTATTCCCATGTCCTGGGTCAAAGCCAACACCGCTGAAGAATGAAGAATATGTGCTCTGGTGCTTTTCTGCATCTTCAACAGCATGTCTTACCAAAGCCAAAGGACTAGCATTTGGCAAGCACAATGAAGACAGCTGGAATTTTGCTAGTACAAACGAAACGATAATCTGACCTACTGGTGATGATGAATAAAAAGTGTTTACGTAATCATTTTTCCACCTTAATATGCCACTTCAATAGAATGTAATGCACATTTTAAGAATTTGATTTTGAACTAAAACTTTGGAAGACATCAAAATGTTCCAGAATGTCTAGATTTTCTGGTTCTTAACATATGACCTCTAGTTATACATGGGGGTCAACACTGAAACAAAATGCTTCAAATATTTTGATTTACCTCAAGCGTGAGATTTTTTAATTACCTGAAGTCCCTCCATAAATGTGACTTTTTGGCTAGTTTTGTAATGAGGAAAGACAGTAGCCATAAGATAAGAACTCAATTTTAAGACTAGCATTTTCTCGTGATGCTTGATGAGACATAAATAACAGTCCAATATTTTTGGTGCTACAGTAGTAATACATTGCTCTCACTACTAATACTTATGAACTTGGAAATTCACTGCATGCTGAAGCAACTGATGTGTGATTCCTCAGCAAGTCAGCAGTAGAGGTAGGACTCTACTGCCATGATGTATCACAAGAAGGCAGCTATGACTGTGGCAGAGCATAGAGCGGGATCTCTTCATGACCTGAAAACCAGTCATTAGCTGAACTTTCAGAAATGCAGAAAATCACCTCAGCTCCTTCAAAATGACATGAGAGTACTGCAGTACCATATGCTGAAGACAGGTAGTAAATAATAACATCATAGGCAAGAGTTTTAATGGGTGTGCACCTGCAAAGGAATGGGACAGTTTAATTCAGAGCAAATATAAACAAAAGGACCAACGTACATACTGCTGGGCAAGTAGGTCCTAATGGTCTCTGCAGAACAGTAAAGGTTTCCTCCTTGGTTTTGTGCTCAAGCAAGCTTGGCTTTACTGCAAGTGCAACAGGAATCCACCTTGGGAAGAGGAATTAGAAGAGGAAAAAAGGCTTTTTTCTTTAGTGTCTGGTGGAATGGGGACAAGAGCCAGGCTGGAGACAGGAATATTTAAGAAACTATTAGTTGTCAATCTCTTTAAGGGGAAACAATCAGAGAACAGACAGAATCATTTAATCTGTCACCTGGGCATTTGTTTAGTTCTGACCAAACCATGCGTGGTGGAACTGTGATAATCAACGATAAGGTAATTAAAAACCCCACTGCTTTCATTCACAGTTTTTTGCCTGACTTTAGAAGTCAGGAGGTAAATTCAGATTTACCTCCTCATTTTCACCCCTCTTTGAAGCTAGCCCTTTTGAAGCATTAAGCGTATGTGTTATCAGTGGGGTATAGCACTCTGCTTGCATTGCAAGTGATCCAGTCAAGATCAGTGGGCAACCTTTGACCAACTGATTATTTAAATTTTATATCTTGTGTCAAAAGCAAGAGTAGCTTATTAGGCACAGGAGAGTTTGTCAGAAAAAATGCAATTTTTGGAAAGCTAGATGGTTTACTACTGGTTTCACCTGTTCACCGCTATGCCTGTCTCTGTCACAGCACAATTCTTCCATTCCCACACAAGACATGAATATCTCACTTTGTTCTCTGGTTTGATTTGATATTCCTGGACTTTATTCACCCTATGTAAGCTGCTATATACCTGTTTTCCTGCACACATCTTCCAGCACAGTGTATTTTTCTTCTACATAACCTATGAATACATGATTTTTGAAATCTTCAGCAGACTGGGAGCCTTTTTCCCCTCTGCTGAGAGATCCAGGTGAGGTGAGAACATCTACCAGTTTGACAATTAATTGCCAGCACTGAGAGGACTGAAGGGTAGAACTGCTCACAGTCAGCCACCCAGAAACCCTCAGTAAATCATGCAAGCCTGAAGACTGCCCATGAGATAGTGGGTCCATCAATCACACAGGGTGAATCAGGGTCATGTTCTGTCCCTCGTGCCTGGAAAGTATGGCACTGGGGCTTTGCATAAAGCTTCGTGCTTGAAACCACGCACTTCAGTATTGAGCTCAACTCCCTGTAAGCAGGCCCCTCACTACAAAAGGCCATTGAATTACTCAAGTGTGTCCAGAGAAGGGCAACGAAGCTGGTGCAGGGTCTGGAGGACAGGTCTGATGAGGAGCAGCTGAGGGAACTGGGGGGGTTTAGTCTGGAGAAGAGGAGGCTGAGGGGAGACCTCATAGCCCTCTACAACTACCTGAAAGGAGGGTGCAGAAAGCTGGGGATGAGTCTCTTGAACCAAGGAACAAGCGATAGGACAAAAGGGAATGGCCTCAAGCTGCACCAGGGCAGGGTTAGACTGGCTCTTAGGAAGTATTTCTTTCCAGAAGGAGTTGTTGGGCGTTGGAATGGGCTGCCCAGGGCAGTGGGCGAGTCCCCATCCCTGAAGGGGTTTAAGAGTCGGGTTGACCCAGCACTGAGGGATCTGGTGGAGTTGAGAACGGTCAGTGTGAGGTTAATGGTTGGACTAGATGATCTTCAAGGTCTTTTCCAACTTTGATGATTCTGTGATTAAGCACATGTGATTTCAGCATTTGTTTTATACTTCCCCAACACTGCTAAATTCTGTCCACTCAGATATGGTAGCTACCAGTCATGTTTGTAATCTCAGATTTCAAACTGTTTTTTTCTGGTTTTTGGGAGACTCACTGTTACTTCAGAGTATGTTTTTCCATCTGTTCACCATGAATTTACTTGCAGTCCCTAGTCCTCCCAAACGCCCCTCCCAGACAAGGCAAAATGGTACCTTTCAGTGTGTGTGTTTTCCTGCAAAAGTCCCCAGAAATGTGCCATCTGTTGCTAAGTGCCCAAAGCAACAATGATAATGGCAGCAGCTTTGAAGCAAAACCAGGCTTACTTGAGTTCTGCTGTGGTGAATGCACGGAGCCCTGAATTCAGTCTCATGATAGCTGTTTGCTTTTAATGCCACGTGTATTTTTGTTACAGTGGTTCAGAGGAAATTTCCAAATGTAGGCCAGTTTTGTGTGCATTATTTAAGAGAAAATCTCACTGTAAACATTATTTATGCGAGTGTCACTATTCAAATCTAGGAACTGCATGGTGTAATGGCACACATCCTGAAACTGCTACTTTTTTGAGGAGTTTGATAAAGGGGAAATACTTGTGTTACACAGACAACTTTGAAAAGGTATTGTCAATTCACCATATTTTAAAGAAAACAGATGCAGCATTAGAGCTCTACATTGAGCCACATCCAAAAAAGACCGAGACAAATATGTACAAACCTATGATGCACGGACACTCTATGTGGTATCTTCCACTGCACAGGATTGCCCAAATTTGCTTCTGCATCTCCTTTAGACTTTGAATTTCTGTGTGTCTGACGTTTTTTTTGTTGGATGTGTGCAGGTGTCATTAGCCTGGATGAACCAAGCCTGGATCATTCTTCACCTCTGCTGGAAATGGTCCCTAATGTGTTCAGGTCAGTCTGCATCGTGTGCCATGTTTCTGGGACTGCCATGCTTCTGGTATGCAAGTCAGTTGATTTAAGTAATAGCATACTGTGCTGCAGTCTGCTGTATAATTACACACTGAATTAGATTCACAGTTTGTTACCTATGTCACACTGTGACAGGGCTTGTCGCTCTTTAGGAGGGAAAAAAATTCTTCTGGCTATAACTTAGAAAAGCATCATGAGGGTTGATTTTCTCCCTGAAAGTGTGAGTTCCTTTTAGAAGAACCTGCAGAACAGATTAAAGCTAAAGTAATCACTGTTTATTAAATGTCTGTGTTTAACACCCCCCAACTAAAGGTATGCCTTTGGACTTGCAAGGAAAAAGCCCAGAGAACACGATGATGATGGCACACACACTTACTGCTGTGGGATAAGCAAAGAGGAAATATTAGTGTGTGAATTTAGGGTAGCTGACTGCTGGTGAGGTCTTGCACTACATTGTGAGATAGTTTATATCTCGAGGGATGAATTGCCTCCTACCTCACAGGGGACAAATATGCTATTACCTGCTATTCTACAGTAGACCTCACTTCAAAGTATCTTCTTTATGTACCTTAAATCTGTGTTAAAACTGTGTGTGATGGGTGCTGCTTGTGTGTCTAAGCGAACATGTAATAACACATTTAACGTTGTTCTTCTAAAACAATAGTGTGTTTTGGAATGGATGTGTTGATTCCTGAAACCTAAGAATTGTTTTCACTGGTGTTTGTTGGATGGTCTTTAAAGTCTATGAAAGGAGTGCGGGGCTTTCTAGCACAAGGAAACAAGATTTCATAGAATCACAGGATGGTTTGGGTTGGAAGGGACCTCAAAGATCATCTAGTTCCCACCCCCCTGCCATGGGCAGGGACACCTTCCACTAGCCCAGGTTGCTCAAAGCCCCGTCCAACCTGGCCTTGAACACTGCCAGGGAGGGGGCAGCCACAGCTTCTCTGGGCAACCTGTGCCAGTGTCTCACCACCCTCACAGGGAAGAATTTCTTTTATACTTCATCTAAATCTCCCCTCTTTCAGTTTAAAACTGTTATTCCTCATCTTATCCCTACACTCCCTGATCAAGAGTCCCTCCCCATCTTTCCTGTAGCCCCCTTTAAGTACTGGAAGGCCGCTATAAGGTCTCTCCAGAAGTTTCTCTTCTCCAGGCTGAACAACCCCAACTCTCTCAGCCTGTCCTCATAAGGGAGGTGCTCCAGCCCCCTGATCATCTTTGTGGCCTCCTCTGGGCTCACTCCAACAGGTCCATGCCCTAGTTCATTTACCTTGTGCTGGCAACTACAGGTAGAAGTTTAAGGAAGTAAAGACAATATGAATGTTCATTGCCATTATTTGTCTAGTAATACTGGACAAAAGATAAACTATTAGTTTTTTAATTTGGCAGTTCCCCGATGGTTGAAATTCAAATAAGTTTATGTACTGTTGTAGTAGCTCATACTGAATCTATTGTATAGTCACTTGCTAGCTTAAACAGAATTAATTGTATAGCATTAATAAAGAGACTCACTAAAGCCTTAGGCCACAGTGGTGAACTTATGCTGAGTTTATACTTAGTTACACAAAGGGGGGCCCTGAGACCAGTGCATCCTATGAAAAATAAGGTAGCCACATCCATCAGCAGAAGCGGCATCCTGTGAAAAACAAGGTAGCCACATCTGTCAACTGAAGCTGCATCCTTGAGATAAGGAAAGGAATGACCAGCCTAGAGATGGAGACAGGATCCAATGAGGAACAAGACCCCAGACCCAAATATTGCTATTTGACCGAACTGTCACGTGAGGAGAGGGGAACTTAAGATTGTAAGGGTATGATTGCCCAGGGATTTCTTTGTTCAGCATCCCTCTCTGAAGGCACCCAGTTTGAGCAGGTTCTCCACTCTACCATCTGAATAAGTTATTTTTATAAGATTCAGTGCCTGAGACTCTGCTACAGGGAACCTAAGGTAAATTTTTTTTAGCAGTTCATGTACAGTAAGGAAGTTGGTGATTGTGTGATTAATATGAAAATACATAATTATCTAGAGAAAATGAGTCACCAAATCAAGCTATTTGCTTTGAATAAAGATTCATCCACATAAAAAAATCAGAGTAGCATTTTTGGATAAGCGATACAGTTGTTATCAGCCATGATTCAGAGACTGCAAATTGTCAGACTTCCTGAGGGAGATCCATCTTGGCCCAGCCCTGTGTGACAAACTCAAGCTATTATCATCAGGTAAGTGTTGCAATGGGATGTAGTGGGGTTATACAATTAATCAACATGAATTTTATTTGCTCTGGTGGAGGACTGGAAAGATCCAAGGGAACTGCGAGGTAACTTAACAGCAACGGTTTCTTCCTTCTCCCCTGGTGATCAGCAAGATACTGAACTGAAATTATTCTGAAAGTTGGACACTTTGATCTATTATCATGGACTTGAAGAGAAGAACCTGCTTAGTTTGCCGTGTTTCATACCTCGCAGCCTCGTAGCCTGCAGTCTTGAATGTGAGAAACAGTAGAAGCAGATGTGCTGCTCAGCAGCTTCCCCTTCATTATCCCAGTTCTGTATTACTGAGACTCTGTGGTGTGACTGTCACACTTTTTTCCAATTCATCTGCAAGTCCCAAGAGCTCAGTACATTATCAAAAGGGTGCGTAAGGTGAACAGAAGGGAGTCAAGCTTAATATTTCTTAAAGAGAGAAGATATTGTGCAGGGGTGAAGCATTGAGGTGGCTGCTACCCAGCAGCATGTGTATATTATGAAGGGAAGGAAGCCAGTCCACACAGACAGCTTGCCTTTGCCTTCCACTGTCCCAAGCACCCCACCCTTCAGGCCTCAGCAGATGTCCTACCATTTCCACTGCTCTTTTACTTAATACTCCAACCAAAGCAGCTGACAGTGCTCTGAGATGCAGGGTGCAAACCAACCTCCACCTTGCTCTTCTTTTGTCATTTGATCCTTCATAGAGAAATCCTTCCATCCTTCTCTTTAAAACAAAAAGAACAAACGGTCATACATTTTTTTTCCTCACATTGTTCTTCTGCTTCCTTCCTGTATAGAAACTGTAAAAGTGGCTGACTGCTTGAAGCCTCCACAGATGGGTTTCTCAAAGCATGACGCTGTAATGAGCAGTATTTCAAGGACTGTGTCAAAATGTACAGAGTTTTAAAGATATCAGAAACATAAGCCAATGTTTCTCACTGTAAGGGAAGAATCCTTCACAACATCTTGCTGGTGCAAATATGGCAGATTGCATTTGTACAGGCCCTGCTATGATACTGTGAAGAGGAGTATTGCGTGTTTCACTGAGAAGCCTCAATATTTAAGAGTGTATGTTGTTAACTGTGCTGCTGCTCAAGGTGAGTGTGTCAGGAGAGGATGATCTACAACTTTTCATTAAGTCTCACAGGAGGAATGAGCAAAACTGGAGAGAATGGAAGGGGGAGGGAAGTTAGCTGACAGACAGGCGTCTGTATCAAAGCATCTCTTAAATGAAACTGAGTAGTGGGTGCCATTAGGTACAGGGAATGGCCCTATCCAGTCACAGCCTTGGGTTATGGGACTTCACTAAGCACAAAAGCGAACGAGGCAAGATGGAGCTGAAAGCAGAACTACAGAAGGGTTGCCATAGAAAAAGCAGAATCTGTCAGTAGAAGCCTGTTTAACTGATGCTGACCCTAGATTATGTGATAACTGTTTGAGGCTAGGAACACCTGGGCCTGGGGCTGCTGGTACCACTTCTTTAATGGACAGGATTGTTTAATGCTGCAGGCAGGTCACGGTCTGCCCTGGCCATGGGATTGCTCTGCTGGTTCTGCAGGGGAGTGGGCTCTGGCATAGAATAGAGCAAGGTTACCAAGGAAGTGCTATACCTCACTTTCAGACACGTAAAATGTATTCCCCAGATGCCAGGAAAGGGGAGGAAAAAGATACCATGGAAGGAAACTTCCTGACATGTACTTTCTCTTTTGTTCATCATCCCAGTGATGGGGCTGGCTGATCCTATGCAGAGCAGAGTTCATCATTAAAATAACATGACAGACCTTGTGTTTAGAAATAATAGATTTAAAGCCAACTGTAGCAGAAACATATCCAAAAGAAAATATTGAAGGCAGTATTTTCATGCTGTTTCCTGCATATGTACCTTTGTTTTGAGGGTGCTTATTTGGGACAGCCCATCACAAATGAATACACCTTTTCCCAAAACTAATTGAAACACTTCCCTCACCTTCCTTCCCTGCCTCCAAACAAAAATAACAGTGAAAACTTTCACGAAAATCTGTATGTGTGCATGTGAATGCAGGGAATGGTACCCGTTCCTCATGGGTTGGTTTTTTTTTTTTTCCTCTTTGGGAAAACACAAATTATTTTGAAAGAAATAAAAGAGTTGTTTATTTAAAAAATAAATATACTTGCAGGAGAAAAACAATTTTTCAGTCAGTCCATGCAATTTTCCATGTTTCCTGTAGAAAGAGAGTGCACAAAGTCAGGCTGTATGTACTTTTGCTCCTCAGTGTTCATTGACCCTGCAACAGATCAAACCTAGAGGAATGGAGATCTTACTGTTAAGAGTCTTCAAGTTTTGAGAAAGCAGACAGTCAGGTAGACAACAAGGGAGAGACGCACCTCAAATGAAGGTTTCACCTACCAGAACCAACACAAGGGAGAGAACTTGCACAAGTTACCTTGCCAAAAGGAAAGCTTCAGTCTAGTTTACACCTCTCAAGTGCTAAAAACTCTAAAATTTAAATCCATAGGAAGCCAGTGTTTCTGCATGCTAGTATTAATAGAATAACCTTGCTTATTTTTATTTTGACTCTCTTCTGTATTTTTAACTCAGATGACTTCTTATTTATTTATATATCAGTATGCTGTAATAGATTGAAATCCATATCTATGATAAGATTTCTCAGGTTTTTTATGCTTTAATTGTGGGATTTATTACTCGATGATGGTCCACTTTCAGTTGAGGATCTTCTCTGTATGCTTTTAATTAAATCTTGGATTACATTAATTTTTTTAGAAAACATTAGAAAGAATACTGAGGGAGGAAAAAATAGAAAATAATATTCAACAACAGTGAAAACAAGAAATACTGTCAGAGAGATGTAGTGGGCAAACTGGAGAAGACTGGCTGTCCTCTGATGTATCTAGGCTGCTTCTAATTAATTGTAGCTGCCTCAGTCACAACTGGTGGGTAGAAAATGATTATTTTTCACTTTAAGAAACTAGGTTTTTTTCCAGTTTGAGAGGAGAATTAAAAAGTAAAAATAACAAAAAGAATTGTTGCAAGCTTGACATTTAAAGATTTTCTGTGAAAGAAAATTTTGAAGAGGATTGTGTAATTCATTCAAAATATTTCACTCTAAATTTACCATAAACCAAAATAAAACTACTAAAAATAAGTTCAAAATAAAACTGAAACATTTTGTTCTAATATATCAAATCAGACATTTTCAATTTGTTGGAATCCTCTTCTCATTTTCTATCAAAAAAGAAGAAAAAAATGGCTGATTACAAGAAGTCTTTTTATTTGAGTGTAATTTCAGATCAAAAGTTTTTGCTTAAACCCCCCCCCCCACCACAGTAAATAGCAGACTATAATCTCTATGACACCTCTATTTTCAAGGTATTTATTATCATTTATTCCTCCTGAGCTCTTGCTAGGATTCCTGTTCTGCTGCCTTGAGTGAGATTCATCCAACAAAAAATATTATCATATATGATAAATTTCTAGTTGGTTCAATACTATGTATGATTGCATATCTTATCTTGCTATACAGACAAAAGTATCACATTTGAGTTTTTAACAAAAATCTGTTCCTGAGGAGGTTTTTTAATCATTAATCACATCAACTTCCATGGCAGCACTGAGCTAATTGTTAAATATTTTAGCTGCTGGTTTCAGCAACCAATATCTAAAGAAAAGCCTTTAAGATTAATTTTATCAAGTGGACTGCTTATCTGTCTATTAATCCTCTAGTTCTTAACCCTATTCTCTTTTCCACATATTTATTCCCAGAACTCTTAGATAACTTAAAAAGGAAAAGAAGTGAAAACTGTAAAAAGATGTTTCTAGTTGCTGAAGATGATGTGAGCATTAATTTTCTGTTGCTATTATATAAAAACAGGAAATTATATATATAAATGGGAAAAATATATATAAATGTAGTTATATGAAATGGGATAATAGGGCTTAGAGAGCTGTGATGAGTTTTATTTAGTTTGAAAACTTTGACAATTTTTATTAGGCTAGGGTGGGATGGCATGAAATTCCAATGACACACAAAGCGTGTGTTTTTCTGGCTACTTGGGTAACAAGGTAATGAAAGTTCTGACATGCTCATTCACTCTAACTGGGATGACATTAGACTATTAACACTTTTTTACATCATCTACTGGTCATGTTTTGTGAAGGAAAATTCTTTTGACTTGCTAGAGCAGTAGAGTAAACATGAGCATAAATGATAGTGTGGTGCAAGTACAAAGTTATATAGACAAAACAGAATGTATTATAAGAATATATCCCAAGGTGGGGATACTCTACATGTACTCTACATCATTTATTAAGGAATAGGACAATTAAATGACACATTAATAAAGGAAGTATTGAACATTAAACTTGATTCCACAACTGACAATTTGATTAATTGTTGCTTATCTTGTTTCATTCAAATTAGGATTTTGTGTGTAAAAGAACGTATTTATGCGCTCTTTTATGCATTTATCATTGACTTCTAATGTTAATTACAATTATGACTCTGGCTCAGGACAATGTAAACACATTCCCAACAGTAACTACCATATTAAGAAGCATAACCTTAAGGAAAGAAACAGAAAATGTCCCTTTCTTTTTTTAATGTTTACAGACTATAGAGTCTGTTTTCTCAGTGAGTGTCCTGACAAAGCCCTTTTCTTCCTGATTATTTTCAGGAAGGATGCATGAACTTAATTACCACGGAAACCTTTAAACATGCATCAGACTAGGCTGGATCTCTCCATGGGTCCAGAATCAATTGGAAAGAATGATGGAGCATGTTGATGCCTGCACTAACCTGCACGTGGACTGTGCATCTGTAAGCCTTGTTTCCTGAAGAAATTACTCCAAAAAAAAAATTGCTATATCTTTGTCACATTTTCTTTCTTTTGTTGCAAAGTATTTCTTTTAATTTCCCATGGAAATTTGTGTCCAGCACTTCCACTTTTAGACAGCTCTTTTCAAACTTAGATTTATACTTCAGCGATGTGGATTTAATTCAACAAAAATAAAAATGTTTCTAAACACTTTTCAGTTCAGTCTGCCCACAAACAGGGAGACAGACTATTAGGGAAGTCAATGCATGTTGGACCATCTCTCTTGATTTTATTAGGAATCACGTAATAGTTGCTGTTCTTCCCAGATCTGTGGCTAATACCAGACCTTGTAATAAAGTTATAAACTTTTGTTCAAATAAAGAAATGAGGTGAAATGCTGGAAAGGATAACACTAGTGTTAATTATAGGTTCAGAAACCAGAAGGAAAAGGAGTCTAGATACTTACGACCTTGAAAGATTCTCGAATTGCCTAAGGTGGTCTCAAGATTTGCCTCTTTGGGGCCTGACTTCTGGTTTTTGAAACTCATGGCTTAACCATCAGCTTCTCAACTTTTTGTCCCCTGTCAGTTGTTCTCAGTTACTGTAGGCACTGGTATTGTAAAAAAGCTGCCTTCCCATGGTCTGTATTTGGCGGGTCTTCAGACTTTCCTCTGGCTTGACTCATGAGATCCCAACATGCAAGCTGAGAACTGTGATGGTGAAAGAGGATGTTTTGTTGCATTGAGGATGGGAAGGCAACTTGAGCCAGGACTTTGACCAGTGCAGGGATCTTAAGCTATAGCTGGCAGTGGTGTAATGCCACAGCCCTTCATCTTCTGCCAGTATGCCAACCATGGCTAGTTCACAGGTCACAAAAGCTGCTGATTAATTATACCTTTCATGGGGCGGGAAAGAGACGGAGACAACTCTTCACTGTGTATAAAGTATGGGTGTAGCTGTAGAGAGAAAGAAGTGAAAGGTATTTCTGCGACTTTACACACCTTTGGTTTGTAAACTTGCTGGACATTTATTGGACCTTTAGACAGCTGCTCTCATGACTCATGCAATTATTCCTGATGCAGTTAAACCATTCGGTTCAGACAGCTGAAGAAATAAGGGCTATTTAGTGAGACCTATTAATATTGTTCCAGGAAACCAAGATAAAACTTAAACACTGTAATTGCTAGTTAAAATGCAACTCTTAATCACTGAAGTCCACAGCTTGTTTCACCTTGCCAGGAGGTTAAGTACAGTGTTTGATGTTCCCTGTTCTATAGCAGTGCCACTAGTTTTAATGAGATTTACTCGCTTTCGTTAAAAGTGCAGCCACTTAATCCTTAAATCCTTCTAGAGCTTTAAATACCTGCTTGTAGCTATTTGTTTTATCAATTTGTTTCAGCAACTGCTCCTTTCATCTCTGTTTCTGACTTGTCTACCCAGACAGACTGTCCCAAGCTACCCTTCATGCTCTTTAGGGTGCCTGCTGATACAGAAAAGCGACTTGTTTCTTTTGTGTTCTTGACCTCTGTAAGTGCTTTGATGTTGTTCTCATCATGCAATGGACCATGGCTTGTTCCTGCATTGTTCTGTGACAGTATCCCCAGTAGCTTTCTAAAGACCTCAATTTCCTGCTGTTCAAACCATCCTGGTCTTGTGATGTACTAACGGACATCTAAAGAGCAGCCTATCCAGAAAGGGAACATTGACACTGCTTGGACTTTCCATCCTTTTCCAGGTTGTATCCCCAGAGAGAACTGAGCTCACTGGCAGATGTTTCACGGGACAGTGTGACTGAGACCAGCTCTGTACCTCACCAGAAGCTCTGTGGCATTGATAGGATCCCACCCTTTTCTTTTTTGCACTGCTTTGTGCTGCCACGTCACCATTAGGGAGTTCACAGAATCACAGAATGGTTGAGGTTGTAAGTGACCTTTGGAGATTGTCCAGTTCAATCCTCCTTCTCAAAGCAGCTTCAGCTACAGCAGGTTGCCCAGGACTGTGTCCATCTGGATTTTGAATATTGCTAGGGATGGACACTCCACAAACTCTCCAGGCAACCTGTTCCAGTGTTTGTCCACCCTCATAGTAAAACATATTTTTGTTGCCTTCAGATAAAATCATATTTCAATTTAATCCCATTGCCTCTTGTTCAGTCACATGTCACCACTAAGAAGAGTCTGTATCTGTCATCTTTATGCCCTCCCATCAGATATTTGTACATAGTGATGAGGTTCCCCAGAACAAGACTTCACTTCTCCAGGCTGGGCTGTCCCTTGACAATCTTTGTGGTCCTGTGCTCTACTTGTTCTAATAAGTTTATTTCTCTTTTGTATGGGGGAGCCCAGAGCACAGCACTACACATACGTCTTCACCAGTTTTTCTGCAACAGGAGGTGCTGGTTTTTTGCGATCCGAGTAAGAAAGGCACTCAGACTCTGTAAAATATAATTTAAAATACTGTTTATTAGAGCTAATGCTATAAAGAAAGTATAAGTAATCTTAGGTCCCTTCAAATGCTGGGAATCCCAAGTTATGCAACATCAAATGGGTTACCCCATTTTGGTCATTTTAGTTACTCTAGGATTTTGTTAAAAGAAGACAATTCTGTTCAGCATTTGTACTGTCAAAAAAAAGGGGTGTTGGCACAAGAACTTCTTGCTGCACATTTAGATAAAGGCAAAGCCAGGCAGATGGTGCAAAAGCCAGAGCCAAGTGGAAGCTGCCTGAAGGCTCCTCTGTTACCATGAACTATCTGAGCTTATCCTGAGGCCAACGGCTTTGTGCCCCATGACATAGTCTGAAGGGCACATGGCATGTGCAGCACAGCGCAGCCCAGACCTGCGTCTGCTCAGATGTGCCTGGTTGGGCTGGGATAGAGTTAATTTTCTTTATAGTAGCTAGTATGGGGCTATGGTTGGGATTTGTGTTGAAAACAGCATTGATGTTTTGGTTATTGTTGAGCAGAGCTTACACAGTGTCGAGGCCTTTTCTGCTTCTCACCCCACCCCACCAGCGAGCAGGCTGGGGGTGCACAAGAAGCTGGAAGGGAACACAGCTGGGACATCTGATCCCAACTGACCCAAGGGATATCCCAGACCATATCACATCGTGCTCAGCATATAAAGCTGGGGGAAGAAGAAGAGAATGGGGGGTGTTCGGAGTTATGGCATTTGTTGTCCCAAGTCACCGTTATGCGTGATGGAGTCCTGCTTTCCTGGAGATGGCTGAGCACCTGCCTGCTGATGGGAAGTGGTGAATGAATTCCTTATTTTGTCTTGCTTGCGCATGCGGCTTTTGCTTTACCTGTTAAACTGTCTTTATCTCAACCCATGAGTTTTCTCACTTTTGGCCTTCCAATTCTCTTCTCCATCCTGCTGGTGACAGGACTGAGCGGGAAACTGTGTGAGGCTGAGTTGTTGGGTGGGGTTAAACCATGACAGTCCTTTTTGGTGCCTAATGTGGAGTTCAAAGGGTTTGAGATAACAACAGATTTGATTAGAATGTGCTAGATCAAATTTATAGCTGTTATTGCTGTTTAGCTATTAATCAGTAGGCTTCTGTGCTTGTCACAGGGCTCGCTTACCTCACTGTATATTAGTCTAGTGCTCATTAGTGGCTACTTTTTGCTTTCGCTGCTTGCTGTACTGCTTATCATCTTACTCTGCAGTGCCTGGGAACATTTTGATAACAGCAATGGCCGTGCGCCTGGGCTGGCAGATGGCCAGGGCATCATTGCTGTTTCTGTGCTGATGGAGCTCCAGTGCGAACTTGAGCCGAAGGGACTGTGACCTGTGGATGCGTCCATGTGGGAGCAGAACACCCCAAAGTGTCTGTGGCCAGAAGTCCATGCAAGCACACTTCTGAAGCGATTGTGGCCCAAGGATAAGTCCACGCTGGAGAAGGTACACCTCGAAACATCTGTGGCTGTGGATAAGTCCATGCTGCAGCAGGTACACCTTGAAGCATCAGTGGTTGTGCATGACGTCATGCTGGAACACCTCAAAGCATGTGGCCATGGATAAGACCACAATGGAGCAGGTACACCCCTGGAGGGACCGCAGCCATGGGTAAGGCCATGTTGGAGCAGGTTCATTTCTGAAGGGACTGTGTCTGTGGGTAAGGCCACGCTAGAGCAGGTATATCTCTGAAGGCATTCTGGCCCATGGAGAAGGCCATGCTGGAGCAGGTGCACCTCAAAGCGACTGTGGCTGTGGATAAGTCCATGCTGCAGCAGGTACACCCCTGAAGAGACTGTGGCTCATAGATAAGGCTCCACTCGGAGCAGGTACACCTCTAAGGGACTGCAGTCTGGGGATAAATCCAAGCCAGAGTAGGAACAAGGGGAGGAGTTCACTGCAGTGTTAAACCCTCTAACCTTGCCCAAGGGACCAGGGGTGAAACTTGTAATGGATATACCTTTAGACTGTTGTAACACATGATTTGAGTAGCATGTTAGAGGAATTACTACAGCAGGAACTACCCAAACCAGTGGAGGACCAGTCTTAGAAGAAGCAGTGCAAGTGCAGCAACGACCTGACCTGAGCTGGCTTTGGTGACCAGTAACTCCATGAAACACACCACGTCTGCTGTCCTGAGTGACCACTGTAACAGATGGAGCCCAATGTAATGGACTAAATGAACTCAGTGGACATTTTACAGACATTTGTGGACATTTTATGGGCATTTTATGGACATTTTACAGGGGAATAATATCTGTGTATTGTATCACAAAGGATGGGAAGGGGGTTAATGATTTTTTATTGGAGAGTGTGGGACCTGAACATGATGTGAATGGTATGGAATAAGAGGGGGAGAGTGTGCTGGGTTTGGCTGGAATAGAGTTAATTTTCTTCACAGTAGATAGTATGGGGCTATGGTTGGGATTTGTGCTGAAAACAGCATTGATAACACAGGGATGTTTTTGTTATTGCTGAGCAGTGCTTACACAGAGTCAAGGCCTTTACTATACTCACCCCACCCCACCAGCGAGCAGGCTGGGGGTGCACAAGAAGCTGGAAGGGGACACAGTCGGGACAGCTGACCCCAACTAACCAAAGGGATATCCCAGACCATATGACATCATGCTCAATGTATACAGCTGAGGGAAGAAGGAAGTGGGAGAAGTTCGGGGTGATGGTGTTTGTCTTCCCAAGTCACCGTTATGGGTGACGGAGCCCTGCTTTCCTGGAGATGGCTGAACACCTGCCTGTCAATGGGAAGTAGTGAATGAATTCCTTGTTTTGCTTTGCTTGCGTGCGTGGCATTTGCTTTATCTATTAAACTGTCTTTATCTCAACCCATGAGTTTTCTCACTTTTAGCCTTACAATTCTCTTGCTCATCTCATCAGGCAGGAGTGAGCAAGAAGCTGTGTGGTACTTAGATCCCAGTTGGGGTTAAGCCATGACCTCAGGTTAACTGATACGTGGATCACTAACTCCTCCATGTACAGTGCTCTCCTGGTCAGGATCCCTTGTCTTACCACTACATGCCCTTTAAAAAGTCCATCTCCAGGTTTCCTATAGGCCCCCTTTAAGTACTGAACGGCTGCTAGAAGGTCTCCCCAGAACCTTCTCTTCTCCAGGCTGAACAACCCTAACAGTCTCAGCCTGTCTTCATAAGGGAGGTGCTCCAGCCCCGTGATCATCTTCGTGGCCTCCTCTGGACCTACTCGAGCAGGTTTGTGTTCTTATATTGGGGACCCCAGAACTGGGCACAGGACTCCAGGTGGGGTCTCATGAGAGTGAAGTAAAGGAGGAGAATCACCTCCCTTGACGTGCTAGTCATGATTCTCTTGATGCAGCCCAGGATACAGTTGGCTTTCTGGGCTGCGAGTGCATGTTGCTGGCTCATATTCAGTTTTCCATCCACCAATATCTCCCAGATCCTTCTCCATAGGGCTGCTCTTAGTCCACTCTTTGCCCAGCCTGTATTTGTGCTTGGGGTTGCCTCAACCCACATTCAGGACCTTGCACTTGGCCTTGTTGAACTTCATGAGGTTTGCACGGGCCCACTTCTCCAGCCTGTCCAGGTCCCTCTGGATGGCACATCCCTTCCCTCCAGCGTGTCACCACACCACACAGCTTGGTGTCATTGGTGAACTTGCTGAGGGTGCACTCGATCCCACTGTCCATGTCGACAACAAAGATGTTAAACTGCATCAGTCCCAACACCGACCCCTGAGGACACCACTCGTCACTGCTCTCCACTTGGACATCGAGTCGTTGATCCAACTCTTTGAGTGTGACCATCCGGTCAATTCCTTATCCGCTGAGTGGTCCATCCATCAAATCCATGTCTCTCCAATTTAGAGACAAGGATGTTGTGTGGAACAGTGTCAAAAGCTTTGCACAAGTCCAGGTAGATGACATCAATTGCTCTTCCCTTATCCACCAATGTTGTAACACCATTGTAGAAGACCACCAGATTTGTCAAGCATGATTTACCCTTAGTGAAGCCATGTTGTCTGTCACCAATCACCTCCTTATTTTTCGTGTGCACTAGCATAGGCTCAAGGAAGATCTCCTCCATGATCTTGCCAGGCACAGAGGTGAGACAGACTGGACAGTGGTTGCCTGAGTCTTCCTTTTTTCCCTCTTTTTAAAAATGGGGGTTATGTTTCCCCTTTTCCAGTCAGCAGGAACTTCACCAAACTGCCACGACTTTTCAAATATGATGGATGGTGGCTTAGACACTTCACCCACCAGTTCCCTCAGGACCCGTGGATGCATCTCATCAGGTCCCATGGACTTGTGCACCTTCATGTTCCTTACATGGTCTTGAACCTGATCTTCTCCTACAGTGGGTTGTTTTTCATTCTCCCAGTCCCTCCCTTTGTCTTCTGCAACTTGGGCGGTGTGACTGGAGCACTTGCTTGTGAAGACGAAGGCAAAAATGTTTTTGAGTACCTCAGTCTTCTCCATATCCTGGGTATCCAGGTCTCACGTTTCCTTCCAGAGATGGTCCACATTTTTCTTCATCTTCCTTTTTTCACTGATGTATCTATAGATACTTTTCTTGTTGCCCTTGTTGTCCCTAGCCAGATTTAATTCTATCAGGGCTTTAGCTTTTTTAACCTGATCCATGGCTGCTCAGACAATTTCTCTGTATTCCTCCCAGGCTACCTGTCATTGCTTCCACCCTCTGTAGGCTTCCTTTTTGTGTTTGAGTTTGTCCAGGAGCTCCTTGTTCATTCATGCAGCCTCCTGGCTTTTTTGCCTGACTTCCTCTCTGTTGGGATGCATCGCTCCTGAGCTTGGAGGAGGTGATCCTTGAATATTAACCAGCTTCCTTGGGCCCCTCTTCCCTCCAGGGCTTTATCCCATGGTAATCTACCAAGCAGATCCCTGAACAGGCCAGTCTGCTCTCCTGAAGTCCAGGGTAGCGAGCTTGTTGTGCAGCTTCCTCGCTACTCTAAGGAGCTTGAACTCCATCATTTCATGGTCACTGCAGCCAAGGCTGCCCTTGAGCTTCACATTCCCCACCAGTCCCTCCTTGTTGGTGAGAACAAGATCCAGCATAGCACCTCTTCTCGCTGGCTCCTCCATCACTTGGAGAAGGAAGTTATCATCAGCATATTCCAGGAACCTTATGGATTGCTTATGCACTGCAGTGTTGTCCCTCCAACAGATATCAGGGTGGTTGAAGCCCCCATGAGGGCTTGTGAACATGAGACTGCTCCTATCTGTCTGTAGAGGGCCTCGTCGCTCAGTCTACCTGGTTGGGTGGCCTGTAGCAGATCCCCAATATAATGTCACCTGTCCCTGCCCTCTGTTTAATCCTTCAGACCACATCCTTCTTTGTGGAGTATAAATAAACAGACCATATGTTCTGCCAACATTGTCTTTTATCTTACAAATTCCTCCTCCTTTGTATTCTCCCTCCTGGGAAAATAAAGAAGCAATCATATCCCCTTTTTAATTTAATTTTGATAGGCTAAATAAAGTAAGCATTTTTTGTTTTCTTTTTATATGAACTCCTTCCTGGATCATCCTACTTGTGTTTCCTCTGCATCTGTTACAGTTATAATTCATCCTCTTCAAACACTGGGATTAGAGTCATTCACACGGTATTGCAAAGGAAGACTTACCAATACCTAGTGCAAAGTAACTTGCATTTTACTGTTTGCTGGAAATACCTTTCTTGATGCATTATAGGATTTTCTTAACTGCTTTCATAGTCTTGTCCTAGTGATGTTTCATAATCATCCTATAATCAAGCACTATATGGAGTCCTCATCTTCATTCTTTTCCAGTCCATGAACACATAGCAGAGAGGAGGAGTTCTTATTGATCTCTAAATATACACTCTTACACTTAATTTATTTCATCTCATTTCTATAATTTTAGTCCTCCAGTTCACCCAATTTTTTGATTGATTTCCCAATCTTCCTGAAGAAGCCTTTAGTTTAACAAACTAATGGTATGGCTCTTCATTATCATAGCTAAATAAGCAGTCCTTCTAGAAGTGACAGTTTCTGGTTTCAACTCCAGATATTTTTGGCAATGAGAAAAAAACCAAAACAAACCAGAAAGCAACCAGATCCCCTTGCCCTTTTCACCTAAAGAAACAATGTTTTATACAAGACTGTCTGTAAAAAAGCTGAAAAGGTACATAAGTGCTTAAAAAAGAAAAAGGGCAGGAAAAAGTTTGGCTTCATTTGAAGTGGGAATATTGAATCGTCATCAGCTTTGAAAATAAGGTTATGGGGCAGGGAGATTGGGAATGTACAAATTAGCATCTACCTAAGCCAGTTTTGGAGTGTAAGGAGAGCTTGTTTCTGCTAGGTTGAGTGAAATGCCTCCTAAGTCCACAGGCAAGGACGTTACAATTGATTGTCAATAGGACTGGGAAACCTTAGAAGGAATTATCGATTTTTGCAAAATTAGTTTTTACCCATGTAAACACTTGAGCCTGAAGCATTCCTGACAGTAAGTTCTGTGCTGGTGTAGCTAGAGTTTCTTGAGGGGTGGAAGGTTGACCTCTCTCTGTAGAAAAAATAGCGAGAAAGCTGCCTTAGTATTTCTCAAGGAACCACACTTTCACAGAATAATATTGGCTTTGAAAGTACGCCATCTGATGGGATATTGCTTTCAGAAAGCTTCTGCAAAAACCTAAGCAGAAGTTGGCCTTGCTTCCACCTAGTCCCAAGGCTTGAAGCCCTCTGACACCTGCAGTCAATGGCTCTAGGGCAAATTTTGTGGCCTATCTCAAGGGGAAAGGTAGAGGGTTTCTTGATTTCTTACTGGCAAGTCTCCGCAGCAGGAGCCCAAGGAGGTTTTGGATCAGTTCTTCATGATACAGAAAATCTGTGCTATGCTTGAGCATGTGAGGCAGTTCTGAGCTGGGTAAGGCTCAGGATTCAGACTGTGTCACTGAAATGTTTAATTTCAAAATTAAAAATTCAGCACAAATCAGCAACATTTTCCAGCTGGGGAATTTTATGGGTTGTGACAAATTACAATGAAGAAATCTGCTCCCTAGAGACTTCACTTAGCATATCCTTTAAAAAAGTTCTCCCTTATTTCTTCCATTGTTAACACAACCATCCACCATGTCATTGCCACCCACTCCTCCTTGCTGCAGGGTCATCTACCACTGCCATGGAAACCATGAAAAGCTGCGTGCTCTCAGATGGATGCCAGCTCTCAGTGGTGAAAGATCCCGTGGAAAAAGAAGATAATTCTATTTCTTAGCTCTAACAGGTGCCACAAGTAAGTATAGAATGGATTGTCAGAGCGGGGACTCCCATCAGCTAACTGGTGGAGTCCCCCGGTTGCCAAAAGAGACATAAATATTTGGAGGTCACTGTAAGTTTAGGTGAATGCAAGGCAGCAGTTCAAACAGGTTGGCCCAGTGCAGGTAGAGTAAACACAAAGCAAAACATTTAAATATTTGCAAGACTAAAGGAATCATTCAGAAATCAGAGGCCTTGCTCTCTGCATCTATGGCAGTTTTGCATTGCCCTAATCCTTGGGTAACCTGGAGGTTTGTGTTTTTCTTCCCTGAGTGGTTCCCTAGTGTTCTTGACAGCTTTAAAATTGATATTATCAGCCACATGAAACAATGCAAATAAAAAAACTCAAAAGGCAGTTCTCAGGTTGCACATTTTATCAGTGGCCCACAATATCTTTGGCTGATGACGTGTGTTAGCAGAACAGTTTTCAAGTAGAAAATACAAATGTTATTGCATCAAACTATTCTGCAGGCACATAATGAAAACCTGTTTTGTTAGAAGTTCTAGTGTCTTCTAACAAGCTTGATCAGCTGCCCTTGTCCCAAGGCTGCCTGAAGATTTGCTGTAGCTGCCCCCTGATTAGGGATGGTCAAGCACCTTTTGAGCTTGTGTGAGGGAAAGACCTATATGAGAGCCAGGTCTAGAGCACAGCCAACTGACAGCAGCTTGCTCAGAAAGATGCAAAGAAGAGGTCATCATTTGAGTTCAGATCAGCTTAAACACTTTCCAGTATGGTGGTGATGTGCCACAGGGCACTTTCCCCAGCAGCTGATGGAGCAGCTGTTCTTGCCAGGGCAGGGACCTCTACCCAGGTGGAGGTTTGGATGGTGAATGCAGCCCTGCAATTCCCAGGCTGCTGGAAGCACCTGTGGCTTCTCTGAGGCTGGAAGAGATGGCCTTCTGTCCTGAGGGAGCTGTTGTTGCTGTTGAAGAGCCGTGTCGCCACGTGGAGGAGTGATGAGAGAAAAGCTGACTGTACAGCATCAGAGAGGATGAGAGAGAGAAAGAGAGATAATCGGGGGCATGGGGGCCCAAGTGGTGTTCTCTTCAGTCCTGCTGGTGATGTCAAGATCAGGGGACTGTGTGTCAGCGACCGGTTGCAGAGCTGGTGTCAGTGATGGTGTTTTGGTTTGGACCATGGGATCCTGTTTGAGGATCAACATCTACTTGGGAGAGATGGGATCCATCTCACTAAGTGGGACAAAGTCATCTTTGCTAGCAGAATGGCTGACCTGGTAAGAAGGTCTTAAAGTAGGAATTATGTGGGAGGGACAGTCACCAGCAGCCCTGTGAGTGATGGACAGGACTGAGGAGCAAAGAGGCTGGGTTGATGTGTACAAAAGGGAAGGCAAAATCAACAAATCAAGGTTTACGTGGGATCACCTCCAGCATTTGCATGTCAGCAAGGAAGTTCCCACAAGGTATTATTGAGGTGGAGGGTAAGGGAAACAGACTCTTTCTGGGAAATGAGCATGCCAGGGTGCCTCTCTGAAGTACCTGTGCACCAATGAACACAGCACAGGGAATAAACATGATGAGTTAAAGATGTGTGAGCAGTTCCACACCTATGACCCCACGGGGATCACAGAGACGTGATGAGATGGCTCCCATGAGTGGAGTGTTGCAACAGGGGGATACAGGCTCTTTAGGAAGGACAGGCCGGGAAGACCTGGAATTGTCCTTTGTATTAAAGAGCAGCTGGAGTGCCTGGAGTTCTGCCTGGGGATGGGTGAGGGGCCAAGTGAGACCTTATAGGTGAGGATTAAAAAGAGGACAGATAAGGGCAACATTATAGTGGGCATCTGTTATAGACCACCTGACCAGGAAGAACGAGGGGATGAGGCCCTCTATAGAGAGATAGGATCAGCCTTGCATTCCCAGGCCCTGGTCCTCATGGAGGACTTCAACCACCCCAATATTTGCTGGAGGGATTACACAGCAGGACATAAGAAATCCAGGTGGTTCCTGGAGAGCACCAATGACAACAGCCTGACCCAAGTGGTAGATGAGACAAAGAGGAGAGTGTTCCACTGGATCTCATAGTCGCAAATAGGGAGGGGCTTGTTGGGGATGTGGGGATTGAAGGCAGCCTTGGCAGTAGGTGAATTCACTAAGATTAAGTCTCATCTGGAAGGGATTAGATTCATCCTCCATAAGACTGCCCCATGACATGACTCAAAGTACAGTAAGTGGGTATGATTAGGAGATTAGCTTCAAAAGCACGGTTCCTATCGAAACATGGTGACTTTCCCAAGGCTATGAGTAAAGCCAGAATTTCTCATCATAGTCATGACCCCTACATTACTGCACCAGGCATCTGTATGAGGGAGCCTTCCCAGGTCTGCAACCAGGATGCAGTGTGCATATACATTTTCAGTGTGCAGATAAGTCATGGCCTTAGCAGAGAGGAAAAGCATATTTAAAAATCAAGTTTAAAATGAGTAATGCAGCTACTCTGCAGGCTTATGGGACTAAGACAAATGATATATCTTCTGAGGATAACCCACAGAAATGGCAGGTGAATGTGCTTAGGCTAGAAGTGTGGTAGAACTGCACATCCCAGTGTTATTTAACATACTAGTAGGCAGACCTGACTGGGGGAACTTTGCTGCTGTCTTATCACGCTCAGCTGAAATTAGGTTTTAATTGTCCTCTCTTGTCTTGATAGAGGAACATCTATTCTTCTGATTGTGAAGGCTCAACAAGGAAAGTGTTAGTTTCCTGCAATCTAGCTTTACAACATAAATACTTGCATTCCCTGCTTATAAATACCTGCATTCCCTTTGCTTATAAATGTGCAAAGCCTTTTCTCCTGAGAGTATTGCCAGCATTATATAGAGTTTAAATAAAAATGTATCACTTCTGATAATATTTCTCACTGTGGACTTTAAAGTTACAGGAAACTGCAGAAGAAATGCAGCATGTTTACCTTAAGGGCCAAGAACAGTTGATGGGATTTTATTTGGTCTGAACGTGATGTTAAGAGGTAATCAGCAAAGGAAACTGCATGTGTATATTCACTTTCTCTCTCTCTTATGGATTGTGAGCAGGAAGCTTTGATTATTTTGTTTTTTTAATTTTTTATCTGCAAACCCTAGCATGTTGTCTTCAGGCAGAAGCCTGTGTATTTTAGACGTTTGAAGCAAGGGAGGGTCTTAATGTAGATTTGAAACTAGAGAAGATATTACTAATTTTAGATTTCTGTCCAGTTATGGAACTGTGCATAACTCTAGTCTAAATCTTCTTCTGTGGGAAGTAAAAAGTTCTGAGCCTGCAATTTCAGGTTTGTAATGATGACTCCTGTATCTTCTCTGACGTGATGTAAGGATAAACATTTTCACCATGAGAGTAGTTCAATGTCAGCAAAGCTCCAAGAGTCAGTGAAATCTCCATCCTTGGAGAGTTTCAAAACTAGGTAAGTTTTGAGCAACCTAATCCAAGTTTGAAGTTATGGCCTAGGGAGTTGACCTAGATGACCTCCAGAAGTCTGTCCTCATCTTAATTCCTACAAAAGTACTAAGTGATTTTGTTTATAGCCACTGCCTCTTGCTCAGGCCTCTCCCTTGATAGTGATGCCCGTAGGGTATGCTCTTACAGGAAGGAAAGGTATCACTCTGCTTACTTTCTTCATCTGAAAAAGCTTAATTTGAACCAAACCACTGTGATGTACTGAGTGATGGTGTGGTTACTGTGATTACTGAGAAACCCAGGAGTTAGGTACCAACAATGGCATCTACATCTGTGTTGGTAGTGGATGGTAGTCACCCAGATTTATTAACAGACTAAACAGAGCCCAAATATATTTCTAGACCACAATTTAGACAACTTTTGCATATTTTCAGTGTACAGTTGTGAGACAGCCTGATGGTTGAACAAGAGAGGGCAAGAGCTGGTGCAGACTTTAAATTGGAGGATGGTCTAATACAATTCTTCACTGGTGCTGCCTGAGAGAGGAGAGTGGGCTCTGTGAACCCATTTTTTGTCTTAGATTCTCCAGGTGGAAGCTGCTACCAGGTGACAAAGCACCTCTACCTTATGCAATACAGAATCACAGAATCATCTAGGTTGGAAAAGACCTTGAAGATCATCCAGTCCAACCATTAACCTGACACTGACCGTTCCCAACTACACCATATCCTTAAGCGCTGGGTCAACCCGACTCTTAAACACCTCCAGGGATGGAGACTCCACCCCTGCCATGGGCAGCCCATTCCAACGCCTAACAACCCATTCTGTAAAGAGATGCTTCCTAATATCCAGGCTAAACCTTCCCTGGCACAGCTTGAGGCCATTCCCTCTTGTCCTATCGCTTGTTACTTCATTAAAGAGACTCATCCCCAGCTCTCTGCAGCTTTCTTTCAGATAGTTGTACACTTCTTTACGAGAGGCAGCCCAACTGAGTTAAAAGTGAAGCATTCTAAAACAACTGAAATGACAAAAAGTAAAGGACACCTCCCCTCTCCCAGTGAATTTCTCTTCCTCGGCCAGTTATGAGTTGTCACTGTGCCAGCGTTCATGAAGCTTGCTTGTGCACCAGTCTAGGTTCATGCTTGTGCTGGAGGTGCCCTTCACCCACCAGACCCACCAGACTCAGCCCACCCATTCCTGGCTGCAGGGCAGGGTTGTGACAGCCAGCTCCAGGCTTCCTCCGGTGGGGCAGAGGTCAGAAGGCCAGGTATCCGCTTATGTTTGATAGTGGTTTAATAAACTTTGCACAAAAATCGCAGCCCCAAGAACCTGGCTTTTGGGTATGGGGAGCTGGACCTCATCCAGGAGATGGGGTTGCCGTGTCGGCTGTGCCACCCCGAGGCCCGGACAGGCACCGCACCCTTCCCGGGCTCTACAGCACCCTCCTAGGAAAACCAGGTTTGCTAAAGAGCAGGAGCTCACCAGCCATCCTTTACATTTAAGAGATTTTCTTTTCTCCTGAGCTATTTGTGCTCCCGTTTAATCACTTTAAACCACCCTTGGGACTGCCCTGCCTCTGCTGTTGCTTATCTTCAGATTTCTGAGGGATCAGCTGAGTATTAGAAGTGCTCAAGTGTTGAAGAGCTTTTCTATCGCTGTGGTTTAGTGCACCTGGATGAACTTGCTGACAAATCTAGCACTATGACTTACTGTAGATACTGAAGAGATGGGCTTGCTCCAGAAATTCTAGATGAACTTCAGAATTTATTGATGGCAGGGTTGCTTTCATTGTTTTCTTTTTCCATGCAGAAGTGTCAATATTTTTTTTTTCAATTTTCCATGAAGTTTTTTAGGTTTTTTTTGTTGTTAAACTTTTCCAAATCCCACTTGGACAATTTGAAAATAAAGGTTTGGGGTTTTTTTCTTTTTCTTTCTTTTTTTCCCTCCCCTTGAACAACCCTTTCAATGAGAAAATAAGCCTACTACCACACAAAATTAAATTATCCAAGTGATATCCCTGTGCTTCAGGAATCATTCCTACAGCTTTGAAATCAATGTGTGTGTGTGAAATTTCACCTTGTCTTTCCCCTCTGGGACAAAGTCTTCCCAAAGCCTTAGGTCTTTTTAGGTTGAGAAATACAACTCCCACTCATTCCTTGTAAGTACTTTTTGAAAACGGTACAGGAAAGCTACATAATTCATCAGTAAAGAGTTCTGGTTTCCAAATAGTTGAGTTGTATCTCCTTCCCTCCACCCCTTCTGTCTGTATTCACCCACTGACTAAAGCCAGGAACACGCAGTGAAATCGGCAGGCAGGTATTTAGCCCCAAATGTGTCTCCCTAGCTTTCGAAAACGTTAACAGAGCACTTACACAAGCTCACAGCAGGCTTAAAATGTGGTCATCCAGCAGGAAAACCCTTTGCTGAATTTCTTAAATACAGATCAAAATGCAGGCTCTGTGTGTTGCTTTTCATGCTCACTAGCCATTTCTCTAACCACTACAAACCTTAAGTTTTTCTAAGGAACACACAGCAAACACCCCACTACACACAGGAGCAATCTGAGCACTGGAATCGGCCAAATCTTATGGACTGGATGGATTGTGTAAGGATTCTTCTAGGTTAATAAGTGTTGAGGATTTTTTCCTTCAGAAGGGAAATTTCTAGGTTTTCTCTCCTCTGTGGAAAATGTGGAAACTTGTTATATCAGAGATTTATGCCTTTCTGTTACATTTTGTTGAAATTGGCCAGTGGTGGTAGTGATGACTGCTAAACAGACAAGGGCAGACATCTGGTCAGAGAGAAATCAGATGGCACTTGAGTAAAATGCAATTCTTGGACATTTTTAGCGCAGGTCATGCTCTGAGGCCATGTTTTATGACCTGTTTGTAGACATGCTGGCATGAGACCTGCCAGGAAGCAAGCCAATTAACGTTTCTAAGGCTGATTTTGTTCAGATGTTGTTCAGTCTCTTACAGGAGCCTCTTGCATCCTGCGTGGGAGCATCAGTGCTCCTGGGGGGTCATCCTCATCTCACAGATAAGAAAAGTTGAAGAAAAGTTGATGGAATTCAGCTGTAAGTGGTTGGTACCTTGAGATTCTCGGACAAATGGTAATTTCACATATACTCCTATTAAGTTTGGGAAATGGGTCTAAAAATGTCAATGTAGACAGGCTCAATTATTATAAAACAGAGTTTATACTAACATAAAGTATGCCAGATTGAAAGTTGGACCTCTCTTCTCCTAAACTTATGTTATTTAAAATGAACATGAAAAATCTGTGGTTTACTGGATCATCTTCACTTTAATCTTGTTGAGCAACTTTCGGTATTACCACATCTCAGTTACCAAATAAATCAGAGGGTCTCTCAGTGGAGTATGTAACTTTGTGTACAAGGCCATGATCTTATCTGTGCATTAAATGATAGTTTTTGACAACTTTGGAAGCCAGCATAAAAAAAAAAAATGTAGCATTAACAGATTATTATCAAAATAATAAAAAGCTGAGGAATAGATACTTAGATAACAGATAACATGTCTGAAATGGATTTCTCCCCTGCCCCCAGTAATAAATCCAGCTCCATAATGATAGTCCTCAGACTGAAGCTATGAGTCTGCAAACATGCACTTGTATAGTTCCTTTCTTCTAGGTGGGAAGAGCTCCAGGCTTTCGTGGAGTAAAGTTTCGTAATAGCGTTCTTATTATAAATCTTTGGTCTTAAGGTTTTCTGCCTTGGTTAGGAAAGTTCATTCAAGGTTGGCAGCTGGTACAAAAATGTTGGTCTGACCTCACAATCAAACTTTTATTTTTGATACAACTGACGGGAGCAAAACTTGACTGGTTGTGCACTTCTCCTCAGCAGACTTAAATTTCAGAATAGCAGTATGACAGACCTCAGCTGCAAGGGATTTAAATCCGAATGACTGGTTTGGACAGGAACAATCTCTGCCAGTGTTTGTACAGCAGTAGAGTATAATGTAGCCTGTATGTTTCCTGAGACCTTTGGGCAATGTTTTAATATGGACTTAAAGTACCTATTCAATTTATTTTTGCAGATGTTGTAGAATAGTACATCTAGTCTAACATGTTTAATGATGGTGGGTATGACACTTCATCTAGTTCTTCCTGTATTAAGTCCAGGAACTTATTGAACCATGAACATAATTTAGACTTTCATGAGCTGATGGATAGAGTCAACCACAACCTCATTATGTCCAACAAAGACAAATGTGAAGCTCTAGGATGGAATGACCTCATGTCAGGCTGGGCGCTGACTGGCTAGTGAGCAGCTCTGCAGGGAAAAGCCTGAGATTCCTGATGGACAACAAGTTCAACATGAGTCAGCAGTTGTGGTGAGGAAGGCCAGCTGAACATTGAAATGTGTTATCAGAAGCATAGCCAACACCTCAGAGGAAATGATCATTCCCCTCTACTCAGCACTCAGTGCCTCTGGAGTGCTGTGCCTGGTTTTGGGCCTTCCCATGTAAGAGATGTGTCAACTAACTGGAGTGAGTCCAATGGAGAGCAACTAAAATGGATGCGAGCTGGAACACATGATGTACCAGGAGAGATTGAGGGTGCTGGGCTTGTTTAGCTTGAAGTAGAGAAGGTTTGTGGGAGATGTAATTGCAGTTCTCCTCTGCCAAATGGAAAAGGAGGGGAGTTATAGAGAAGACAGAGCCAGGTTCTGCAGAGGTATACAGTGAAAGGAAAAGAAACAATGGGCATAAGCTGCAATAAAGGAAATTCTCACCAGACAGAAGGACTCTCCTTCCACCTGTCACCCTACCCCAGGAGTGGTGCAGCACTGGAACAGGTGCCCAGAGATGCTGTGGGACCTTCATGCTGGGAAATACTCAAAATTCCACTGGGCACAGCCCTGAGCAACCTGCTTTTGCTTTGAAATCGATCCTGCTGTTAGCAGGGGGTTGGAATACAGACTTCTAGAAGTCCTTTATAACCTGAATCTTTCTAGGATATCTGAGTATGTAGCAAGTTACTAAGAACTTGGAAGAGGATCGTGTCTTACAGAAACAGCTCAGAGTATTAACAGATGTGGAATCACAATGTTCCAGCAGAGCTCTGGCAGAGGCTGTGACTTGGTCTCCTAGGACATGAGCAAACATTTGTTAGGACACAGTCACACAGCACAATATATTTGCCTTTGAGCTGGCCATAACAGCTTATCGGTACAAAATGACTGTGCATTTCCTAACCTCTCTAACATTGCATGATTTGATCAATCACGTGAAGTACTATGTGCAAGACAGTCTGCCTTCTACAGGATGGAATGATGGAGCAGAAAATGGAAGAAAAGATAATGAACTATAGATAGAAAAGTAGAACCAGGAATGCTTTTGTAATTAATGATGCATTATCCATGTGACTACATGGAGAGGGGGGAGGTGTAGGTGTGTCCTACATGAGAGGATGGGACTCCGTGCCCCCATTAGCAGTGCCTGGTACAATGCATCACATGAGACCAGCTCCAATGCTACAAGCCTATTCCCCTCTTTCCTATTCAGTCTGTCACTGGCAGTGATCTCCAGGACTGTGACAATGTCAGCCAGGCCATCTCTAGTTAGATATAATCATCACATTAAAAAAATATTGAGAAAGAGCAAAGTCATCCATGTGAAGAACAGGATATAAATGCAGATTTTTCTCTTGCACTAAAACTACTAAATCATGTCTTCCCAGCCTGAAAACTCAGTTGTTTGCACATGAAATTGGAGAGAAGAAGATATTTACTCTACCTGATCCCTTTGGTTCCCTACTTTAAAAATGAAGAGCTTTGATCTGAAATTAATGAAAAAGAAGCATAATCTGTTTTATACAGATGTATCCAGGAGACTTTTCAAATAGTACTTTTTTTAAACTTTTTTTTTTTTTTCCCATTGAAGGCAAGGAAACTTAATAAAAAAAAGATCTTTTTTTTTCAAGCTGACACACAGAGCAATTTTTCTGTCTCACTCTTTAACAGAGTGTGCATGATATTGCTTTCTTGACTCCAGAGTTTACTCTTGTCCATGCAGATTTTAATCCCCATTTTACTGCTGGAAAATGCATGTGTTGAAGAAAAGGACTTTTGTGATCAGGATAGTAAGTGGAGTGACTGCAGGCTTTTAAAAGGTCCATTCTATATGACTTCTATATGCATTTATATATGACCACTGAGTTACCAGAGTTCTGTTGAGGGGCTTTTGAAAAATCATAAAAGTGTTGGCTGGTGGATGCCTCTGGAAATCTCTAGTTTATCCTCCCGCAAGGGCAAACTGCCAGCCAACACTAGGTCACATCAGTCATGGCTTTGCCTGTCTGAATCCTGAAGACCTCTGAAGATGGAGTTTCTGTGACACAGGAGCCCTTGAAAATTATACCCTGTCACCTGTGCTAACTCATCATCCCACAATAGGTAGCATAAAGTAGCTTTGCAGAATTCCATGACTAAAGAGGAGAATGTGCCTACAACTGCAGAAATAAAGATTAATTGTTTTTTTGCTTTTGCAATGAATTAGCGTATTATATTTTAATAGTTTAAGCCAGATCTATATTTGGCACTATACTTCTAGAAAAGATTAAAAGGCTTTTGTTCCACTGCTCCTCAGGCAGACCAGGTTGTGCAGAACTCTGGCAAGTTGCACCTTCAAAACCTTTAAGGACGTAGAGACTGCACAACATCTCTGGGCAACCTGTTCCTGTGCTTTGTTATATTACTGTGCATTTTTCCCATCCTTACATCTATTAAGAACCTCTCTTGATTCAATTTATTACCATTATCGATTGTTCTGTAGCTGGGCACCTACGACCCTGGCTCCTTATTCTCAGTAACAGCATGTCAGGAATTGGAAGGTAGCTTTAAGGTATCTCCAAAGATTTTCAGTATGATCAAGTTCCATTTCCTCAGCCTCTCCTCACAGGACAAATTCTCTAGCCCCTAGACAATCTTGCTTCTCCACTGAACTCATTCCAGTTTGTCAATATCTTTCTTGCACTGAAGGATCCAAACCTGGAAACAGTATTCCAGATGAGGTCTCATGAGCACCTAGTAAAGGAAAGAATAATTTTCCTCTATCTACTGTCTGTGCTTCTGTTAATACAGCATAGTATGCTGTTAGCCTTCACCACGGTCATGGTGCGCTGCCGATTCCTGCTTAGTCCATTGTTCACTAGGACCTCCAGTTCGTTTTCAAAGCCAGTCAAACCTTAGCAGGTAGTTAGTTCAGCTCAGGTGCAAGACTTTTTCATTTGTTAAGTTGAATTTCTTGAGATTCCTATAGGCCCTTCCTCCAGCCTGTCTAGGACTCTTTGAATAGTGGCTGTGCCCTTGAGTGTGACAAGTGTATCCCCGGTTTGGTATAATTTGCAAACTAGCTAATTGTCCACCCATGCAGACTGCAACTTCCCAACTTAGATACAGGGATGTTGTGGAGGAACACATTGAAAGCTTTGCTAAAGTCAAGATAAACAACATCCAGAGCCTTCCCCTCACTGTATATCTAGTCTTTTCATAACAGAACATAATCAGATTGTTCAGGTTTGATTTATCCTTGGTACATCCATGCTGACTGTTCCTCCCAGTCACCTTCTTCTTCTTCATAAGCCCAGAAATGGTTTCCTGGCCCTTGATTTTCCCAGGGACAGGAATGAGACTGACTGACCTGTAGTGTACTATATAGTCCTTTACATCTTTTTTGAAGATAAGTGCTATATTTGCCTTTCTCCAGGCACCAGGAAAATCCCCAATCTGCCTTTCAGACATGATGAGACTAGCCCCACTATGACATCATACAGTTTTCTCAGCACCTCTAGATCCATCCAGTCTGGTCCCGTGGATTTGCATGGGTTATTTCTCAAGAGATCCATGACTTGTCTCTCCACACACAGCGTCCTGGAAGACCTTGTTGGTGAAGACCAAGACAAAGAAGGCATACTGTATCTCAGCAGCTGTGAAGTTTGGGGTGGAGGGACCAGACATTGTGAAAATGAGGACAGGCAGAGCAAAGAAGAGCAATTTTCTGGACAGGGACTTGATTTCATTTTTTGCAGCTGGACTGAAGCTAATCATATTCCAGCTCTGGATGTAGGCAGTGATACTTACTCATCAAAAAAGAGACTAAGAGAAACATTCTCTCACATCAACAGCAGCTCCATAACCCCAGCCAGTAGCAAGGGTGAGTGTGTATGAGATACACATGCACATATACATGCACATACACATAGTATATATATACATATACATGTCTGGCCACACAAATCAGCACATGCAGAAATCGCAGCATTCCTGCAAGCATAAACAACACCCAGAGTTCATCCTGCTCCCTTCATTCCCTGTTCATGATGAAAGCCCATTAATGGATAATTTCTATGCATATAAATATATATATATATATATATATACACATGATATAGATCACTCCAGGCGCAGGTCTTAGACACCCAGTCTATCCAGGAGCTGGACCCTGGACCACCAAGTCTTCCCGGTTGCTGGCACCTGGGCATATGAATCCCAGAGGCTTGCAGCCCCACTCCAGTCCTGTACAATCCCAAAATACTCTTCAGAGAATACCTCCATAGGTGCTAACTCCCTTGCATCTATAAGATGACCTAGAGATTGTCTCCAGTTGACTCATCCAGTGGGTCTCACTCCCCGAAAATGGGGCTGGTCGCTGCCCAGTGGCAACCCTGGAGGGACCTGTGGTGCCCCAGTGGTTGTCCTCAGGTTACTGGGGTTTCCCCACCTGCCCTTGTTCCTCTGTGTTCCTTTGTGTTTGTGGAGATGAGCCTTTAGTCACACAGCCTAAGAAAAAGTTAATATGGTGTAGTATAAACAAACTGCAGAAACATTCACTGTAGTTTGTTTTGTTGGGTTTATTTTCAAAGCAGAACAAACTTGATCATTCATTCATATTTAATGTTTCTGTTGAGGAGGCTTCAGCTCTGCACAGATTGTTTCCTTCCACACCTTGCCCATCATCCCTGTGGGAGTCTTTGAGATACCATTCACACTGGATGTGGTCAGAAGGTGCAACTAGGGAAAATCAAACCATCAGGACAGCATCCAGTATAGCAGAGTTCTCAGAATGTTCCTGTGGGGACATAAGTGAAGAGTTGTGAAGCTTCTAGTCAGAACCAGATAGGGAAAACAAGGAAAGAAGTGCTCCATGCACTGTGCATTTTGATGCATTCCCCACGAGCAAAGTCAATCTCACGAGAACTGGCTGGATGCAACATCACTCTATGCTAATACTGTTACCTACACTCACCTGCTCAAGCTTGTAAAATGACATACTACACACAAAGACCAATTATGTGGTAGATTTGGGCATGGCATTGCAGTGGAAAGTATCTCCAAATGCTCAAAAGCTCTCTGCGGGTCTAGTCAGGCAGTTTTGGAGAGGGCAGCTCCTCACAGAGATGTCAGACCTGTCCCATTTCCAGTTCTGAAGAGCAGCTCCACCTGTGGAGTTTCTGATCGATTACGCAAGAGGAATCGTGTTGTGGACTTCAATCTCTTGCTACTGTGAGTTTGGCATAATCCCTGTTAGCAAAAATACAGTCTGTGTAGTAGGATGACACTGTCTACAGTGCAGCAGAGCAGAGCACTTTCTGGCCAATTGATACAAAAATATATCTGCAGATACTGCTTCCTGATGAACATTAATCTATTTTTAAAGGATTCCCTGAAATAGCTGTTTATGCTTTAGGAGTTTTTTACATTTTATCTAAAAGGAGGGATAATCATGGCTAAAACATTTTGACTGAATTTCCTATAGGCCTATATTCAAATATATGAGCACAGCATCTGTTTCGTATTTCCTTGACATACTGTCTGGGTCATCTTTTTATGTTTTGTGTCTCGTTCATGACACCTAGGACTTCTATTCAGTTTCCATGGAGAAAACACAGAGTTTTTGGCTTGGACTTAAATGAAGCAAAAAAAAATGGATTCTTTAAGTTTTTGTCCTACTCCTACTGCTTGTGTTATTAATTAGGCAAAATGGCAAGGAACTGCTGCTTAAAAATGTACATCTCTGTTTTGTCAGGTAGAAGAAAAACCTGGATATTTCTGTATATGTTTTATCATCATGGCAAGTGTTAAATGGTGCAAGTAATTTAACATTAATAATGCAATTGAATGAGCTTTCCTGTCAATTCAGCTGAGCACATTATGTGTAAAGCTCAGATTTCCCCCCCACACACCACTACAAAAGAATGTTCCCTTCTCAGACTTGGTCAAGAAAATTACTTCAGGAATAGAAATGAATTATATAAGGCTGTACCCTGGCCATCTGACAAGCTTACGTCTTCCCAGTAGGCACAGTACTAACTTTATCCCAGCACAGCGCTAGGGCTAATATGAGTCATCTGATAACCTCCTCATTGTGCACTGACCTCAACCTTGGACCGAAATAAACATAAATTAAATTACAAACCTATACTTGGTACTCTCACACTCTCTTTAGTGTCTCTGAAGCTGAGAAGTGTGGCAGACTTGGAGGCTTCGCTTTCTTTCCATCCGGCTGTTGTGAAATGGGAGCTGAGTCTCAGAACATGTTATTGCCTTTGTCCTTTAAAGACCCTGTGGGCCTGATCCTGTTCTCAGTGGGTTCAGTACTTGTGCTGCTCTGTGCATTGCAGGTGAATTACTTCTGACTGATGCTGCTGTAAGCGCGAGCAGGTGTCCTCTGTCATATGAGAAAAACTTTGCATCTTTCTTTGAAGAAGAATTTGCTTCTAATATCTAATTTCTCGACTTTCCCTCTGATTGCATTAATGGATGGGAATTCTGTAGTTTTACAATATTTTACCACTCTCCCTGCCTGAAAGACACATGCAAGTTGCAGATCTCCAGGAGGAGAATAGAGCATCTGAAGCAGAGGGGAAGGACTGGGGACAGGTTTTTTAGGATAAGCTCTTCTCTGAAATAAATCCACTTTGAAGACACAAATCTGCCCCCACCCCTCCAGCTAGAGGTCCCCTAGCTGAATGCTGCATCTAAGAATGGCCAGCTGAGATGTGCTCTACATGACAAGAGTGATGGCACTTTGCCACACATGGATATGGGTTTATCAGAGCATTGGACTGAGGCAAAGGTAACCTCAGCTCTGGGGCTCGCTCTGCCACCGACGTGCTTTGTGTCCTTGGGCCCTCAGCTCGCTGCATCTTTTCCCCATGTACAAAAAGGGGCCCACCACTAAGGTTGGACTGTTCCAAAGCTGTATGCTTTTTAGGGAAACATTTGGGGTTTGGTAGTTTGGAGAAGATTCCAGTGGGGCTCACTTACAGACAGTGCTGAGTATTGCTGCACCAAAAATATGACTGCTCATCTTCTAAAGCCTTGATTTAAAACTCACAGAGCTGTTTTCTGTCAGTAAATTATAGAACAACTCTACCTCAGACTCTGGAGCCATCCAGTCCTGATTTCTCTTGAAATAAATATTTTAAACTTCTCAGTGAAAAGCAGATGTGAAGTCATGTTATTCTACAGACTGTCTCTGTGCTGCTTGCTTTAAGGTGAGCCTTCCACCTTTCACTGTTGCTGCTGTGCGTTGGTCATTTATTCTCCAATATCTGAAACCACTAAAGCAGGAAAGTAATCTATGAAGAGAGAAGAGTGAATGCAACACTTTTTAATGTGCATTTTCAGATACCTTGTGCAAATACTCCCTAGAGGATTCAAAAAAATTTTCATGCATAAATTTACAAGGATACATATTTCTACAGCCAGTGAATAATTCTGTAAATAAGCACAGCCCTGCAACCAAACATATGCATGTAAACATGCCCACGTACACCTAAAGATTTGTACAAATCCTATTGGCTTTAATTTAGTTATTTATTAAGTTATTTGGCTTTAATAACTACCCATGTATCTCGACAGACTAAAGGTGAATCTGGCAGCAATTCTAAAGGTGAGTCAAGAAGTTTGGCTGGAAGACACTACTGAAACATGGAATAATTATTTCTAAAACCACCCTTAAAAATAGGGACTTGCAGGCAGTTCCAGCAGACTTTCAGTACTGAATCTGACCTGACTGAATATAACAGAGAGAAAAGACGATTATGTTCTGAGAAAGAGCAGACTCACTTAATTTGTACCCAAACTACCCCAGAATGAAAGGATTCTTTCATCTGAAGCATTCAGGCTCAATACACCTTTTGTTTTACATGAAGCCTGAGGTATTCACCTCCTGTCACTTTACTGGTAAAGTGTTTTACCTCCTTTATAACTTGATCAGAAGATCTTTGTACTCAGCAGAATGTTCCCTTTGATGCCAGTCAGGTTGGGATGATTTGTGCATCTCGTTTTTTAAAAAAGGACTAATGATTCAGAAGTGCATTCATTTTGAATGTCTAAAGTCAGGCACCTTGAAGAGTGTGATCCTGATAAGTGGTAAGAACCTATTTTGAAAATTAGACTTCTTTTTTTCAGCGTGTACCAAGAATACACAAACACAGCAGTACCTTGTGGAAATGTACTAATGAGCTCATGCGTAAGTTCAATCTTCTCTGGAATCAACATTCTTTGTGTCTGGGGTAAGAATTGTAACTTGAGACCAAGTATAGTGCCTCTGTAATAAGCATAGAAGGAAAAAAGTAAGCCTCTCTGTTTGGTTGTTTTTTTTTGTTTGTTTTTGTTTTTTTCTGCCACTGTAGAGACATCAGTATGCTTCCTGAGAAATCGATGAGATGTTTTGGCAATGTGTAGTCTTGGAAGTCCCATGGAATTCCCTGGTGTGGTTCTCCTTTTGCGAATGGCGATCACTTGGGAACAGCAGGGAAAGGAATGCATTTCATGATGATCCCTGCTTTTTGTTCCTCACCCATTTATCTGAATTACAATATCGGTCTGTGCCTCTGAATTTACGTGTTTAGGTTTTCAGTAACCTTACCACGAATTCTACCTGTTATAATACCCTTGAAAAGAACAGCTGCTGTGGTTGGGCTCTGGCCAAAGCCCCCTGAAAGACATTAAATAACTATCTAGTTTATATTTTTAATTTAAATCTGTGTCTGTTAGAAGGTCTTAGTCCATTCATTTTCACTTCTGATATAGGATCAAATTCTGCATACAGATATTATCTGGGGACTGAGAAGCCTTCCCCAGTGCTCTGTGGGTCTCTTGGACCTCAGTTACACTAATGTTGACTTGCAATAATCCTGATGGCTGCAGTCAAATTTCTGCATGTTTACCCAGGGATAATCAATAACTCTCTGATTTTGGAAACTGAGTGATTCTTTACTGGAACCGCCTTCACTTGTCTTCCTGTGAATTAAAAAATGGGGATCAAACATCCCTTCTTTCAAACAGTGAAGATGATAGTCCTTCTTTATTTGTGAGGCTTGGGAAATTACATTTTAACCAGGGCTGACTGAGAATCTTCTGTAAGAACAGTTTTCTGATGGAAAATGTATGTTGTCAGATACTGAGATTTTATGGGGAGAAAGCTTTTTATTTTCCCCTCTCTCCCTTGAGATGACTGGAGGGAGGGATCCTTGGTTGTCTGCTCACAAGTTCCAGCTTCAGAGGAACAGTGAAACACAGGAGCAGTTCTCAAGTGGGGATGCACAGCAACCATTTCCCTGCCTGCCCCACTCAACAGCATCTCTGGCAGTCAGGCACTGGAAAGGGGAGAAGCAGAAGGACACAGGACTTTGTTGCTCAGCCTTATGGTTCCTATAAAGAACTACTGTCAAATTCTCTTTCTCCTTAGAAGCAGACAGGGAAAATGGGGGAAGAAATAAATGGCTAGATAAGGCACCGAACCTCTTAATAGCATGCATCTCGTGAGTCACAATTTCCATTAGTGTCTTTCTGATGCAGAGAACTAAGAACAAGTGAAAGACAGGCAAATGGTGTTCCTTCAGGTTATCATTTAGTTGGGTGTAAGACGTCAGGTGAATTCACCTGGCATGAGGCAGGAGTAGTCTGTGCAGCTTGATATTGCTTTGTTGCTACAGTGTTCTGCCTCAGCCAGATCCATCTGCAATTTTCCACATAACTCAGAAATAAGCAGCAGATGAGACATCTCCTTATAGCAGTATGTAGCATGGGCACAGATATCTCGGAATCTATCAGTATAAGATGGATAGGCTTACAGGTAATTGAAGGAATGCCGGAAGCAAATCCATTTAATGGGTTTTCAGTAGCACTGATGTCCTTCTAATAATACAGGCACAGGAATGAATCTCAGGTCAGTGTTGCCCATAGAAGATGTCAAGGAGACTGGAGGAGGAGCAGTCCTGTTTCAGAACGTGTACTTGCATTACCTTGCAGAAACATCTGCCCAGGAGGCCCACTGGAGTGGAAATCAGTTTGATCCTTACAATGTTCATGTGGGATGTGGGTGCCCCTGCTTGGTACAGAGCACTGTTTGGCTGCAGAAAACCAAATCTCTTCAGGAGCCCTCCTCAGAAGGCTTGGGAAAAAATTTTCTTTAACCTTTCTCGTACATTGTTTGGAGAGCATACATTGAGCATTTTACTGGGCTACAATGGTCCCTACAGCCTGGGCATCAGGTGTTGCACATACCTCAGCATTTGCAGAATTACCTCAGCAATTGCAGAACTATTGGTCACTTTGCACTCACAAAAATAGATTGGATTCTTAAGGCTCCATTCCAATAGCTGGCTCTGATGACAGCTCAAAATGCCTTACAAAATGAAATACAGTTATTGCTATTTCTGTCCTGAGCTAATCTATGGGGTTTTTTTTTAATTATTCTTAAATATTAATAGCAATGTCTCTACAAAAGATCTAAAGTCTAGAATTCCACATTTACCAATCATTTAGTCAAACAGTTCCTCGTGTTAGGTGCTATTTATGCTAAAAAGGCTAAAGGAGCACTTCTCAATTGGGTAAAAAACTGCAGGATTAGGATCACTGTCGTTATGCAAAATGGTTCCCTTGGGAAAAATCCTAGAGAATCTGCTCCTGAGAACCTACTGGAAATGAGAGGGGTTTTGTTTGTTTTTAAAAGCCTGGAATACTTCATTTATTTTTAGATGTCTGGCAATTAATCTGTCTGCTTTAGGGATGCTTAAGCTCCTCATATAATCAAGTAAGGTTGCTTATTTTTCATCCAGTGTCAAGATGTCAACAATAGTTTTGATTACATAGACCTGTCAGTTCGGTTATGTTTGCTTAATTGACAGTGTTACTCTGATGAAGTCTTGTTTGCAAATACTTAGTTCTCAGGGTTTGGCTGGCCTATTGCACAGACAGGATATAACAGAAAATGGTTAGGAGATTATATTTTTATAAAGAAAGCCTCCTTCCTAAAAATCAGGGGCTACTCAATCCAGAGTTCTACAAAGGGTTGTTATATGATGATGTGCAAACACAGAAATGGAAATTTCTATTTTTTCAGGGCTGCAAAACTGAAATATGACAGTAGCTTAACTGCACAAATTCAAAAAACCAGTTTCCATGACAAATTTAAGGCTCCTCTTAATTTTTTAACAAATAATTTAGGGATTTTCCCACAGAGGCTAATTGATTCCAGTGTGAGCAAAATCAGAAAGAAATTCCATTCTGAACTGAAGCAACTAGAGTTTGAAACCTTGCTGAAAAGCTATGGGAGAGGCATTATGCATTTTTCATAGAAAGCAATGAAATATTAATCCCCTTAAGTGACTTAGATGAGCACTATAAAAAAAAAGTATCAGAACTGGGGCAAAAGAACTGCATTATTTAACCACAGCCTCTTCATTACATGTTATTAAAAAGATGTTCGATATTTTGAGAGGAAAAAGTCTTTTATAGTTCTGGTTATTAGGGTAAAAAATTAAAATCTATTCGGTCTTGGGAGAGAGAACAGAGGCTGTAAGGAGATGTTCCCCAGCCCTTCTTTCCCCTGTCTTCTAAAGAAGCAAGCATCATTATAACTAAGAAATTTTGTTTGACACCTTTATGGGCACATCCGCTGTGCTGGAACATCATTTTACGAGACTACTCATCAGAAAAACCCTCAGCAAAGTTAGAGCCTAACTCCACCAGCGCTGACACGCTGGGCTCCCTCTGAGCGATCCCAAAGAGGTTAGCGGGATTCCACCAGCTGAAGAAAGTTGCTCCCCTGCCTGTCCCTACAACAGTACCTAAGTTACTATATAAGGCTTCTCATGAGTACAAGATTGTGTAATATTTGTTTGTTATAATCATAATCCATTGGGTGTTGACATCTTCACAGCAAGCCTTGACCCAGCAAGGATATACGAGGTTAACTGCATGTACATCTCATTAAACTCAGAAGGGTGATTCAGGAAGGTCCCTGTGTTATTTTGCAGGCAGCTTTTGCCTGTTCAGGGTTGGTTGGTTTTTTTTTTTGTTGTTTTTTTTTTTTTAAAGAGTGGTGCTGCTCTTATTCCTCCTCACAAGAGCTGAGGCTTGGTTTGGCAGCCATTAGGAAACTTGGATTTAAGTGGATAAGACAGTGCTAATAGGAGGGATGTCATGGAAAAAGTGTGATTCATTGCTTTGAGCTGTGTACAGAGCTCAAATACTTGTTTTAATTTGGTGTTAGGTGCCAAACTACATATCTATAGTTTGACACCAGGACTAGGAGAGATCGCTTTTCCCTTTACTTACTGATCCTGAAACTCCTCCTCCCCTTCTGGGGAGCCTTTCCTGACTGTCTCAGGTTGATCACATCCCAGTTAGATAATTAGATATCAGTGCTGTAGACATGCTCTGCAAGTAGCTGGAGCTTGGAGAATATACCCTTTCCTTGGAACTCCTTACTCTCTAGGAAGTTTTATAACAAAGTTTTCCCAGATCTGCTTCCCAGATTAACACATGAGGCTTTAAACTGCATCTCACGCTTAAAGTTGTGATCCTGCCAAGTTCCAAATCTTGAAAAATCCTAAAATTGGAGGACCCATATCAGACAGATCTTCAGTGTAGCTCTCTACTTCCATTGCTGTTTAACACATTTTTCAGGATTCCTTAAGTTGTAGCACAGTGGTGGTATATATAGTAAGGAAAGGGTAATGGCTATTGTTTCCTATATAATGTACATTTAAGCACAAGAGAACACTGTATTTCTGATAAAACAAGGTAGGCAACATCCACTTGTATTCACCTTGCAGACACAGGAACCTCTCCCCGGTCACCATGACCTTTGAAGGTGATAGAAACTGGTCTTTGAATGACATTGGCGGGCTCCATCAGCACCATAAAAAGCATCCTGACTGATGCCATAGACTTGTGTATGTCCAGCTGGCTTAAGCACTCCCTAACTCCATCTTCCTCTGCTGTGGATAATACTTCACTCCCACAGACTCCGCTGTTAGGTTCAGTGTCCTCAGAGGCTTGAGGTCCAACTTTGCTGGTAACAACTAATGCAAAGAAAAGAGCAATGAATACCTCAGTCTTTTTCTTGTCCTTTGTCCCTACGTCTCCTGCCTCACTGAGGAATGGGATCATTTACCTATTAGCCTTCTTTTTTCTGCCTGTTTAGGGACCCTGTTCCCATTGCCCTGAAATTTGATTCGGTCTGAAAGCTTGTGGTTCTCCAGAGGTTTCCAGAAAGCTCAGGCGTGAATGGAGATGATTTTTCATGGGTAATTCCTACCAGATATTTATTTCATCCTCACCTTATCAGTGGCCCTAATGGTTTTTATCCAGCTTCTCGGCAATGCCCCACTGATTTTCAGCAGTTTTCATCCAGGGGAAGAGATGACTCAAGTTACAAGGCTGATGCTTACATCTGTTTCTTATTGCTTCGTATTCAAAGATCATCTTATTGTTCCAGTGGTCAAGAAGAGGGGAAGTTATTTCTGTTCTTTATAGCAATTAAGACGGGAGGACTGTGTGAATGGAATTAGTCTGCGTACTGGTTTTTGTACATCAGGTCCCTCTGTTGGGTTTTAATTGAGTTTGCTGTCTATTTGGTCTATATTCAGTGAAAACAGTCCCAAAATACTGTCACTAAGTGCAATGATCATACTACTGTTTTCTTAGAAGAGTCTGGTAAAGCCATTTCCACTCCAGCTAGGAGGTTTCCTGTTGATCTTAAGACTTTTCAAATAACATTTTTTCATGTTGGTTGTCTACCTCGGGGCTAATTTGCTTGTTTGTTTTTATTTGGAAAGCTTCTTCTAAAACAAACAAAGGGGAGAAAAAGGATTTGGCTGCCTGTGAAACAAAGCTGGTAGAAAATGTTTTGCTTTGCCTGTCAAAAATTATTACATTCATTTTGCTGTAAAGCTCTACTACTTTTTGAGCAGAGATGGAAAATCTGGCAGGGAGGCTGTTCTGATGTCATCATGTGCTTTGACATCCTTGAAGAAATTTGCTCAATACATTCCTTTAACATGTATTTCCTTAGAGACTTGTCAGAGATTTACTACCAAAATCCTGAGGATTTCTTTGCACCAAGAAGACCAGATGTTTCCACATCAGTAGGAGGGGCTGCACTGGATAACCAAGACCTTGTTGTTCCTGTTCCTGCAGGATGGATAGGTGGCAGACCTGAGGGCTGTTTCTCCAGTGCTCTCTGTGCCCGCAGGCAGGACACTGGGGAGGGTGCGTGTGTCAGGTGTAGAGGTGCATGGAGTGGGATGAATGGAGAGGCAGCCTGAGATAAAGACAATGAGCTCTAGAAGTCTCATCATTTCCATTCCAGGGGTGACCAGAAATCCCTGTGAAGGTCAGTTGGAAGTTACAGACAGGACAAATTCTTTCCCTGCTCTTTACAGGTGGGATTGGGATGGACAGGGAGAGCAAGCAGAAAGAGCTGCGTGGCTCCAGGGAGCAGCATTCCTTCTGCTTTCTCTCTTGTGTGCAACTGCTCAGTCTACAGCCTACACTCACACTAACAATACCTAGTGAGAAAAATGGACAGACAACCTTTACAGAGACCCTCCACTCAAAGTGAGGATAATGAAGATGCCTTACAGGTGAGGACAGATGTGGGGCTGGGAGATACAGTATTTACATGTACTGAGGGATTATCAGTCAATAGGATGAGGACAGACAGACATGCTACTGGGGGGACAGAGTTGTATGGAACCATGGTGGTGGAGAAGACCTCGTGCAGATAGGATATTCCTCACAGCCCTGTACGTGCATGTTGGGGACACACAGGATGAGGGCTTACCTTGGGGCCAGTGAGTTCCCTTCACATTAGAACTATACAAATCTCACTAAAATCTTTCTTCATCATTCTCGATAGTGACATGCAGTGGTGGCATAAAATGAAGGAGGTAACATGTTACAATACAGGCAACATCTAGCAACCAGTTATAACTTGTAACAAGCAACAAATTTAAACGTAACAAGTTTCCACAGGTTTTTTGGGGGTTGTTTCAGGTTTGGGACTTTTTAAAGAATGTTTAAATGGGCTGCATGTGCACATGTCTGTAGAGATGCCCTCAGTAGAAGTTCCACTGGCTGACCCCAGGCTCACAGGGATGGGTGTTAAGGGATGCTATAAGTGGCCACCATCTCCAGCAGCTCCAGAACCTAGCGATTTCTCCTGCCTGGATGCTGGAGCCCAGCCCTGTGTGTCCGGAGACCCAGGGTTCTCCATCCTGGGCCAGTGGACATGGCTGTTGCTTTTCCATTTGCAGATTGAACCAGTAGCGAGGCTGAGTGTGTACCCAAGAGACACACACTCTGGCACAGCTGGCAGCACAGACCACCACAGACGAGTCACTGCCTTCCGCAGCACCCACATGTAACGACTCACATAAAACACAGCTATAGGCAGATAAATTTTCTTCCACCTCTCCAGCTGCTCAGGATTGAAGTTCACCAGTGAAGACACATACACAATGCTCTTCAGGTTCAGAAGCACAGACACACGTGTTCCTGGATTCACTGAGTACCAGTACACCACCTCTCCATCTGACACCCCTGCCCAGATCCCAGCCCCTCTTACCCACCCCACAGGACCAGCAGGTCCAACTCAGTGCTCACTGGCAAGCAGACACACTCACACACTCATCTCACAGGCACCCCACACTTACGGGACCCCTCCAAATACCAGCACAGACCCTCTGCACACCTGATACCCTTGCCCAGACCCAGGGCCTCCTACTCGCCGGCTGGTGCAGCTTGGAGCTTGCCAGGGAATTGCAGAGGCAGAGCCCACACACCCCAGACTGGGGGAGACACGAGCACTCTCCCCCCAGCACCCGGTATAGGGGTTGTGACCCATGGTCCCAATCCAGCTGCTGGCGCTGAGCCCCTCACTCGCCCTGCTCCCCCCAGCAGCTGAGCCTGGTACACACAGACACTGGCCCTGACCCAGGGGCTGGGCTGAGCCCCTCACCCACCCCAGCACCCAGCACCAACACCTGGGGTCCTGCACCCCCTCGGACCCCAGGTCTGGCACCTTGTCCACTCACAGGGTACCCCCAGCTGCTGGCACCTTGTCCTTACAGCGCTGACACACACGGGGCAGGGAGTGAGATCACAGCGAGAGGGTGTGAAGGAAGGGTTTCATGAGAAACCAGGACAGACTGCAGTGATCGGGGGCAGGGCTGGGTCAGACAAGTGCCTACACACCATCAGCAACTGCTCACACATGACCCATCTCCTCCTCTCTGTCACCCCGCTTCCCCTAAATGGTCCTCAACAAGTTTTGCATTGTCCCACAGGCCCCCCTTGAATATCCCAAATCATCCCGTTCCTCTTGTCTTTGCAGTTACAAAGCCCAGGCTGGCCTTCTCCAAAACCGTGTCTGGAATTTCTTGGTGCCCCATCAGTTAGTGGGACTGAAGACTTTTGGTGTTTTTCATTGCTTCCATTATCCTTTATCTATCAGATTTGTGTCTCTGTGTTTTTCTTTCTCTCTTCCCCTTTATTATCACCTTTGCATTGAAAGGGTCCTTGATTGGAATACCTTAATGAAGCAGATGCTCTCTCCTTCCACATACCCTTACACAGGGTACAAGGCACTGAGGTGGATCATTAACGAACACCTAGGAGAAAGTTACAGGAACCCTTACAAGGTAATGTCACTTATTTTTCTCTTCCAACATACAGATACGTATTCTCACTTTATTATTAACTTCATAACGAATAACTGATAGTGGTGTTGTTTTAATGATACCGCTCTCTCAAACCTCCATTGGATTATATGCATGCAAGCACAAGTCTACTATGAATTTTCTGTTGGAAACATCACCAGCTAAAAAGCCTTAGAGGTGCCACTGGCAGTATGTGCAATGGTATCAGCTGGGACTCCTAGCAATGGCTTTCTGTATCTGGGCTAAAGTAATTTTCCTCACTATGCGTTTGGAAGAAGAAGGAGGGCTGTAAATATCACTTGCACACAAATGGAGATGTACTAAATGACACATCAGGATTTTAAAGAATTGCTTGTTGTTTTGGAAATAATGCCCTTCTCTTGCATGGAGGGGGACTCTCTAGAAATGTTTGGGAAACTGAGCCAAACTTAGATAGAAGGATTAGGAGCAGAAGGGGGGTGAAAGATGAGGAAGGGTAGAACAGTCAACTGAAAGGGCTGGGAGACTATAGAAGATGGGAACAGGAGGATGGGACATGGGCAGGAGACAAGGTACTGGATGGCAGGATAAACATCTGGGACCAGCTCAGGGACTGTAGGACAGAAATAAATTAAGGAATGGAAACTGAATGACAGAGTGCAGGAGCAAAAGGGGTTGAACAGAACTAAAAGAGGACAAACTCCAGCTGAAGGGTGGACAGACATCTCAAAGGAGTTGCGTCTGATACTGCAGAACCTGCAGTTGGACACAGTGTTTGTACACCTCGGTGATTCGAAGCTGCCTAGCAAATAGTTGCGAAGCCCACCATCTTCTGCTGGTGATGGGTCTGCACAATGTTATTATCTTCTGCCCCACGCATTCATTTGCTCACACAGCATGTGAGTCTAAAAATTGTGACCATCTGGCAGGCCAGCATGTTTTTCGTTCTGTGGTAAATAGAACCCTGGAGTCCCTGAAATACTTCTAAGGGGTCTCTATGAAAGGCATCTAAGAAAAAACAGGTTTATGTGGAAAATACTTAAGGGATTTGGAAATAGAGGTTTAAAAGAAGTTTAAGAGTTACTCATCTGCAGGATAAAAGTTTGGGGAATTTATTTTCAGTTTTAGTTTTCTGAAAGCCCAAGACAAACGCAGCATTAAAGGCACTTTAGGTTTACAGAAGTAAGTCCTTGGAAGCTAGGAAATGCTTGCGTGAAAGCTTCTGGTACAACCTGCTTTGCCTTCCCCTTCTCTCTTTATTCCAGTATCGTGACACAATTTTTAGTCACACAGTGGTCTATTTTTGCAAGTACAAGAACAGAACCTGTCCTCATTCAATGCACAGAAAAGATAGTGCTCCAGGAATAGTCCTGGGTGATATAGTGAATGAAACTCTCATCTTCAGCTTATCATGGAAGTGTAAGTCTTCCTCCATCGGTTAATGGTGGCACAAGCATCCTATCCAAAGTGTAGCGTAGAGGCAGACTGTGTAGTATTTTGTAAATGTGAAAGCATTGGAAAGCATACACTGCTTTGTTATAAAATTACAGCTGTAATCTTCATGGTACAGGGAGACAGTTTATTCAGGTGTGCAGGTGTGACCATTGTGTGTGCGTGCACATGTGAATTCCTTGTGCTATGGCTGATGTTATATCTCTATAACATCTCTGCTGAGTTTGCTGGCTTTTCTTCAAATGTGTAATTAAAGGTGAAAGGAGGGAACTTTATACAGAAGAATGAAAGGAAACAGCAGCCCAGAGAACTGGGATGGATGCTTTCCTACCAGAAAATAGTCAGGGTTGCTTCTAATGGGAAAACTGGGAAGTCTTACCACTGCCCATGATGGCAAAGGTGGAAACTGCAGCGTGATGGAAACGTGGGTATTGTTGGAGGCCTGAACCCTTCTCACCCTGTTGCCATCTGATGCTTTGAGATCTGCAGTTACACAAATTCAGATTTCTTAGTATATTTTCTTCCCTCTTACAGTGTAGTTAGCATGAATATGAAAGCCAATGTTTCATTTCCCATATTCAGTGAAGTGACTCCTCTTTCCTAGCATAAGTGTGTCTAGCATTCTGCCAGATGATGAGAGTAACATTTCAGACCTACGCCTTCACTCGGACTAGGATAAAGAGACTGAAGGCTCTAAAGAATTTGGCCATTAACATTTGATACCATATCAGTTGGCTGCTCTGATGCCTGGAAGCATGCTAATAAACAGATAGGTTAGTTCCTGGTAAGAGAACAAAACAGGAGAACTTCTGTTTCTAAGTGGTATGGCTAACAGCTTCAGGGCATAAGCTAATTTTGCTCCCCTCTCCTGTTTAGCACTTTCATTTATAGATTTATGAGTAAGTAGGGAGGTATGAAGCTGGCTGTAGTTGGTACTGTGCATAAATGTAAATGACCATTTCAAATGTGGATGTGCTGCCAGCTATTACATTTTTTTTTTTATTTCCCTGGCTATTGCTCTTTTTAGACCACCGGGATTTGTTTTACGTGTGGAATATTTTGGCTCCTGGGAGATGAATTCTACCTCAGGGCCTCCAGCCTGTGGGAGGTTAGGTTGTGCCTCCTAGGCTGCATGTTAAGGTGTTGATGCATGATTTCAGAGGTTGATAGTTCACTAAAGTTACTGCAGGTATGAAGGACTGTTTGTTTTTCTTCTGGTCTCTTCAGTTGATATGGGTGAGTATTACAAGACGTCACATGAGCAAAGCATCTCTAGCTGTTCTCCTGGTTGCCCAGTGTCTCCTTCCAGTGAGCCAGGCAGTCAGACACCATCTTCAGGGCTTACTGGGCAGGATCTAGTCCCAGTAAGGTTTTTGGAAAAGGGATATGAAAAGTATACTGACTTTGATACTGGGGGCCACTCTTCTTCAAGTAAGTGAAGAAACTAGTAGGGTCAGGAGGAGGAGATGCTCTGTAACTGGGAGGAGTACCTGAATGTGGGAAGCAGGAGACAGGGGTAGCACAGGAGCCATGGATGAGAGAATTGGAAAGTTCAGGAGAAGATGGTGTGACTGGGAAACCCAAAAAGGCAGGAAGTGGATAAGAATTTCCGCATGCGCTAGATGCAAATCTAAATAGCCACTTGGGGTATCTTAGTTTTGGAGTCCTTGCCTTGAGGATGTCTGAGTTTGGTTTTCCTGAGAAAATGTTACATACCCATAATTTTGTGGCAGCTGCAGTGCTGAGCACATCAAATCCAGCGAAAGAGAGCTAAAGGGAATCCAAAGGGTGGCAGCATTACCCAAAATGCCGACCCACGTTCAGGGGTGCATAAGACATTCAAGGGACCGTTTGGCTTGTTGAAGATGAACTGCTGTGCTGCAGATTGACAGGTACCTGTAAGGGCCAGGCTCGGGGCAGGGTGGGGGGGGGCAATGTCCAGCTTCTGGAGTAGGATGAAAGCCCAGAGTCAGGTGTCCTGCTGTGATGGAGAAAGAAACAAATTTTCCCATGTATCTTTGACAGGGTTTTTGTGCACCACGGCATTAGCGACTGACATAGCCTGGGGAAGAATGTGGTCATGAACCATAGCAACATGCCACACCTGAGCTCGGAGGTGTGAACACAGTTACTGGCACCTTTAGGAGGCCCTGTACTTGTGGTGTTGGCTTCAGACCTAGCAGCCAAATCACCCCGCAGAGAGTGTTATGGTGCTGCTGTGTGGCTTTCTGGAGGGTTGCATCGGGGTTCGCCTCTTGCCTCTCCTTGACATCTCTGGATCTTCCTTGCCGTTCTTCTCCAGCTTTGCAAATTGTGTAGCGTTGCAAGATGCTGGCCCAGCAAGATCTGCATGGAGGCTGAACGGTGGCAGCTGGCATCGCCTCTTAATATAGCAGTGAGGGGTGTGGCTGCACAGGCAATGTGGTGCAGATCAGTTTGGGAACAGGCTGTGTGCTAAAAAGAGTTTAGTTGCACGTTGCAAAGGCTTATGGCTTTAATACTGAGTCTGAGGTGCAGCGTAAGTACACAAGAGGGAAATACAGTGACTTCTTAAAGCTTCCAGGAGCAAGCACAGGTGGTGCATAGCAGCCTGGGTGCCTACTCAGGGGTGGACTGTGGTAGGAGGAGAGCAGAGCGGGTAGACGTGGCTGGATGGGACTGCAGCTCGTGTGGAGCCACCCCAGCTGTCTGTAACACTGCTAGCTCAGGTAACGTGAAGACCAGAGCTGTGGCAGCATGAAATGTCTGCGTGGGCTGGAAAATCGCCCTGCAAACCGTGGCGGAGCTCCACGCTGTCTCTGCTATGCTGCCTGAAGCTTGCTCGTTTAAAGCCAGTACAGGATGAGCTCAATCACAGCAGTGATTGCAACGTAGACATGCCCTGTATCCTCTTATAAACCTTGGGAGCTTTTCCATCCCTCCAAAAAGCTGTTTTTAAAGGATTTCTCAATAGTTAATCACGTGAATGAATAAATCATAATTATGATTCAAATAATCATGTGAATGAATAATTCATTGTAATAATTGAAAAAGGAATCTCAGCAAGAAGCATTTTACTATTGCAAATGTAAACACTGATTCATTTTTTTGAAAGAAAAGGTATATTTTCCAGCAAAGTATTTTTCATCCTGTTGCCATACCCTAATTATGTATAACATGAAAGAAAAATATTCTTCTTTGTGCGACAGCCATATTCATATCAATGCAAAAACATGCTTCCTTTTGCAACAGCCGTCTTCAATGCTAATGAGTGAGAAAGGAAAAAGGATTAAGTGACATTTAAAACATATTCACCTCCTTCCTGAGGACAGAGCCAAACAAGGCAGCCATAGTCAGCCGGTCAAAATGTCCAGAGCCTGAAGTAACTGAATATCGCCAGCTAGTTAGAGAGGAATTGGGAGGAGGGGTAAAGAGGGGAGTGTTTTCTTCTAGATCTGTGCTGCTAAGAGAGTGTAGGCTAAGCATATGGCTCGCAGCCAGCAAAGGCATCAGATACTACGATGATAAAAGCCTGGTTAATAATATTTAGCACCGACAAAGGGCTTTCAAGGGAAAGACAGACTTTCGTCCGGGGAAGGATGGAAACAGCCTCACCTGATAGCCCCATTTTCAGAGGGAGAAAGTACACCGTCACGAGTTTCTCTATGCTTGCAGATGCCAAGCGTGACATGGATGGAGCAAGCCACAGGTTTCTAAAGCCAAAAGAGCTGGTAGTCTGATTGCCTGTGAAATGCAGTTTTGGCTCCCAGGGAGACTAAGTGCTGACTGTGTGGCGGTAAACAAAAAAATGAGCAAGCTGCTTGGTACCTGAGAGGAGGGGGGAATTCCATCCACCCCAAATGAGAGGAGAGCAGCTGTATTTACCTGTGTCTTTCCCCGTTTGCCCTCTTCACTGTCTGACAGGTTGTCTCCATCTGTGGCCGGTCCGATGCCACTGCCGTGCTTGCATCATGGCAATGACATTAATAAATGGAGGCCCGCGAGCCACAGGCATGGAGCGACTGGCTCAAGGTCAACTACAGCCTGCGGCAGGGACGGCGACACCGGGGGGCTCCGGGGTCCCGCGGCTCAGCTCTGGGCACTGACCGGAGCCGGGTGGTGCTTTGACAGTCCCCGGCAGGGTTTTTGGCTGATGGGGCTGGGGCAGGTTTTCACGGTGGAGGGGTGGGGGAAAGAAGGGAGGGGGGAGCGGTGCCACCCCTTGGGCAAGGTCTTGCGAAGCGCCTGGCCGGAGAGCTGCCGCCTCGGGGGTGTCGTGTGTGTGTGTGTGTCCCCACCAAAATAAAAGAAGCCAGACGCCCCTGGAGAGGGCGGGGGGGGGGGGGGGGGGGGGGGATGAAGGAGGATGGGGGGGGTGAAGGAGGTGGAGGGGCGAGCACCAGCCTCCGCGCACGTCCCCGGGTGCGTGCGTGTGTCTCGCTGCGTGGGTGCGCGCATCGCGCTGGATCCGAGCGTGGCCGTGCCGGCGCTGCCGGGAGCTGCGTGTCTCTGCCTCCGCGGCTCCCCGCGTGCCTCCGCTCACGGGTGCGTGTCTCTGCGCGCGTCCGGGGGGGACCCGCGTGTGCCTCGCTCCCTCTCCCCCCGCGTAACCGCCCGCGTGTGTGTGTGTGCTCGTACACCCCCCCCTCCCCGCCGCCTCCCCGCCCGTCTGTCTGTCTGTCTGTCTGTCTGTGTGTGCGCGGCGGGGGGGGCAGAGCCCGCCTGGACCGGGACCGGGGGGGCCGGGCCCGGGGGAGGAGCCGCGCCGCGCCGGGAGCCCCGCGGAGCCGGCGGGCGAGCGCGGCAGCACCGAGGCGCAACAGGCGGGGCGGGGGGCGGCGGCAGGCGGATGGCGGCGGGCGGCGGGCGCTGAAGGCGCCGGGGGGGGCGGTGGGGGGGGGCGGCGGCGGCCCCGGGGCAGAGCGGGCGGGATGCGGGCGGAGGAGCCGCTGGCGCTGGCGGCCCCGCGGGCGGGCGAGGCGGAGGTGGAGGCGCCGGGCGAGGAGCGGAGCGGCGGGAGCTGCTGCAGCAGCGAGCGGCTGGTGATCAACATCTCGGGGCTGCGGTTCGAGACGCAGCTGCGGACCCTCTCCATCTTCCCCGACACGCTGCTGGGGGACCCCAGCCGCCGGGTGCGGTACTTCGACCCGCTCCGCAACGAGTACTTCTTCGACCGCAACCGGCCCAGCTTCGACGCCATCCTCTACTACTACCAGTCCGGGGGGCGGCTCCGCCGGCCGGTCCATGTGCCCCTCGACATCTTCCTGGAGGAGATCCGCTTCTACCAGCTGGGCCAGGAGGCCATCGAGACCTTCCGGGAGGACGAGGGCTTCATTCAAGAGGAGGAGAAGCCCCTGCCCCAGCACCACTTCCAGCGCCAGGTCTGGCTGCTCTTTGAGTATCCCGAGAGCTCCGGGCCGGCCCGGGCCATCGCCATCGTCTCCGTGCTGGTCATCCTCATCTCCATCGTCATCTTCTGCCTGGAGACCCTGCCCGAGTTTCGCCAGGAGCCCAAGGGCGCCCAGCCCGGCTTTGGGGAGGCGGCACTGCCCGGTGACGAGGCGCTGCTGCTGCCGCCGCCGCCGCCACCGAGCGGGACTCCACCGCCCCTGCGCCCCGCTGCCGGCGCCGGCCCCTTCTTCACTGACCCCTTCTTCCTCATCGAGACCCTGTGCATCATCTGGTTCTCCTTTGAGCTCCTCGTCCGCTTTTTCGCCTGCCCCAGCAAGCCCGAGTTCTCCCGCAACATCATGAACATCATTGACATCGTGGCCATCATCCCCTACTTCATCACCCTGGGCACCGAGCTGGCCCAGCAGCAGCAGCAGAAGCAGCAGCCCGGCAGCAGCAGCAACAACGGGGGCCAGCAGCAAGCCATGTCCCTGGCCATCCTCAGAGTCATCCGCCTGGTCAGGGTGTTCAGGATCTTCAAGCTCTCCAGGCACTCCAAGGGGCTGCAGATCTTGGGGAAGACTCTCCAGGCCAGCATGAGGGAGCTGGGCCTCCTCATCTTCTTCCTCTTCATCGGGGTGATCCTCTTCTCCAGTGCTGTCTACTTTGCAGAGACTGATGACCCCGACTCCCTGTTCACCAGCATCCCTGATGCTTTTTGGTGGGCGGTGGTGTCCATGACCACCGTGGGCTATGGGGACATGTATCCCATGACAATTGGTGGCAAGATTGTGGGCTCCTTGTGTGCCATTGCGGGTGTGCTCACCATCGCTCTGCCCGTCCCTGTCATCGTGTCCAACTTCAACTACTTCTACCACCGAGAGACTGACCATGAAGAGCAGTGCCAGTACACCCACGTCACCTGTGGCCAGCAGCAGTCACCCTTCTCCGAGCCCAAGAAGGGGGACAGTAATCAGTCTCTCAGCAAATCTGAATTCCTGGAAGCAGAAGACCTGGAGTCCATGAAATATTCCAACTTCATTCCTCCCAACAACCAGGGTTATAAAGAGAAGAAAATGCTGACAGAGGTGTGATCAGATTTGTTATCCTGGGTCCAGACACGGATCTGCAAGCTGCTGCACAGCCGTCTTCCTACTAGCAGCTGGATCTATTCAGCATTTAAATGCCAGACTGTGAATTGTGATACCGTAAACAGAATGATTGTGATAATGGGCTCTTCTGTCCTGATTTGCTGTTTCTCATTACCGTGTGCAGCCAGAAATGTTCTTGCTTTATTCCGTGGAGCGCTAGCTGTCATCCCCCACTCCCTCGTGAATTTCTTTCTCTTTTTGAAGACTGCTTTAATCCAATATTTGCGCTGAAACCTTGCCTTTCTACTCCACTAGCAGAGAAGCCCTTGCCACTACTTCAGCTGAAGGATTCAGCAGGGAGTAAACAGTTAAAGGGGCTACAAACATCTGGCTTAAGCTGTGCCCTCAGTTCCTGTGCCAGCGCAGTGCCCTTGGCTGTGGGATCAGTCACGCCTGCCATGCCATTGCCTTTGAATAATGGAAACGCTGTAGCCAGCATCACAGTGAGTTCTGCAGCTGTAGGGGAAAGTCAGCAAGCAGATGCTTGCCTTCTTTGCAACCCTTGGCATGCTAAAGATCCTCTTGGTTCGTGTTTCAGGAAAAGGTGCATAGATCTTAAAGCTCTTCGCTACTTGTGACCATATACCATTTATCAAAAACAGGCTTATAGAAATCAACAGGCTTGGTGGAGATTCTCTGTGTTTTGAGCTTATTTCAGCCTTATTTATGCCAGTGCCCTGATGTCAATTGGCTTTTATAGTACCAACTTAATCTTCATAGTGCTAAGTGCCTTCTGATGCAAGGCACATTTGAGTAAATTCATTTGTTATCTCCGCAGTTTATCTCCACACAAAGCGTTTAATGAGATGTACTTTATGCTTCAGATACCCAGCTCTGTATTCAGGCATGTGAGAGCAATTGACTCCACTGCGTTTTTATTGAAGCGTTTGTATAGCTGAGGGAAGTTTGCATGCTGGTATTTTGTTGACATTGCTGAAAAACCCTGACCACAGGCGGCTGCACTTGTGCTGTCTGAAGATTGCACTGATTTAGCAGGTCACAGGCGTAAATTGCCCCGGGGTAAGTGTGTCAACATTGGAGATTTAGACTGGCACGGATACAAACTTCCCTAAGCCATCTGCACAAACCCAACAGCATACCCCAGACCCTTCAAATGAGGGGAGAAACAACTAGCCTTGAAGAGATGCTTTTGCCAAGGGACCAGAGGTTTGCATCTTAAGACGCACATTTTGCTTCCCAGATCATTTCATTTTATTAATCAGCTCTGCCTTACATCTAACTTTAAAATGTTTCAAATGCTGCCAGTGGGTGAGAAGGAGAAATGGATGCTTTCGGATTCTACTGGCAAATTTTCCTGCAAGGAAAAGTCTTTCTTGTTTTAAATCTAAGTGTATATTCTGCATTCACGTGCGTGCATGTGTATGAAAGCAAAGGCAGTCATTAATGCCTTGCATCATACTGTATGATATGCATATTAGAATGTACTACATATTGCATGTGACACATGTAATACATAAACCAGACATAATATCAAGATGCAAAATATATAGAATACATTTTATGTATATGTATATATTATGCTTTTCAACAATAAGGCTAAGAACTCTAAAGGCATATACTTTAATATAGTCAGAACTGGCTGTAGAACTGGTTGTGAGATGGGATCTGTTTGCATCTTCGTTACCCTGCTTGCTTTTCGTTGTCCTGAGATCTGGCTCCGTGCCTTGAGTGCTTTTATTGTGGCCTCTCCTCATTCTGGGCCCTGGTCATATGGTAGAAGTTGTTTGTGTAAATCCTAACTGCTTCATTTCTCCAGAGTCCCGTTGTCTTCTCAAAGGTTTTTAATGTGCAGGGATCTCCCTCGGGGTCAGCGCACAACCATTATATTAAAACCTCTGTTCTCTCTCTCGCTGAAATCGGTAGCAAAACGCCACTTGTCTCGGTTACTGCGGGTCAGTCTGAGAGACACAAGTGTGATGTGGTGTGGGCTCTATAGGTGAGAGGAGTTTGCCTGGACACATAGGCACCTAATTCCTCTTTCGTTCATCGGGACTGAGGCAAACGTGTGTGAAGGGCTGGGCCTTGGGAGCCGTTCTACATCCCCAGAAGCATGTAACAAGACGGTGGGTAAGTAATCCTGGTGAATAAATGGGATGGAGGAAGGATCAGCACAGTGGCATCTCTGTTGATTTTGTGTAAAAAAGTTGTCTTGGTCATTGAGTTAATTCAGTAAAAAGATGTTGTTGTTCTTGGTTGTGTTTCAGGGTCCCTATAATGAAATCTTTTCTGTGAGGGCAAAAGAGTGACTCTTCTTCAAATTTTGTGTTGCTCTAGCAGATGTACTAGAAACTAGCAAGAGAACCTGTTATTTAAGAGGAATGTTTCAAAGCTGCTGCTGTCTCCTAGCAGAATGCCCATGTTTGGGGTTATTTTATGCCTGACTGTATCAGCTGATAAAAGTTTCCCCAAAGTAAGATATAAAAAAACTCAGGTTAAGCACAAGTTCAGGAGGAGGCATGAGGCACACTGAGCCTACGTCAGAAAATTCCCGTGCTTGTTTCTTCCCTTGGGCCTGACCCTGTTGCCCCTGCCAGGCAGGAGCCTCCCCTGCTCAGAACAGGTTGTTCTCCCAACCAGCATGACAGACGGCTGGGCATGGAGACTCCAGCAAAAGGAAGAAAAGATGTGAGACAAATTACTGGTAGCATAATCCCAGCGAGTCTTGTAAAGATGCTCTTGTAAAGAGATTTCCTGCTCTCAGGTGAAGTTCAGCAGTGAGTTTCTAGCTGGAGTGTTGTCTGCACACAGACACGTGCACGCATACATACACAAAACACTGGTGTGAAGGAACTTTGTTGCAAACAGACAGCTTTGTGCAGTTTTTGCAAGCCACATTTTTCAGTTCCGAACAGAAAGTGCAAATGAAAATGTGTAAAACAGGAGTGGTGTTTGCTCCCTGGGTTTTCTGTGTTTGAGCTAAGAGAAATATAAAAAGCTAACAAAAGCTTGGAAGCTGTAACATAGGGACTTAGATTTAGGCATGTAAATTCCTCTCTGAGCATCTCCTGAGAAGCAAGGCGGTGAAGCCCCAGAGTCAACAATAATACTAGGTATTATAGAACTTCTGGAATTCGACGTTTTTATTAAGGAGCCTGTGGAATTTTTTCAAGTGACTGAAGTGACGTAGTGGCACCCGTGCCATTGACTTTACAGAGGACTCACGTCGCCAAATCACAGAGATGCTTTGAAAAATCTTACCTCAGGTTCTCGGCCCTTAGCACTCACTCCTGGATGTTCAAAATACAAATCTGTCTGTCTGTCTAGCTATTTCCTTATGAAGGCAGAGCGCATCCTCAAGAAGCAAAGTAGGCACCTCCAGGGACTTGTTTCCATAACAACCTCCCAGACTGTTTCTCTCTGCCCTGTGACATTGGCTACAAGCAAAAGCACTTGCTGAATATTTTCAGTTCTCGGATATTAATATCTAATCTTTACAGCTGTTTTCTTTGCTTACTGAAGATGTTCTCATCACCTTATATCATGTACAACTGTCCGGTCCAACTCCAGACAGACAGTAATCTCAATCTGAAAGCAGAGAGTGCAAAGCAGGAGGTGGGAAGGGATTTTATCTGTATATCCTTGCACACAGGAAGGTGGGGAGTGTATGAAGGACAATCTGAGTGCTCAGTCAAGGAGCTGAGGGACAACTGGCCTGTGAATAAGAGTCATCTAGGTGCCCAGTGACAAGGAATACAAGCTAAAGCATCACATTAAAAAAACCAGAACCTCCTCTTTCAACAATTTCACTAGGAAATAGTTTTGCTGCGGAAGAGACTATTGCTCCTTCCTGAACCCTTGGCTGTCGTGTGACAATCACTTCCCCAGGTAGTTTTCCCACAGTATGTTTTGCACCAAAGCAGGACAGGGCATAAATCATCTTGTTGGAGTTGGGGAAGAAAGGAAAGGAAGAATTTTACCAAGGACACCTTTTTTTATCCACAACTCATCAACGACAGAAAAGACTGTAAGCGTGAAAGGCACAAAGACCTGTTCCGCGATATTTCAAAGTCTACATTACTGGTGGATTCTTGCATTTACCTCCAAGATGAAATTCCTGTTCTGCTCCTGTTTGGAAAATGTTGCAATCTGGGATTTCTAAGCAATTTTCTGTTCCGGCCCTGTTCCTTTTGATCCAGCTTTCGTGGATAAAAATTCACTGCTACAGCAGCTGTGGGGGTGAAGGTGACTGGACTTGGTGTTCTCTCCTAGGCCCTCTTGTTCAGCATACAGAGATCCCTATGGAGATAAAGAAGAATAAGTATAAAGGAAATTCAGGGCAGCAAGAGACAGGGTAAGGACTGAAGTGTCTTCCATACCGTGATGGAAAGAACAGCATCAACCCTAAAAGCAAAGGAACAAAGAGTTCAGTGTCTGCTGCTGTAGCAGAAGTAGGTAAGGTTTCTTTTTCTTCTGTGAAATTAATGACTAAGAGTTTCTTGCAATTAATGAGGAAGGATTTCCTAATTAAGATTTGCAGCCTAAAGGGAGAATCTGGTTCTAGGTGAAGAAAGAAAGATAATTATAAACTACAAAAATATAGTATGAGCCAGATCCTCACCATCTGCTGATTCAAGTTGGCAAAACTCCATTTAGTACAACTACCTTGGTTTATACTGGGCTCCAGCTTCAGTCTTCTGCATCAAGTCAAAACATATGCACTATTTGTTAAAATGCTTATTTTTGTTTGTTCTTTTCTTGAGGTCCTGTTTACATCAGGGAATGATCTGCAGATTACAGCAGGAGTTAACCACAGCTTTCCCAAAAGCTCTCATCTGATTTAAGTCCAGGTAAGTCTACCAAACTCAGCAAATTTAAGCTTCTCTTTAAGTTTATATTGACAAAAATGAGAGCAGCATCATTTTGTTTCTTTGTTTTTCTCAACGGTGGAAATGTGCAGAAAAAATTCATAGAAAAGTTTAAGGCTAAACAAGATTCTGCCCTCAGCTGCAGCCTTGTAAGCACAAGATAGTTCTATTTACATTGCTGTAATAGAAAGCACAGTCTGAGCTCTTCATCTTTGCTCTTTGGAGCTCACACTCTAGACAAATCCTGTTCTGAAGACATTTGTAGCCATATTATCAGCAAGCTCACAGTCGAATCCCTGACTTACAGCCATTTGCTTTACACATAAAGTTAAGGAGGGGAGCAAGTGCTTGCAGGATGAAAAGACTTAATCTTCTGATAAAATGAACCAGTGAATGCTGAGTGTCCTTAGCTGCCACCAAAGACAGCTGGTGATGAAATTGCCCACCAATTACGCGAAGGAGCTCTTCTTGTGTGGGGTCAGGTCCTAAGTAAGGCAAGACCCCAGTCAGGGAGATAAACCCAGAATAATGTTTTTGGGGGAAAGCAGACTGGGACTGCAGTAACCTTGATTTTCAGAGTATCTTATGTTGTTAGCACATGTCAATTCTATATGCCTTGCCTAACTGACTGGGTTTTCACTTGCTCCAGGGAAGTCTGTCTGGGGCTTGTTGGCTGGCACAAGAGCTTGGATTTTATAGCATAATTTTACTCTTTGGGAAACACATAACTGTGATCAGTGTGGGTTTTTGTTCCTAAAGCATAAACATTCATTGGTAAACACTCACCGCAGGAAATATCCATGTTGTCTGTATTGCAGATTAAGAGGGGCTGAAGCAATAGATTGAACTTTCCTGTGTACAACTTTTTCTTAGTGAAAGAAAGGAAAGGATTTACAGGAGAGAAAGTGCTCGTTAATTTCCATGGTCACCCTAAAATACTGAAGCCACGTTGCCTATTCATTAGAGACAAGACTCATGGGAAACCTCTTGTCTTCATAAAAAATATCACTAAAGTTCAGTAAGTCCTTCTTTAGCTTCACTTTCACTGAATGGATATAAAGATTCAGTGGTGTAAAGTTTTGGAAGCCCTTAGTCAAAAAGTGCTATAAGTCATAAATGTACCAATTTAATCACCAAATTTATTTTTAAATTTCAAAGTTAGTAATTTATTGTAGCCAGTGGTTGTTTAAAGAAAACTGGGGTCGCAATTCTGCTCTCTACCTGAGGTTAGATAAATGTATCCTTAAGGCTATGAATGGTGGGACTAATAATTTAAGTAACTGTGAGAGATGAATCAGGCTCAAAGAAGAGGGCTGTAAGTGCAGGTGTCTTGAATAGATCTCTTTAGGTGTTGTAGATACACATTGGTTCCATTCACCTAAAAGGTTGTATGCAATTTTACACCAACAGAAGATTTGGCTTTTAGAATTCATATTGGTTTATTCTCTTACATTCTCTGGAGAGAAATGAAATGGTATTTTACAAGAAAACTGGAACATTACTGTCTCCTCTTGCTGCTCGTTGATGCATCTGTTGTTTTCAATTAGCTTGATGGCATCCATTTTCAGGAAGCAGATGCTGCCCTCTTTTACACTGGTGCAATTCTGGGATAACTCCACTGACGTCAGTGAAGTGACTCCAAATTTATCCCCGATGAAAGCAGAATTGGACCACTGTCTTTTTGTTTGCTTGTCTGCCACAGCGCTCTCAGGAAGGTGCACCATTAACATACCATAAGGGGAAGGCGAGCGCCTGTCTGCTGTGCCATGCTCAGCTCTTCTGTGTCCTTGCCATCACACCCACGTGCCTGGCTGGAGCAGAAGTCAGGCTGATGTGGGGCACGTGTAGTCACCAGATGGCCCATGTTGAATGGAGCAGTTGCTGGTCCTAGATTCCTGACCACTTTCCCGTTCCAATTTCCAGCAGCTTCCTCTTGCTTGGATATGTTTTACAAGGAGACAGAGATTTTTAAGCTAAAGAAATGTAATTGCAAGTCTTAAGCAATATAACAACAGAAGGGTAGCAGAGGTAGACATGGAGACAAACTCTACCCCTCCTACTGTTTTTTGCTGTTATGGCTATGTGAAAATTGTTGCTATACAGGTTGGCTATACATCTGCTGGCTTCAGAGTCTCCATTTTCAGGGAATACTAAAACACTAAATTGGGCTACTTTCCTGCTCTAACTCTGCTGATCTCAGTCATGCCTTCCCTGAAATTGGACAGAAAGCCATTAGTGTGTTGTGTGGAAAAATACCACTCGAGATGGGGCAGATGACAGTGAATAGAAGAAACAGAGTCAGTAAAGAACAGAGTAAATCAGAAGTGTGAGACAGGAGGGAGGTTCTTAAAGGAGTTACTCAAGGATTAGTCCTGGGATTGTTTAAAATATTAGCAGTAGAGCTGAGACTATGAAATTTAGCAATGAAGCAACCTAAGTGTCATCAAGACTGTGGATTAAGATACAGAACTAGATGACTGAATAATTGACTTAAAGAAATGGAAAGATATGCACAGAAGTTATAGGTGTGACAGGGATTTTGGTGGCAAGCTTATCAGTTGGGGAAGACAAACAAAAAGAAAGATTGGGGGTCCTAAGATCAGCCAGAGTGCCAGTGTCACTGAGCCAACAGAGTAATGCAGCCATGAAAATTGCAGGTGCAAGTCTTTGAAAGTCTCAGAAGGAGCACGTTCAGTACCACCTGGGAAATGTTAATTCTGTAAGGGCTCATCTGGAATGCTGTGTGCATTTGTGGTACCTAAATTTGGTCAGGAAGGATGCACGGAAGAACAGCAAGAATGATCAGGTGAATGGAAACTGCTTTGCAGGAGGAAGCTGGAAGAGCCTGACTTTTCTAGGCCAGCAAAAGATTGACAAGATCTATAGTTACAAAAATACTGGGGGCAGAGTAGCCAAAAGAGGTAGGAGCTATTTAAGTTAAAAGGCAATATTGGTGTTTGAAGAATAGAGCATAAACTAGCTGTGAATAAATTTACCCTGGAAAGAAGAAGGTGATTTCTAATATAACAGACAAAGAAGGATAAATAAAAGCTCATTCCAGGTTGAATAGGAAAAATGAAGGCAAAAACAAACTCTTTTTTTTTTTTTTTTTCAGATGGACTTTATTAAATTTATGAAAGGGGTAATATGGAATTAGTTACATGTAATGGAAATAGCCTGAGTTCAGTGACTTTGTCTACTAGAATCCTCTCCTACACCTGGGATGTATTTGAGATGCTGGACAGATGAGAAATTCCCTCATTTCTTTTGTCGTCCAGCTCATTTGCCATACTGCACCCATTTAGCTACAAAACAATTGGTGATTTTGTTATTTAATACTTGGGGTGTGTGGGTAGGAGGGAGAACTAGGGGAGGAACTGTGACTCTTGGGAGATGTTTTTTCTCTATGGGACTGGGGGAAGAGAAAGAAGTCCTAGGAGTGGGGTAGGGTAGGGCAGGGGGTGCCAGATCACTCTAGGAGCTAGTCTGGAAATAGAGGGGAGGTTCATGCCCTTTAAAAAAATCACCAATCTCTGTTCACTGCTCTTCCCCTCAACCTGGAACCTCTGCTGACCTTGTCTGGTCTTTTCTCCCTCTCCTGAGCTCTCCAGCTCTATGCTGACCTTCCTCCTTCCTGCGGTCTCTGGTAATTCCTTACTACCACGAGCTCCCCAGAATCATTGGAACAGCGCATTGTCCCTAATTTTGAAAAAAGTCTTGAGCCAGATCTGCTACAGCTCAGCCAGGTTATCTGATTTGGATGCAGAAAGCAACAGCGATGAATGATCTTCAACAACTTTTGTTGAACGGAAGGTCAGAGCTGTTGATAACAATGGCCACTGCCCTGAAGAGGTTAGCAGAATAATTTCCTATTCCAGGCACTGTTCTGACAGAGACAGAATAAAGCTTCACGTTTCCTCTCTTAGCTCTTTCAGTTCATTTCATCCTATGGAAAAGTCACAGATTATCCCCTTAAGCTCAGCAGATAGAATAGACGGTGACCAAGATGGGAACTTCAAGCATCTATTCAGCTCCATGTCACAAAAGTGTCAAGAAGAATCCATCCTTATACTTTGTCCTTGACCCTTCTAGCTTGTTGCTGCTCTTTGTTCACTTCTGTGAGGAAAAACATCATCTTGTGATTTATATCTATATTTTGGCTAGCTAGTTCTGCTCTTTAACTTTGAAATAGCTCTGCTTTTTCTCTTCTAAGTAGAAAAAAAAGCACAAAGTAAAGAAAATTTTGTGAAAAAACGTGCACATTATGAAAGCATGTGGATAAGGAAACCACTCGAGCTTTATCAATGATATTAGCAGGATGGTGCACACAAATTCGGTTGTCCGTAAGTTGTCTTAAGTGCTTGTCTCAAGTGCTTGGCATAATTCCTTGAGTTATGGCAGTAAGCCAAAACAGGAAGGAATTATAACAAATATAGAGTGAGCCAATGAGTTTCATCTGAACCATGAACACAGTGTCACGTCAGTTTCTGAGCTAAGTTCACTGTTGAAACCAGCTTATGTTTATGTGCTTCTTAATTTACTGTTGTTATAGCATGTGCACTGCCGTGTGTACAGAGCATTGGTCTTGAGGTGTGTAACATATTAATGGTGAAGATCCTACTGCAGCAATCACCATACAAACACAGAGCAAAAAGCTGGTCAAAGGGCTTATATGGTTAAAGGTTAAACTTGAGTATACCTCTTTGGAGCCTGAAGGACTTTCCAGTGGTGAGAGAGCATTATTACATTTTGATTTTATAGTAGGAACGGAATAAGGCACAGTTATCTGTGGAGAGTTGTGGGAAAGCATGAGTCTAAATGAGCAGAACCCATGACTCCTTCTTTAGCACTACAGAGCAAATCTTCATGTTCTTGGCCCTGGGCAACCATGTTTTTTAGCAAGGAGGTGTTGACTTTGACAGGGAGTACATTTAAAGAGCAGGAGCAAATCCTACAATTGTATAGATTCATGAGGATATGTAAGAAGCATGGGAGGTGTGTTTATTGTGACTCTTCAAGCCAGTCTGATTTATTTATCCATAAATAGTATTTACACATATTCTTTGTTTTGGCTTTGCATTGCAAAATAAACAGCTCAAGAGCACCCTATCCACTGTGTGAAACACTAACGTGCTCTTAAGTTGTGACCAAGTTCTGACCCTATTTACCTTTTCCATACTTCAGTTTTAAACCTTCTTTGGTCAAGACCTGCATTCTCATAATGGGTTTATATTTTTAAGGGTAGTGCTGTCATTAAACAGTAGGGAGGTCTATGCACAAGCTCCATGGTCAGTGATGGAGGAACAGATGTGCTTTGTGTTTGAATCCCACTTCATCGTCAGTACGTAAAATAGAAAGGTACAGAGTAGATATTTACCTATTGGTTCAGTTTGGTGTCAGATGGCGAAGCTTAGAATATCTACTTTATCACTGTAAATTTTCTTTAGGTAAGTGCCGCAACTATCTTGTATATTTCTCAAGCTCTGAATTATGCTCATACTTTAATGTATCAGAAATAGTGCTGTCAGGTACGTTCCTTTTAGTACTGGAGACTACGGGCTTTCATGCTTACGAAATAATACCCACAAAGCAATTGAGCTTTGTAGTCTGTCCTTGGAGATAGCACAGCGACTTTCAGAAACATTTTGGGGGGTATTCACTATTGCTTATCCATTAGTCTGTTATGTGAGGATATATTACAGTTTTCCACAGTGGATTGCAAAAATTTCCGTAGGACGTATTTCCATCAAAAGATGCCTCTTCCTCAAAATCAGCAATATCTGTAGGAGGAGTTTCATTTCAGCTCATTGTGGTACTCTTTAGAAAATGCATGTTTGGAAAATTTTGTAATGTGCGTGATCATTTTCTTAATGTTCTGAACGTTTTTGGGTTTTAATTTTTTTTAAGGAAATGTGTGTAAACAATGTAAAATACAGAATTTTGCATTTATGTCTTTTTTACTTTGATCTGTAATGAAAGATACAACATGAAGTTGTTTTGGTGTTTTTTTGGGGTTTTTTTTGAAGGGAGGGGATTGTCCTTGGTTTAGGAGAGTTTATTTTTAAGAAACTTTTTTCCAGGCAATGTAGTGGTAGCTGTTGGTTGTTCCTGATTACTACCAGTGTCGCTCCAGTGTCAGCACCAATACTTCTTCGAATTCAGTTAGGTGATATTCAGATGCTCCAAAAGAGTTTAAGTGACAGACCAAATGGTAGGGGTACTACAGCATGTATTAGAAGCGACAGAAGGGATGTTCCAGTGCTTTGGCTATTGCTGAGACCAGTTGTTCTTTCCTACAACTGGAATACCTGCACAGGTAAAAGTTATTTAGGGAGTCCAGACTGCTTTTACAATGCAGTCTGACTTGCTAGAACATATCAGTATGAATTCTGAGCTCCCCCTGTTTCCACTCAACAGGTAATCTTTTAGATCTTTTTTTACTCATAGATTATATAATGGAAAAAAAAAAAAAAAGCAACATAAAAAAACCCGAAAAAATGATTACTGATAATTTTCTGGGTGTATTGGTAAGAATGGAAGTAGAAGGTGCTATCTGCAGTGTGCTGTAGCTCACCTCCTTACTTACTTTTTCTTGTTGGCTCTTTAAAAAACACTGTGCAGATTTGTGAACTGCCATTAACACTTAGCTAAGTGGATTTCAGACAAGATGAGTAGTGAGCTTTTCTTTGCACAGTAACCATTAATCAACATTTCCATAGAAGATGTCTGAATATATATTGATCAAGCCAGCTGCAGCTGCGATATAGCTGTGATGGGTTTTGGAGACTGATGCAGCTTTCTTCTCCATCTCCATCCCCCATCCCCCTATCATGTAACCTACATAGAAAAAAACCCACTTGCTGGTACTTCTGGCCCTGGCATTTCTGCTTATTAGTAAGATGCATCAAAAGGTTGTGTAACGTTTTTCATTAATTAAGAGATGACTTAATAAGGAAGGTCTTGTAATTAAACAAAGGACTTGGAGTCAAGGGGACAGTCCCCAGTATTGCCACACGGCCTTCGGATGTCTCCCATATCTCAGTGCCTCCACAATAAAATGGGATAGTATTACGCCATTTAGTTGCTTCTTTTCCCTCAACCATTTAGACAGGGAGATCTTTCTGAGCATGCTTCATCTCTTACCTAATACCTATATATGTCAGGCACAGTTGCGGACCCCTACTCCCTAAGGACACTGTGCTGTAGTACTGTCAAAACAGTAGTAATGAACATATGGACAGTGAAGATCAAACAGACACAGAAAAACATTTGGCCCTGTGCATGAGACTCATGGAATATCCAAATGCTAACAAGTCCTGCTGTTACCTAGCTCTGTGTTGGCTCTGGGCCAATGCTTTGGCCATGCTGATCTGATTTCTGTTTTTCAGGCTCAGACACAAAATATTCAGTGCAACCCCCTTATTCGTGACTCCCTGTTCCCTTGCAGGCTGCCTTATAATTAAAGGTGTGCAAAATATTTCTATCTGACAAAGCCCAGAGCTGACTTACTGCAAGGTAAATTGAAAGCCCGTTGAATGCGCCATGGAGATAAGAGGCTGACATCAACTTTTCACAGCTAGTCCAAAAGAAGTAAATTTATGCAGGTTTTTCTTTTTTCACCCCTTGAATTGCTATCAGGGACCAAGGTATTAAAGCAGCAGAAGAAAATACGCAGTGGATTGGAGGAGTTCACCATGTCTCTCACAGATTTCTATTTGCTCTCCAAGCACGAAGGTGGTTTGGATGCTAGCAGCTCACTGGTACTGAGCAGTCAAATCTGCACTTTGAATCTGGCAAGATAATTCTTTATAGATTTTCACTGGCATTGTTAAGAACTAATCCTCCTAAATGCTTTTCTAGTTTTTGTTCCTTTATGGTCTTTCAGAGGAATATGACGATACATAGAATAGCAATTATGGCTCCTCATGGTTTATATTTAGTCATAGTTTGGTGATTCAGAAGCAAGCATAGGCGAAAAGGCCCAGATGAATCCTCTTGCAAATTCCTTCCTGTCCTATAGTGTATTTAGGTGCCTGAATCACTTAAATTTTTGGAGAGGGGCCATTGTCATGTCTTTGTGCCCACCATGACGCATCAAGAGTTTTCTTGATGGCCGAAATATTTTAACACCCCTACTGATGCAGAGAGTTGGTTTCAGGCAAGTGCAGCCAAATTCTCAGCTGGTATTCATACATCAGCACATTTTTCTCCTGATGCCAACTAGGCAGGGTGGTACAGGGTGTTTTAGAAGTCTTTAGTTTTTCAGTTGGTTGATTTTCCATATGGGTAGGAAATGAGACCTCTTATCTTGAAAATTCCGTATCTCGAAGCATAACTAAAGTTCATATTTGAATGATTTTGAGTTTTGACTGTCAGATTTGCCACAGAGCCATACCCGTCTGTGGACAGACTGACTGATGCTTACGGGCACATTCTAGGTCTGGATCTTGTATGGATCTGATGTTTCATTTTTCCCGTGCCTCAATTTCCCCAACTGTAGAAGGGAAATAAAGTCTTTCTCTCCTTGGCATGCCATTGGGTATTTATCAGTGATAAGGATATATAGGAATAATCAATGTATTCATTGGTAAATTCATTTTTCTCCGGATAATGCAAATGGCCCTTTTTCCTACAGGAAATCACAAGCAGATAGTGTGAGGCAGGGCTGGAAAGTGGGACTAAGGTTTGCATCTGGGGCAGCTGGTTACTGTGGGACCTTTAGTCAGCTTCTCTGTAAGCCTGTTTCTGATTTCATATGGTTGTAACTTCCATAAAGGGCATCATTATTTTCACAGCTGGAAACAGGATAAATGGGATATTGACCTTCTTTACTTGCTTCAGTGACATTGCCTCTGTTAGTTTTTCCCTGTGCCCCTACATCCCTTTCCATGCTTTCCATCAGTAATCGTAAACCTGAATACTGGGTCTTCAGGCAACTATAGTGGGAGTGTAAATACTTAGCCAAGCACTCAGAAGATACTATAAATTTCAATCCCAGAAGTTAGGTAGAAGATAGCATTTGAAAAAAATGCCTGTTAAAGCCTAAATGTAGCATGGCTATTGGAATTTTTTTCTAGTGATTTTAGTGAAACAAATTTGGACCAAGAACAAGCAGATTTGAAAATCCTGCCTCTTGCTCTAAGCTGGATTAGTACTTGACAGTGAAAGAGCTACAGGAGCAAAAGATCCTTTGAACCCAGATCATCCACTTCTTAGGGACAGGCCAGCTGTAAATGAACTTGCTGCTTGCATTTCCATTGCTGGTTTTGATCACGCTCCTTGTCTCTAGATGACTGTTGCTCTGGTGATCCCCTGAGTGTATGACCTGCACTACACCACCTCCATGTGTGGAGTCTACCAAAGCAATGCCTTCCCTCACAGTGCTTTCTTTTAACTCTATGACTTCATCAAAGCATGTCAACTTTCCTATAAATTAATGCAGTTGCTTTCAGTTTATCAATGTTTTACTGTGCCAGCCTGATGTGTCTCAGCTGCGAATGCAAAATTAAATATTGCTGCATATGTGGGGCCACAGTTAAGCCTTGGGGAGGAACAAAGAGAGAGAGAAGGAGAGCTGAGCCAGAGGGGCCCTGAAGACCCTTGGGAGGAGGGGAGAGGTAAGGAGTGGAGATGACTTTTACCACTGCCACAACCGTGGCAGCAGTTTCCTTGTCCCCAAGCCCATTTCCACACTTCTCATCAGCAGCTGCAATCCTGGCTTTCCTGGGCTTGGGTATATGGTGTAGTTGGGAACTGTCAGTGCTAGGCTAACGGTTGGACTAGATGATCTTCAAGGTCCTTTCCAACCTAGACAATTCTGTGATTCTGTATAAGCAGAGCAGACAGCAGGACCATGGTTGTTTTGCTGTCCCCAGTAGCCTGTTGTCCTTAGCAACTGTTGTCTTTGCCTCTGCTGTAGACCCAGCTCTAATATTTTATTGTGATTTTGTGTTATGGCTCCCTGGATATATCCATACTGCAAAAAAGCATTTAAAACAGCAATGAAGATAAAACAGATAAGGCTTTAACAAGGATAGCAACTGAAGTCAAAGCTGGCAGGAAAGGTTAGACTGAAGTTGAGTAAAACTCACGTTACTTCATCTTCTCAGATACTTTAAGCTGAAATAATTGACCTTGGTGATCCTTTTCAAAAAATTTAACAAGAACAAGTATATCTTGCTGAATTTTAAAGTCGTTGACTCTGCAGTTTTCCCAGATTATTTTTCTTGAAGGGATGCTTTGTGAGTCTAGGGAAAAATCTAAACCCTGGGTCCTGTGGTTTGGCTCCATCTTTGACCCATAAACGGGAGAGGATTGCAAAACTGTGTGGATGCTGTATCAATTCAGCTGGAGCATATGGGCCAAGTGTGTCCATACATGTGCCCGTAAAGGCTTGAGCCCCCTCCAGTCCATGCTGGGTAGCTATAGGCTACAGAAAATCCAAACTTTTGCAGTGATCTTAAGTAGAATGCAAATGATGTGGGAATTAGCAAGATTGTTAACTGAGTTTGGTTTTGTACAGTGCTTTGAACACAGAAAGCGTGTGTAAGCAATAGCTGTTATTAGTTCCAGGCTTACCAAATAGAATTTCTCAGCAGCAAAAAGAAGCAGTTGTTCTGGAGGTTGCTGTGTAGCTACTAGGCTAACCCTTTTGGGGGTTAAGCTTACTGTTGTTTATTCAAGCAAAATGCCCACAGAAAGCAGATGGTGATCTTTCTGAGCAAAGACACAGAGGATCAGCTGGTGTGCCGGCATGGGAGAATCTGCAGAAATATGCCGAATTCTGGAAAGCCTGAAAATTCAAAGGGAAAAACCTGTGATGTGAAAAAGTCTGCCTTATTCTGACTGTTGCTGTCAGGAAACGCCACCAAAAGCCAGTGACGAGTTTGTGGGGTGGCACAGTGCCATCCTGTGGGCCATGGAGGTATTTGACAAGGCAACAACACTTGGATGTGCGACCTGCACTGCGAAGGGGTGTTGGCAGCTTGTGGCAGAGGTGAGTTCGGCCACGAAGGCTCCATCTGCATGAGGAGAGTTGCCTGCCCCGGTATTTAAAGTATTTAAGAGGTTTTCTTTGCTGTTGGAGAGCTACCTAGGTAGCCACTGCTGGGACATGTCATGAACCCTCCACAACATCCACAAATCTCTACACCCCGTCTGCGTAGAAGCAGGACTTACAGGGCAGAAACCTCCCCTGACAACAGAGATACAGCCTTTTTTATTAAGCTGAGCATGGACTGACACATGCGAGAGAGGGCAGCTGCTTTTTGTGCAATGAGCAGGACCCACGCTGCTAAGGAGAGTCCCCTGGCCACCAGGCAACAGAGGAGGCTGGTTTAGGGGTGCAGCACGATGCTCTCCTTGCTGCTGAAGCTTCGTGGGACATAGGATTAATGATGCAGAAGGGGAAGTATGGCTCCAGAGCACTCCTAGGAGCAGGGAGTGAGACCTCCTGCTCTTTGCTCCTTCCTTCTTTCCTGGGTGAGACTCTTTCCACCAGCAACCTGGCGGTTCTGCCTTGTTTCCTCATTCTACCAGTGGATCATGAAATAACACTTTGCAAACACCACGTAAACACGCAGCTCTGGGAGCACCCAGTGGCTAAATTGCTAATGCCTGGAGTTTTGGGGCTCTCTTTGGAAGCAGCTGCAGTAGAGGAGAGCACAGAAATGAGGTGTCTGGTGTCCTGGATGGATACCCTCACCCCTGAGTTGTTTTATCACACCTTCTGGTGTGATGGGAGAGAAAGCAGCGGTGGTCAGCACACTAGGTGTGGAGCATGGCCTGTCGGCATGCTCAGATCTGGACCTTTTCCTTAAGGCTTTAAGCAATACATGTAGTGAGGTATGGGCTGGTACTATGTGCTGGGGAGGCCTGAAGCTTAAGACAGCCTCTGTGGCACTGTCATTTGCCATAGCCATGTGGAGAAATTCAGTGTTTTCTATGGTTTGTGTGTCTCCAGAGTCTGGTGGCAACTGAGGACAAGCACTTAGCCTTGATACATTGGATTTAGGCACGTAAGGGAATGGATGTGGAACTTGGCCACGTGACCCATTTTCTGGAGCAAGTCATTATAGTCTTTGCACAATGTCATAAAGGACGTTAAATCCAACAATGTCCTTTTAACTGTTAATGATGAAATTAAACAGAACATTTGCTTGGAAGTTGAGATTCCTCAAGGGAGTTCCAGATGGCTCCTAGGGAGAGAAGTGAGAGCTGCATATGGCCAGCACTGTGTGGGGTTAAACTGGGGTTTTAATTTGAGGAAGGATGATGGAGTATTGGGGATTTCCCTGAATATTTTGATTCACTTAGTCAAACTAAAACTACTGATCTCATGTGAGGCAGTGATGATGCATCTTTCCAGTTGAACTGTGACATCAACTGATTTTATATGTCCACTGCATCCATTTTCCTTTGCTGTAGCAAAACACTGGAAGGAATTCATAGCTTTATCCTCTTATTAGAAGCTGAGTTGTTCGCTTCATGATTTTGCTGCTCTTTTTTGCTTCTGTTTTAAGATGGGTGCTATAAATACATTGGATCTGGTTTGTTTAATCACCTCCCCCTTTTCCTTGCACGGTATAATAGCCTGACTGCCACGTGTGTCTCTTTTATCATAATGGAAGCAAGTAAAAATTGCTTCAATGGAGTTACATCCACTTGAAGTAACTTTCCCTACATTTTTGCTATCCCCAGTTTTTTCAGCTATGACAGAGACACTCAAAGCTTTATTCTCAGTTAACTTGCTAGTAGCTGTTTCTGTGTGTAGATCTCCCTCTTAATTGCACATAGAGTTTGAATGGGATTGCATCTATCATCACTGAGAAGGGTTCAAGGATCTTGCATGGTAGCAGGAGGCAGCAGATTTTTTTTAAAGAAGATTATTGCATCTTTCCAAATCACAAATATAGGAGGTGTCTGAAATGGAGTTGAAAAATTGCACATGTGAGTTTACATCCCATTCCAGAGCATGGTCCTTTTTTCCCTGTCACTACTTTGAGAAAGCCTCACTGAGAAGTTAGGACCTATTTACTGTGAATTTAGGTATCAGTATCAGACTGTCAAAATTAAGGGCAATAAGGGATAGGGAAATGGGTCCCCCAAATTAATCCTTTGCATCCCTCTACACATGTATAAGGACCACCTTTTAAAAAATGGCAGCAATATACTAGGTTTTGTTCTGGATGCTTGCACAAGACCTGCATTCTGCTTTTTGAAATTCAGTTCCTTTAGAGTGTCAAGCTGAGCATCCAACATCACTGGCCACTTTGGAAATTCTTGGTTTAGTTTTGTACTTTATGTTAAAGTAGTATTTAAAAGTAAGTAAGCAATAACTGAGTAATGAGTAAATCATAGGCTGGCAAGAAGCACTTTAGTATTTCATTTATCTTATGCTTCAACAGTAGCCTTACTTCATGTCAGTTTCTTTTAGATACTTTATTCCTTCTACATTTATAGAATTATAGGCATAGAAAAATCCTCTTTAGTCCGTCTTCTAACCCAGTCAAAATCTTTCCTATCGCATTCTCTGTGTGAGTGATAGTAACCATTATTTTAGTGGTGCTTTCAAACACTATTATAAACTTGGATCTGGCCCCTGGTTTCATGTCAGTCCTTCACTGCTGTATTTTACTAACTAATCCCTTGCTTATTTGAAAGATTAAAAATTACAGTTTGGCCATACTGTTTGGGTTTTTCACAATATTTTCAATGTTGAATGACTCTGTGGTAATCAGTTATATTTGCTGAGCTGTCTTCAGATATCTGCTTAACGCTGTAGTGTTTGATCCCTGCAGTTACTTTGTTTACAGAACATTTGATGAAAGGTGGTCCAGAAAAATTTAGATTTGTGCTTTGGGATTTGCAAATACTTCAAGAAAATTTTTAATGCTAAACTCAAAAAGCTGTTTCTGTCATGTCTCTCTTTATTTACTGTGATAATTTCTATGGCTATTGATTTTAAATTTTGCATAATCCTTACTTTGGACAGGCAGATAACATTACATACCTTAACCATGCAATACTTCCAGTGCAAGAAGGATCTTGTTTGCTGCTAAGGAGCTTTACTAAATGAATTTACAAACCATAAAGGAACAGGGATTTTCTCCCTGTAGATCAGGAAACAAGCTGTAAGGAAGTATATTTTATAATTTCTAAGCATTTGTTGGATTATTAATGTACATGGTGGATAAAAGGAGATCCTAGATATCAAATATTGAATATGTAGACTCTCATCCTCTACTCTTTCCAGTGGAACATCTCTACTGACTTTGGGGAAGAGCCACATCAGATACATCAGTATAAAACTAAGAGTAGAATCAGACCAACAAACCCGACTGTGATTGCTCACTCTGCAGGAAAATCCAATGATTTGTCGTAGTTTCAATTAATGCAGCTGTTGCAGACATCTGTCTCTGCCTGTGAATTGTTTGATGGTGTCTCTGACTTATCAAACTCCAAGCAATTACTTGTATCCAGTTATTCTTGCTCTGAATTTTTGGAAAACTATGAGCTAGCCTTTGTATCTCTACTGGCTTGTTGTTCATTCTCTGTAATCCCTCAATTGAAAACTTCCCTCTCCAACATATAAATCTGCAGAAGAAAGCTTATATGAAAGAAAATTCAGTGAGGAAATCTTGCTTTGAAGATCAGCACAGATTTAGCCTGCAAATCAGAGATTTTTCACAGTTTTGGTGATCTCAGAGCAAGCAGGCTGTACATTTGGTTGGTAGAGCTGGATTTTTCTTAGAAAACTTTTTGAAGAGCGAATACATTCTACAAATTCTTACTTGTAATATTTTACACATCTCTATCTCTATAGTCATTGCTTAAATATGTACCTTCTGTGTGAGTGTGAATGTGTTTATATATTTTTATATTTCTATAAGCATGCATGCTTATGTATTTCATGTACCACTGCCATCTTCTCCTTTCTGAATCTAGACAGAGTTCTTGATAAATCTGATTCACTTTGTAGGCTCTTCCAGTCTCTGATGTTTTTCCTACTTCTTTCTTTCTCCTCCTGTGGCCTTTGGCAATATTGCAACCAACCTTCTGGCCCAGGGCTTTCTCACTGGTACGCTCTTTTTATAGCCTGTTCTTGCTCTTCTTTTTCTGGCTACTTGAGTCATTGTCAAGCAGTAGCAGAAGTTGCAGGAGCACGAGGACTAGAAAGTGTATGGTCGTCATGGTGGAATAAGCTGCTTTCACACTCCTGTACTGAGTGGGAAATGGAATTGTCTTGGTAGAAAATACTGTAAAAATATAAACAGTGTAAATTCCTTGCATTTAAGCAGGCACGTGCTTAATTTCTTTAAGCTCATGACTAGTCCTGTCAACTACTCACACAATTAAATTAAGTCTGGACCTCAGAGTTTTGTTTAGGACTCAGGAGTCCTAAAATTATTGATTTAATATCACATCCTAACCATGTATCTGTGGTGGGTTGATCCTGACTGGACACCAGGTACCCACCAAAGCCACTTTACCACACTCCTCCTCAGCTGGAAAGGGAAGAGAAAATATAACAGAAGGCTCATGGGTCAAGATAAGGGCAGGGAGATCATTCAGCAGTTACCGTAATGGGCAAAACAGACTTGACTTGGGGAAATTAGTTTAAGTTATTACAAATCAGGTCAGAGTAGGATAATGAGAAATAAAAACAAATTTTAAACACCTTCCCCCACCCCTCCTTTCTTCCCAGGCTTAACTTCACTCCCAATTTTTTCAACCTCCTCCCCCTCCCTGAGCAGCGCAGGGGGACAGGGGATGGGGGTTGTGATCAGGTCAT